>NC_065592.1:25667500-26027500 GCF_024542745.1 Macaca thibetana thibetana | reverse complement strand
AACTCACATCTAGACACATCCTGATTAAAATTTCAAATGCCAAATATAGAGGGGAGTCAAAGATTAATAGGATTTTGATTTAAAAAATTTTTTAAAAAGTAACTTCTACAAAAGTAGAAAGAAGAAAGTAGGATACATGAACAATATAAATAAAAATTGGGAAATAAAATAAGAAACAACATAAAATGACAGAATTAAGAAGAAAGATGTTAGTGATCATAATAAATATAAACAGATCAAACATCTCTATAAAAAGACAAAGACTACCATATTGAGTCTAAAAGCAAATTCTACTTGAACAAAAAAAGGATAATATTTAAAATAAATGGACAAAAACATATAAGGTAACTGTTAGTTTGGCAAAAAGGAATACAAGGGCAATATTAATATAAAAATTAGATTCAAACCAAAAGATATAATGGAAAAATGAGGCTAAATTATTTTGATAAAAATAAAATCCTCATTTATGATTAGTCATTAACTTTGGGTATTAATAACATGACATTACAATACACAAAACGACCAAACATTAGAGCCTTAACAAACACTGCTTTATTCACTCTTTTACTACTGACCATAGTGGAGTAACTGCAATAAGAGGGATCTCTTATCATAAACATCTAGAAAACTGGATAGTGTATATGAAGCAACTGTCTTCAGACAAGTCTGACATCTAATAAAAAAATTAATCAGCCTTGTAAAGAAGCAGAAAAATACAGTCAATAATGAGAAAACTCAATCAACTGAAACTGACCCTGAAGTGATACCCTTGAGTGTACAAGAACATTAAAACCCTACCGTAACTGTGTTTTGTATGTTCAAGAAAATGGAAGAAGGTTGAGGAAGTTAAGTGAAGACATGATAGATATAAAAATTGATCCAAATCAACTTTCTAAAGATGAAAATTACAATATGTGAAATAAAACATACAATGGTTGAGATTAACAGCAGATTTGACATTGTATAGGAAAAGATTAGTGAAGTTGAAGACAGAACAGAAACTATCCAAAATGAAATACAAAGAGAAAAGAGATTGAAATAATGAATAGAGCATCAGTGAGCTGTGAGAAGACTTCAAGCAAATGAATACAAGTGTAACTGGAGTCTCTTTGAAAGTATCAGAGAACAGAAAATATATTTGAAAAAATAATAGCATAAAGATTTCCAAATTAAGTGAAATCTATAAACCCACAGATCCAAAAGAATTAGCAAACTCCAAATACAAGAAACAGTAACAAAAGATAAGAAAAAGAACTATACCAAGATCTATCACCATAAAATTGGTTAAAAATAGTGATAAAGAGAAATTCTCTAAAGCATCTAGAAAAGAGAGACACATAGTATACAGAGAAACAAAGGTGAGGATGCCATAGGAATTCTTGTTACAAACAATCGATGCTAGAAGATATTGCAGCAAAATCTTTAAAGTACTGAAAGAAAAGGACCCCATAAATTGTATATCCAAAGCCAATATCTTTCAGAAACAAAGACAAAATACTGCTTCAGACACACAAAGCTGAACAAATTCACCTGCAGATCATGGTACAAAAAATGTTAAAGGAAGTCTTAAAAACAAAGAGAAGATGATGTTAGATGAAAATGTGAATCCACAAAAGGAATAAAGATCCCCTGAAAAGGTACCTACCTGGGTAAATAAATTAAATAAATAAATGCCTTACTATTTAAATATCTTCAAAAGATAATTGGCTATTTGAAGAATAGTGAAATAGCCACTATAATAATGAAATGGAGTTATAACATATGTAGAAATAAAATGTGTGATAAAAATTAGCCCAAAGTTTGGAGATGTAAAAATGGAAGTGTACAGTATATAGTAGTGAAGTGTTACATTATCACTATGATAAATTAAAGTTGTATACTCTAAGCCCTAAAGTAATCACTTAAGTAGGAGATATATAACTAATAATCCCATAAAAGAGATCAAATTGAATCATTTAAAAATGTAGTTAATCCAAATGAAGGTAGAAATAGACAGAAAAGGTTAAAAAAGAACAGATAGAACAAAAAGAAGACATATAAAAAACTAATAAATTTAAACCTAACCATATCAATAACATTAAATGTAAATTGTCTAAACTCCCCAATTAAAAGTAAGAGATTATCAAATTGTATTTTTTAAAAAGAGTCAACTATATGCTGTTTAAAGGCACCCACACTAAATATAAAGACGCAAATACTTTTAAAGTATTGAAAACAATAAATCATGCTAATATTAATCAAAAGAAAGCTGGAATGTATGTTTAAAGTCAGACAAAATAGGTTTTAGGTGATACTGATGAGGTCTCAAATGGAAATGAGGGATAGGTTATTGGACAATGGAGAAAAGGTAATCCTTCTTAAAACCTAATGTTCTGTGAAAAGTAGAACTTGTGAGTGATGACATTGGATATGTAACTGACAAAATTTCTAAGCAAAGTGTTGAGGTGGTGTGATTCCTCCTGACTGCAAATGGTAAAATGCAAGAAATGGTAAAATGCAAGAAGAGAGATATAAATTGACGATGGAATTGTTAAGCAGAAATACCCAGACCATAAAAATTTGGAAAATTCTCAATTCTTTGCAGAGACGAAAGAATATAACGAGAGATAAAGAGGATCATTTCATAACAATAAAAGAGCCAATTCATCAGGATGCAACAATCCTAAAGGCTTATATTCCTTTAAAAAAGCTTCAAGGCATATGAAGCAAAAATTAATACAACTGCAATAGTTACACAAACCTCAACGGAAGTTGAGGATTTCAACATTCCTGTCTCAATGGACAGAACAAGTAGACAAAAAATCAGAATGTAGAAGAGTCAAAGAGCATTCTTAACCAACACGACCTATTTGCCATTTAGAAAACACACTACCCAATAACAGTAGACTATACATTCTTTTTAAGTGTACATAGAATATTTACCAAAATAGACCGTATTGTGGGCCATGAAAGACATCTCAATTTAAAAGAATTCAAGTCATACAAAGTATGCTTTTTGACCACAGTGTAAATAAATTAGGAACCAATAACAGAAATATGTCTTGAAAATTGCCAAATATTTGAAATCTAAATAATGTTCTTCTAAATAACCCCAAAAGAAACCAAAAAGGAAATTACAAAGTATTTTGAAATGAATCAAAATAAAAACACAACATATTATAATTTGTGGGATGCAGCTAAAGCAGTACTTCGAAATTTATACCATTAAACACCTATTAGGAAAGAAGAAAGGTCTCAAATCATTATCTAACCTGTCGTCTTGAGGAACTAGGAAGAAGAGCAAATGAAACAAAGTACACAGTAGAAAGAAAATAATAAAGATCACAATGGAACTTAATTAGAAAAAGAAAAATGATAGAGAAAATCAATGAAATATAAAGTTCTTTTAGAAGATCAATAAGCTCTATAAACCTCTAGCTAAACTGATAAGAAAATGATTACATCATATGATAGTCTCAATATATGCAGAAAAGCCCTTGACAAAATTCAACATTCGTCTATGAGGAAGCTCTCAGAAACCCTAAATAGAAGCTGACAAAAGGGATCTATATAAAATGTACAGTTAATATTATGCTTAATGATGAAAGAGGAATATTTTCTATTAATATCAGAGACCAATAATATCTCTCACCACTGCTAATCATCATTGTACTGGAGGTTCTAGCCAGGACGATCAGGCGAGAAAATACATAAACATATACAAATTGTAAAGGAAGAAGTAAAACTGACTTTGTTCACAGATGACTTAATTAGGTACATAACAAATAATCTAATAAAATGCTTCAAATCTAATAAATGGGTAGCAAGTTTGCAGAAGACAAAATCAATATACAAAGGTCAATCATATGGAATTCCACCTCTGGGACGATGGAGTAGATGTAGATTTCCCTATTGCTCCCATTAAGTACAACTAGACACCCTGGATGTAACGTATGTTTTTAAAATAAAAGGAATTCTGAAAGGTCCCAGACTGACAAGGGACTTCAGACTCAAAGAACCATATGGCAGCAAGTTCTCTTGGTTTTCTTTTTGCCTCATAATCCCACACTGGGTGCTAGATCACACAGCAACATGAAAACACCAATAAAAGTGTGATGGTTAATTTTATGTGTCAACTTGACTAGGCTATGAGATACCCAGGTTGCTGACTAAACGTTATTTCTGGGTGTGTCTCTGAGGGTATTTGCAAAAGAGATTAGCATTTGAATTGGTGAACTGAGTAAAGCAGAGGGCTCTATCCAGTATGGGTGGGCATAATCCAATCTGTTGAGGGCCTCAATCAAAGAAGAAGATGGAAGAAGGTTAAATTTACTCTCTGGCTGACTGAATGAGCTGGAATATCAATTTTCTCCTGACCTTGGCACCATGGTTTTCAGAGCTCAGGCCGGGCTGGAATCCATACCATTCACTCTCTGGTTTTCAGGCTTCCAACTACACCATTGGTTTTCCTGGGTCTCCAGCTTACAGATAGCAGATTATAAGAATTCTCAGCCTGCATAATCATGTAAACCAATATCTTATAATACATTTCTTTATATATTTTATTGTATCTATTTATCTGAAGAACTCTAACATGACTATTGGTACTGAAAACTGGGATGTTGCTGTACTAAATATCTAAAAATGTAAAAAATGTGAGAGGATTTGGAACTGGAAATGGGTAGAGGCTGGAAGCATTTTGAGGTGCATTCTAAAAAAACTGACATTGCCATGAAGGGACTTTTGAAGGCAATTCTGCTGAGAGCTCAAACAGAAAAGAGAAGAGCTATAGATAAATCTTCTGTGGTTTATAGAGAATACATTAATAATCACATGTAGAATTGGTATAAATATGATTGAGGGAAATTCTGATGAGATTTCAGATGGAAATAAGAAATATGTTATTGAACAATGGAGAAAAGGTAATCCTTGTTAAAATCTAGTGTTTTGTGGAAGGTAGAACTTGTAAGTAATGACATTGGATATTTAGCTGAGAAAATTTCTAAGCAAAGTGTTGGAGTGGTATGGTTCCTCCTGACTGCTTATAGTAAAATGCAAGAAGAGAGAAATGAGTTGAAGATAGAATTGTTAAGCAGAAAAGATCCAGAACTTAAGATGTGGAAAATTCTCAGTCCATCCATATTGCAAAAAATGAGAAACCATGTTTGGAAGAGAACATCAATAAATGGGCCAGTCAATCATTTGCTAAGGAGATTAGTGTGGATGCAAAGCATGGACATTATCAGCCATCTCAACAGATGCCAAAAATAGAAACAGGACTGTACCAGTAAAAACACTGCCAGCTGGAACTAAAGGAAATAGAGAAAATGGAATGGAATGAAGGAAGGCTGTGAATATATGTGAATATCCTTCAAAAAAAGGGAAGAAGGACTCCAAATGCAATAGAGAGATCATCAACAGGGCGGATGACCTCCAACAGAAGCCATGCGGATAGGATTGCCCAGCAGCTCAGGGGGCATGATCCCCACACAGCAGAGCCATGACATGTGTGGGGCCACCACAGAGAGTCATACATGGGCAGTGCCCTGCTGAGCTATGGGGGTGACACTGCCACCACAGTGGGTGAGGAAGATAAATTATCAAGCCAAAGTGGACTATTCTTGAAGTTTAAGATCATGGAGTTTGCCTTGATAGGTTTTGGGCTTGCTTGGGACTTGTCACCCATTTTTTCTGTACTAATTTTCCCTTTTAGATTGGGAATGTCTATCATATGCCTATTCCACCATCATATTTTGGAAGCATATCATTTGTTTTCACAGTTTCACAGCTGGGGAATTTTGTTTCAGGATGAATCATACCTTGAATCTCACCCATATCTAGTTTAGATGATATTTAGATGAGAATTTAGACTTACTGCTGAAAAAATGTTAAGACTTTTGGAGTTGCTGGATTGAAATGAATGCATTTTGCATGCAAGAAGGACATGAATTTGGGGAAGCTAGGGGCAGAATGTTGTGGACTGAATGTTCATGTCCTCCCCAAACTCATATATTGAAATCCTAACTCCAACTGTTATGGTATTAGGAAGTGAAGCTTTAGGAGGTGATTGGGTCGTAAGGGTGGAGCCTTCATGAATGGAATTAGTGCCCTTATAAGAACCATGAAGGAGCTTTCTTCTCCCTCTCCACTGTCTGATACGTGAGGATACAATGAGAAGATGGCCATCTGTATACCAGCAAGAGGGCCTTTACCAAGAACCTGACCATGCAGGCACCTTGCTCTCTGACTTCCAGTCTACGGAAGTTTAAGAAATAAAATTTGTTGTCTAAACCACTGTATTAGTCTGTTCTCATGCTGCTAATAAAGGCATACCCAAGTCTAGATAATTATAAAGGAAAGAGGTTTAATTGATTCACAGTTCCACATGGCTGAGGAGGCCTCACAATCATGGTGGAAAGCAAGGAGGAGCAAGTCACACCTTACATTGTGGCAGGGAAAATAGAGAATTTGTGCAGGGGAACTCCTCTTTATAAAACCATCAGATCTTGTGAGATGTATTCATTATCACAAGAACAGCATGGGAAAGACTCATCCTCATTATTCAATTACCTCCCACTGGGCCCCTCCCACTACACGTGCGAATTATGGGAGCAACAATTCAAGATGAGATTTGGGTGGGGACATAGCAAAACCATATCAACCACCCAGTCTACAGTAATTTGTTATAGCAGCTCAAATTAAGACAAGAAGCAAGCAGAAAACGCACCAACAAAAGCCTGCTTTATTTAGCCAAAGGACCAGAAAGAGGGAAGTCTAGGAGGCCAGAAACCTATTAGAAACTAACTGCTTTACTGCATCCAAACACCACAGGAAGAATCTATGGCTTTACTTCAACACAGTCTAGAGCAGGACAAGTGGAGAGCATAGACTTCCATCTTCATCAGCCTGTAGTAAGACTCCAAATCCTTTCACCAGGGTGGTGTCAGAGAATGCTGAGATGTGACTTTCTCTATTAAACTGTAAAGAGGCACCCTCCAAAGCATCAAAGAAGACTATGTGGGAACCAGGACTTCCACCTGTCTCTGGTAGTAAATGAGATGCTCTCTTATACTAGGGTGGTGTCAGAGAAACCTGATTGAAAAGTGAGGATTTTCACCACTACTCAGCAATACCAAGTACCACTTCATATAGTGTGAAAGGAGGCCACATGGGGAGGAGTAACAAGGCACCCCTAACCCTCCAAGATAGGAATTTATCAGTGGAGGCCTGATGGAAAGTCAGAACGCCCAAACAGATCAACAACAATGAGGAGATTTTCACCTAGAGTGTCAAAAGAGGCTGAGTGGGAAATTTGAATTACTGCCACCACCTGGCAGAGTCAGAGTAAGTCAGGTAAAATGGAAAGTTTAAGTAACATCCAGAATCTCATAATATGATACCCAAAATGTCCAGGTTTTAGTTTGAAAAATCACTCATTATACCAAACCCAGGAAGACCTCAAGCTGAATTAAAAATCATGATCAATAGATTCCATCCACTGAGATGGCAGAGATGCTAGAATTATCTGACAAATATTTCAAAGCAGCTGTCATAATAATACTTCAATGAGCAGTTACAAACATGCATAAAACACAAAACCAGAAAGTTTCAGCAAAGAAATATAAGAGATAAAGAAGAATCAAATGGGAATGCTAAAAATGAGAAATACGATAACCAGAATAAGGGACTCAATGGGTGGGCTCAAGAGCAGGATAAAAAAGACAGAGGAAAGAATCAGTGAAGCAGAAGGTGCAACAATAGAACTTATCTGACCTGAACAAAGGGGAGAAAATAGACTGAAAGAAGCAAATGAACAACACCTCAAAGACCTGTGTGTTGGACTTTAACAAAAGGTCTAATATTTTGTCATCAGAGTCCCAGAAAGAGAAGGTAAAGGGGACAGAGCAGAAAAAAGTATTTTTTAAAATGGCTAAAAACAACCTCTCAAGTTTGACAAAATATGTAAGTTTATAGATTCAGGAAGAATTACTGAACCACAAACAGGACAATCTCCAAAAATTTATAGCAAGAGACATCATAGTCAAATTTCTGAAAATTAAAAGAAAACAAAACAACAAATCTTAAAAGCTGTGACAGGGAAATGATACGTTACCTAGGGGAAAAAAGCGATTAGAATGACAGAGGATTTCTCATTAGAAACTATGGAAACCAGAGGAAGTGATACAACATTTTTCAGGTGCTCAAAGAAGAGAAATGTCAGCTCAGAATTCCACATCCTTCAGAAATGAAGGGTAAATCAAAACATTCTGAAATGAAGAAAAAAACTAAAAGAATTTGTTGCCAGCAAACGTACCCTCAAAAGAATACCTGAAGGAAGATCTACAAAGAGAATGGAAGCAATCTTGGAATATCAGGAAGGAATAAAGAACACAGTAAGCAAAAATATGGATGAGTACAATAGACTTTCCTTCTGTTGAATATCTTAATTTTGTTTGAAGGTTGAAGTAAAATTAGAATATTGTCTGATATCCTTTGAAATGTATGTAGAGGCTATGAAAGACAATGACATTATAAACGGGGGAAGGTAAAGGGACATAGAGGGAAGTAGGTTTTGAACTGGTAAAATAAGAACACCAGTATAGTGTGATAAGGTTTATATATATATTTGAACACACATACATATACACACATATGTAAAATATATAAATGTATAAACTATATATGAATTTTTATATATGTATTATATATAAAAAAATATAGAGAAATTTATATATAGAAATATCTATAAATAACATATATAATATATAAAGATATATAACATATATAAATAAAAATTTATATATATAATTTCATGTGGTGTGTCTATGTATTAAACTGTACGTATACACATATGTGTATATATGTATACATATATAAAAATTTATTTTTTAGTATTACCTAGATATCTATAGGTTTTATATATATATAACATATATATGTGTGTTTATATATGTATAGCTAGTTAGAGATATCTAGTAATACTTAGAACATCCACTAAAAGCTATATGGAGATATACAGTATAGATAACACTATAGATAAGTCAAAATGGAATTCTAAAAAATGTTCAAGTAACCCACAGAAGGTAGAAAGTAGAAAACAGAGAAATAAAAACAGAGAGAACAACAGAAAACAAAAATTAAAATGGGAGACAAGCCCTAATATATCAATAATGACATTAAATGTAATGTAATTAAATGTAAATGGTCTAAATACAGCAATTAACAAACAGCTATTGGCAGAATAGGTTACAAGACATAACCCAACTACAAGAAACCTATTTCAAATACAATGATACAGATAGGTTGAAAGTAAAAGGATGTAAAAAGATGTATCATGCAAACATTATTCAAAGGAGATCAGGAATGGCTATATTAATATCAGATAAACTAGACCTTAGAGAAATAGAAATCATATAAACATTTAAAACTTTTTAAATTAAAAAATTTAAAACCCTAAAGAAGACTTAGCAATTCTTAAGGTATATGTGCCAAAAGACAAGAGTTGCAAAATATGAAGCAAAAACTGACAGAATTTAAAGGAAAAATCCACAATTATAGTTGGAGACTTCAACACATCTCTTTCAACAACTGATAGAACAACTAGATAGAAAACCAGCAAGAGCATAGAAGAACTCAACACCAGCACCAATCAACGGGATCTAATCAACATTTATAGAACACTCCATTCAACAAGAGATGAATACAGATGTTTTTCAAGTGCCCAGAAGACATATACCAAGAGAGACCACATTTTGGGTCATAAAAGGAACATTAACAGATTTTAAAGGATTGGAATGGTAAAGAGTGTTCTCCAACCACATGAAGTTAAACTAGAAATCAATTATAGAAAGAGAGCAGAAAAATCTCCAAACACTTGGAAACTAAACAACACTTAACAACTTCTAAATAATCCGTGGGTCAGACAGGAAGTCTCAAGCGGAGTTAAAAAATACGTTGATGAGAATGAAAGTAAAAATATGCATATCGAAATCTCTGGAACACAACTAGAGAAATGTGGACAGGAAACTTTGTAAGACTAAATGCATACATTAGAAAACAGGAGAAGAGTTGTGTGTAATGGTGCATGCCTATAGTCCTAGCTACTCAAGAGGTTGGAGTGACAGAATCACTTTCACCCAGGAGTTCAAGACCAGCCTGGGTGACAGCAAGAACTGTCTCTAAAAATAAAAAAAGAAAAGAAGGAAAATCTCAAATTGATAATCTAAGCTCTCACCTTAAGAGCCTAGATAAAGAAAAGCAAGGCTGGGCGGGGTGGCTACGCCTGTAATCCCAGCATTTTGGGAGGCCGAGGCAGGCAGATCACGAGGTCAGGAGTTTGAGACCAGCCAGGCCAATATGGCGAAACCCTGTCTCTACTAAAAATTCAAAAACTAACCAGGTGTGGTGGTGCACATAGTCCCAGCTAGTCAGGAGGCTGAGGCAGGAGAATAACTTGAACCTGGGAGACAGAGGTTGCAGTGAGCCGAGATCTCACCACTGCACTCCAGCCTGGATGACAGAGCAAGACTCTGTCCTGGAAAAAAAAAAAAAAAAGCTAAAATAAACCCCAAACAATAGAAGAACGGAAATAATAAATATAAAAACAAATCAATGAAATTTTAAAACAAAAAACAATAAAGAAAATACATGAAACAACTCATTCTTTCAAAGTATCAATAAAGTTGACAAGCCTCTAGCAATACTAATAAAGTAAAAATAGAAGGCACGTTTATTCATATCAATAATAAAATGGGGAATCACTACAGACCCTGCAACATCAAAAGGACAATAGGGAAGTACTACAAACAATTACATATGTGAAAGTTTGAAGACTTAGATGAAATGGACCAGTTTCTTGAAAAATGCTAACTACCACAACTGACCCAATATTAATTATATAATATGAATATCTTATAATTTATTAGAAATTAAATTTTTAATTTGAAAACTCCCCCAAAAGAAATCCCCAAGCCCAAATAATTTCACTCAAAAATTCTACCAAACATTTAAAGAAGAATTAACTCCAATGCAACACAACCTCTTCGGAAGATTCTAGGAAGCCTTCAAATGTGTTTTATGAAAGTAGTATTACTCTTTTATCAAAGCTCAAAAAAGCCAGTACAAACAAGAAAACTATGGACCAATATCCCTCATCGATATAGATATAAAATTTCTTAAACTATATTAGGACATAGAATTTAGCAATGAATTAAAAGGATTATACACTATGACCAAGTGGTATTTATTTCAGGGATGCAAGGCTCATCCAACAATTAAAAATCAATCAATATAATCCACCATATTAAAAGGTAAAAGAAAAAAATGACAATTTTTTGAATGAGGCAGAAAAATCACTTGATAAAATTCCACACTAATTTATGATAAAACTTTCAGAAAAATAGAAATAAAGGGAAACTTCATCAGCTTGATAAAGCACAGTTACAAAAGCCTGCTGCTAACATTATACTTAATTGTGAAAGACTGAATGATTTGTCCCTAAGACTGGGAAAAAACAATGATATTTGCTTCATTGCTCTTATTCAACTTAGTGTAAAAGGTCTAGCCAGTGCAATAAGAAAAGAAAACAAAATAGAAGGGATACAGAGCATAAAGCAAGAAATAAAACTGTCCTTAGTTGCAAATGTCATAATTGTTTATGTATAAATGTCATAATTGTTTATGTATAAAATACTAAATAATCTAAAAAAAAAATCCTTGAAACTGGTGAGTTCAGCAACATCACAGGATACAAGATACACTTGGAAAATCAATTGTACTTCAATACAATAACACATGGACACCAAAATTTAAGATGCAGTACCACTCACAACTGTTCAAAACAAATAATATACTTAAGTATAAGGCTAACAATACATATACATATACATATATGTATGCTGAAAACTAAAAATGCTGATGAAAGAAATAAAAAAAAGATCCAAGTAAATGGAGAGACATAACATGCATATATTTTAGGAGACCCAAAAAAGTAAAGATATAAATTCCCCCAAAATTAATATAAAGGTTTAATGAAATTTCTATCAAAATTCCTAAAAGATTTTTCTGTAGATATAGATAAGATTTGTAAAAAATTATATGAAAAGGTCAAGAAACTCTAATAATTAAAACAATTTTGAAAAAGAAGAATAAAGGGGAAGGAATCGGTCTGTCTGATTTCAAAACCAATGTAGGTAACAAGATGTATATTAGATAAGGAAGTTGTATAAAGAGTAAACAACAAACTCTCAAAACTCAATTATTAAAAGGAAAACAGCCTAATTTTTTTAAATGGACACAAATTGAAACATAAATTCACAAAAAAGATTTATAAGATAAATATAAGAAAACACCATCAGTCACCTGGGAAATGTATAGTCTCACTCTGTCACTCAGGCTGGAGTGCATTGGTGCAATCTCGGCTCACTGCAACCTCCACGTTCCCAGGTTCAAGTGATTCTTGTGCCTCAGCCTCCTGAATAGCTGGGATTACAAGTCCACGTCAGCATGCCTGGCTAACTTTTGTATTTTTAGTACAGATGGGTTTTCACCATGTTGGCCAGGCTGGTCTCAAACTCCTGACCTCAAGTGATCCACCTGCCTCAGCCTCCCAAAGTGCTGAGATTACAGACATGAGCCACCATGCTGGGCCCCAAAACTCATGTTGAAATTTAATTGCCATTTTGAGGGTATTAAGAGGTGGGAACATTAAGAGATGATTAGGCCATGAGTGCTCTGCCCTCATGAATAGCTTAATGTAATTATCACAGGAGTGCATTCATCATTGCCAGAGTGGGTTATTATAAAGGGAAATTTTACCTTCTCTGTCTCACACTCTCACCCTCATTTGCCCTTCTGCCTTCTGACATGGGATGATGCAGCATGAAAGCCTTCACCAGATGCTGGCACCATGTTCTTGGACTTCCCAGGCTCCAGAACTGTGAACCAAATAAACTGCTATGGTTTATAAACAACCCAGTCTCACATATCCTGTTGTAGCAGAAAAAATGGACTAAGACATATACTTATGACACAACCCATAGAAACGAAACCATACATCACACAAAGACTGTACACAAATATTTATAGCAACTTTAATCATAGTAGCCTGAACTGGAAAAATGCAAACGTTCATCAACTGATGAGTGGATACACAAATTGTAGTATACCATATAATGAAGCACAATTTAGCAACAAAGAGGAATGAACTAGTGACATTAGTAGCTACATGGATCAATCCCAAAATGTTGTGTCAAACAAAGAATCCAGGCACAAAAGAGTATAATCTATATGATTTACTTTATATGAAATTCTAAAAAGGCAAATATAATTTATAGTGACAGGAAAGAGGAAAGTTGCTGCTCAGTCTGATGTTGGGAGGAGTTGGCTTGTAAAGGGCACAATGAACTTTTTGGTATGATGGAAATCTTTCCTATTTTGATTGGGTCACACTAATTGAAATGTACACTTAAAATTGGTACCTTTTAATGTATGTAATGTATATATAAATTAATTTTTGTTTAAATCAATAAAGTTGGCTTAAAGAATTTTCAGTCTTTGATAGATCAAATAAGAAAATAGAAGAACTGAATAATATATTTAGTTACAATATATGAGAGAGAGAAACAAGATAGTCTATGAATATATTATTCTCAAATTTTTATAGAACATTTTTAAAATTAATGATCTCATAAGTTACATGGAAAAAATGAATCCTAAAGAGGAAGCTTTCATTGACACATTCATGTAGTGCAATGCAGTAAAATAAGGAATGGGTTGCAAAATAATAAATAAAAATCCCTTGGAAAATTTAAAATGCCCTCATAAATAAGCTTAAGTCAAAAAGAAAATCATACTGCAACTACAGGCTAGAAAATAATTATGATAACACTGTGTAGCAAGACTTACGAGACTCCAAGGTAATGCTCAGAGGATAATTCATAATTTTAATGTTGTTTATTATGAAACAAAGAAGAATCAAAATAAAGGAACTAAGCATTTATTTCAAAAAGTAAAAAAAAAGAACTTAGTTGAAGGAAGAAAGAATAAGATTAAAATCAGTAAGTTGGAAAAAATGAAAGCAAGAGAATTAATGAATTCTAAATATAATTCTTTCTTTCTTTTTATTTTATTTTCTTTTTTTAAGACCGTCTCACTCTGTTACCCAGGCTGGAGTGCAGTGGTGCAATCTTGGCTCAGTGCAATCTCTGCCTCCTGGGCTCAAGCAATCCTCCCACCTCAGCCTCCTAGTAGCTGAGACTACAGGTGCAAGCCACTATGCCTGGCTAAGTTTTCTATGTTTTGTAGAGATGGGGTTTCACCATGTTGCCTAGGCTGGTCTTGAATTCCTGAGCTCAAACAATCTGCCCACCCCAGCCTCCCAAATTCTGGGATTACTAGATATTATTTTTAAAAATTCATGAGAAAACAAAGTTCCAGTAAAAGTAATCAATTAAAAAAAGAGAGAAAGGAAAGGTAGGTTAACATTTTTGAGTGATGTTAGGGAAAATGGCAAAGCAAACACTCCCCAAAATTATCTTCTTCATGAAAGCTTTTTCAGAATCATGGAAATAAATTAAAGCAATGTGGGGAGCATTTATCCAACAAACTGGCTGAATGTTGGTAAGAATATCGAGCTTTGTGGTGCTTTAATTGCTTTAGTCCAATATCCCATTCTTCAATGCTATGTAGCCTTGAAAACAAACAGCCTACATATGTGGTGAAAACTAACAGACTGATAGTTACCAGAGGGAGAACATGGCTGTAGCTTCTTCAAAGCCTCATTCTCACTGAACTTTCATTATTTAACCTGTCTGGTGAGTCCCTGGAGACTCCATGTTCAAGGGTATATTTATTTGACCTGATGCTTGTCCAATGCAAAAAGCCCAGAGCTGTTTGTCAAAAACAATGACAGGCAATTGTTTAATTTCTTGGTTTCCTGAGGTATAGATTTCTGTTGGAACACATAATAGATAAAACAAAACAAAAAAACTAAATAAGAGAAGCTGAGGAATGAGATGTTCATAGGGACTTTGAAAGGCTCTGATATTGCATTAAACTTCAGTTGCCTTTCATTTTTGCAGAAATTGACAAGCTGATACTACAATTCACATGAAAATGCAAAAGACTAAGAATATCCAAAACAACTTTGAAAAGAGAAATGAAGTTTAGGGACTCATGCTTCCCAACTTCAGAACTTAGATCACAAAGCTACAATGATTATGACAGTGTAGTAGTGGCATAAGGATATATATATATGATATAGAATTGAGAGTCCAGAAGTAAACCCATACATCTATGGTCAATTGGTTTCTAACAAGAGTGCCAAGAAAATTCAATGGGCAAAGAATACTGTTGTCAACAGATGGCACAGGAATAATTAGCTCTCCACATGCAAAAGAATGAAGTTGCATCCCTACCTCACACCGTATACAAAAATTAACTCAAAATGGATCAAAGACAAAATATAAAGGCTAACCCTACAAAACTCTTGGAAGAAAATATCAGTGTAAATCCTTGTGATTTTCAGTTAAGCAATAGCTTCTTAGCTATAACACCTAACATTCAAGTAAGCAAAGGAAAATTAGATAATTTGAACTTCACCAAAATTTAACATTTTTGTGCTTCAAAGGACACCATCAAGAAATTGAAAAGACGGCTCACAGAATGGGAGAAAATATTTGCAAATAACATATTTGTGTGATAATCATATATCTGATATGTGACTTCTATCCAGAAGTCTTACAACTCAACAATAAAAAAGACAAATAACCCAGTTCAAAATAACTCCATAGGTAATAGATATAAATAGGTATTCTCCAAAAAAGATATAAAAATTGTGAATAAGCACTTGAGAAGATGCCCAACATTATTAGTCTTTAGGGAAATGCAAATAAAAACTATGAGATACCACTTCACACCCACTGTAGGATGGCCGTAATGAGAAAAATAGACAATAAAGCGTATTAGCAAGAATATGGAGGAATTAAAACCTTCATACTTTGGTGAAAGGAATGTACAATGGTTCAGCCACTTTGGAAAACAGTTTAGCAGTCCCTCAAAACAGTAAACATAGTGTTACAATATGATCCAGCAGTATCACCTTTAGCTATATATTCAAGAAAACCCAGTGTGTTTACACAAAAAAATGTACATGAATGTTTAGTATTATTCAAAATAACCAAAAAGTGGGAACAACAAAAATGTCCAGTAAGGGTAAATAGATAGAAAAAAATATAACATATCTGTACAATGGAATATTATTCAATCACAAAAAGGAATTAAATACTGATACATGCTACAACGTGGATGAATATTAAAAATGTTATGCTAAGTGAAAGAAGCCATACACAAAAGGCCACATAATGTATTATTTCATTTATATGAAATGTCCAGAATAGACAAATCCATAGATACAGAAATATTAGTGCTTGCCAGAGGCTACAGGGAGAGGGATGGGGACTGGTAGCTTAATGAGCCAGATTTCTTTTAGGAGCGATGAAAACATTCTAGAATTAGATAATGGTGATGATCGTAAAACTTGTGAATATATCAAAAGCCAATGAAATTTGCCATCTTACCACTTTAAAATGGTACATTTAATGACATGTGAATTATATCCCAATAAAAGTTACATTGTTCAAAATGATAAAGCAGATTTAACCTAAGATTTAGAGAAAAAATGTTATTTGTAACTGCATATTACACAAAAATTACAAAAATACTATGCAGAAATATTGGACATTTTAATGAAGTAGATTATTTTATAAGAATCTGTCTCCCTAAAAGTAACTAAAAAAGAAACAGAAGCTGGGAGGAAAAACACATGCAATAAACTGCAAAAATAGATAAATAAATAATAAATGGGGGAAAAAAATTGAAAATATGCATAGACTAAAAACCTGAGCTGAATTTGAGATGACTGTCAAATTATGGTATCAAACAAAGGCATCAAGTCCAGGTTATTTCATTGGTGGATCTTTCAAATCCAAGTCTGATAACATTTATAGACATACATAGAAAATAATAATCAATTGTTCTTTGGATTATGGGTATAAAATTTCTTTTAAATATTTAAAGGATGATTGAATCCAGCTCAACATTAAAAAATACACCACCACCAAATAGGGCTTATTATAAGAATAGAAGGTCAATTCAATATTAACATTCACTATTATAAATCATATTAATATGTCAAAATGGAAAACCATATAAAACTCTTTAACCCACAGGTAATACTTATGCAATTTGATTATTTATTTATTTATTTATTTTAGTTTTTAGAGACAGAGTCTCATTCTGTTGACCAGGCTGGAGTGCAGTGGCGTGATCATAGCTCACTGCAGCCTTCTAGGCTCAAGCAATCCTCCCACCTCAACCTCCAGAGTAGCTGGGACCACAGGCGCACGCCACTATGCTCAGCTATTTTTTTAAATGTTTTGTAGAGACAGAGTATAGCTCTGTTGCCCAGCTGGTATTGAACTCCTGGCCTCCAGTGATCCTCCTGCCTCAGCCTCCCAAAGTGCTGGGACTAAAGGTGTGAGCCAATGCACCTAATCTTATTTTTTTAATTACATAAAATCAAATGTCAGTATTATGCTTAATGGCAAAGAAATAAAAACATAATTAAAATCAGGGAGAAGAAAACAAGGCCCCCAACCATCAGCATTATTTAACTTCATCATGTAAGTGCCTGCCAATGCAATTAGGTGATAAACTTTAATGAAAGCATGAGTGATATTTAAAATATTTAACAAGAAGTTTAGTAATATAAATGAATACTTACATTAAAAATATTAAAATTCAGTCCCTTTTACTCTTTAAGGAAAAAACCTCTATAAATTTACATCAATATATGATAAAATCACTTGCCCATTAATAGAGGTTATAATTAAAATTGTTCATCAAATTATTCTCATAATTTCCAAATCATTTGTTGATTTTTAGAAATTGCTGGTGCAATTTTTTTTCAATACTGCTATCACTAATTAAATGATGCTCCCCTCTGAGCTATAGTCTAACACACAAACCACATCAAATTCTTCCAAAAATTTATCATTTATTGGTGGTCAGTGGATGACTTGGTAAACCTGTGTCTTTTTTTAAGTTGAGGGGTACATGTGAAGAATGTGCAAGTTTGTTACATAGGTAAATGTGTGCCATGGTGGTTTGCTACACAGATAATTCTGTCACCTAGGTATTAAGCCCAGCATCCATTAGCTACTCTTCTTGATGCTCACCCTCTTCCCATCCCCCACCCTCCAACCAGCCCCAATGTGTGTTGTTCCCTCCCAATGCGTCCATGTGTTCTCATTGTTAATCTCCCATTTATGAGTGAGAACATGAGGTGTTTGGTTTTTTGTCCCTGTGTTAGTTTGCTGAGGATAGTGGCTTCCACCTCTATCCATGTCCCCTGTAAAGGATATGATCTCATTCCTTTTTATGGCTGCATAGTATTCCATGGTGTATATATACCACATTTTCTTTATCTAGTCTATCATTGATGGGCAACCATCTCACACCAGTCAGAATGGCTATTATTTAAAAGTCAAAAAACAACAGATTCTGGTGACATTGTGGAGAAAAAGGGACGCTTTTACACTGTTGGTGGGTGTGTAAATTAGTTCAACCATTGTGGAAGGCAGTGTGACGATTCCTCAAAGACTTTGAGGCAGAAATACCATTTGACCCAGTAATCCCATTCCTAGGTATATACCCAAAGGAATAGAAATTATTCTATTATAAAGATACATGCACACATATGTTCATTACATCACACATCTTTTAAGGTCAACAGTGTCGTTCATAGTGCTGACTCATTTCTCAGCTTCTGCTGAACTTACAGCAATTGATCTAAAATTTTTCTAGCCTTTGAAATACGCAGATTTTATGTTTTTGAATATCTATTACCAAATAAACCACAAAATTGTTTGCTATAATATTGTTTTTAATTACAAAAATTATTTATCCATTTTAATTTACTTCTGATCCATTTGGAGTGCCAAAGCAATTGTAATTATAAATTTAAAAACACAATTTAGCAAGGAAAAATAAAGAAAACAAAAACATATTATTCTTTTACTTTTGCCATTAAACAACAAATACATTTCTGATAACTTGTCAAATATTTTCTCTTCGAATTGATTCTTTAACTTACTTAAAAGGGTATATATCATGTTTTTTATTTCTACAAGGTCTCTGTTTTCCTTTAGCTTTCTATGTTCCAACATTTTAAATTTTTAATGCATTAACCTGCTATAATTAAAACTTTCTATTAAACTGAAGATATTATTGATATTTTGTTTTCTAAGTTGATATCAACTAAAATCTTTTTTAAATAGGTAATTTTTCTTCATGCTTGCTCCTATTACTCTAGTTTTGTTAAACTGATGAACTTGATATAATTTTCAAAGTGCTTTTGTAGTTGTAGCATTATAGGCTGCCCATCATGGCCCAAGTATTCTAAGTTTCATTCTTTTAATTCCCAAATCTTCAGATATCTTATTAAATATTTCCTGATGCATGATTATAAATAAAAAGTTCATTAAAACACTTATAATTACTTACTTGCTATATGTATTTACTGCATCATTCAGGGATAATTAACTTCAGTAAATTGGACAGTACAAAATTAAAACATTTAGAAATTTTCCTAAAATTTTGGCTGAAACTGTAGACTTTCTCCCTAGCTTTTCACAGGCATTGCTTATACAAAATCTAATAAAGTATGTGTGGAAATATTTCATATTGAAACCATTTTTCTCATGTGTCAACAATAAATTTTCGTGAATTATTTCAGATGTTGTTTTTTTCCTGCTTCATGAGATCAACAAAAACCATTAAATTATCTTCAAAGTCTTCAATTTTACATTTTAAGTAAATTATTAAAACTATTTTAAATGAAACAGTTGAAGCTTCCTCAATAATTGAAATTTTACTTCCTTGATTTATACATTTTCCAGAAAATTATTTTCTCATATCAGCAGATAAATATTTTTGCAACAAGCAAGTTCATAATTTAGATTGCCATGATAAGCCCATATTGATATTGTTCTTTTTTTGAAATTCTATTAAATATTTTATGTCTGAGAATGCTCAATTATTTTTAAACATACAGATCATATTTCCTAGATGTTTTTCATTTGCTTTATTGATATTCTCATAAATTATTTTAGAAGTTTTTGTCTTTATATGAAACTGATTTATAATGTTTTTATAAGTTTATCATTGATGAGATAAATTTTTCTTTATTTAAGCCATGAGTTTTAACAGAACATAATTGCCATTCCAGTGAAATGTGGAAGTATAACACTTTTAATTATAAAAGTTTTGAGCAGTCTTTGATCATCTGAATAACATTTACACACTAGTGATACAAAGCCACTTGTATTATTTTTACTAAAATAACCCAGTTGTTTTTCATTCCACTTAGATACATTATTTGTTTTATTTTGCACCATCTCTTACCCAGTATCAAAAGATGTGCCAGGTCCTGGTTTCTGTACAGTATCAGAAGTTATTCCCAGCATGGTTCATTATTAATAGCATTTTTTCTTTGTTCTTCCACAGTCAGAAGATTCATGTTTATAATATTTAAAAAGAACATTAAGAAACTTATCCAAACTGCTGTATCTTCAATCTGGGTTTCATTTTTAATAGTTTATTATAAAGTCTTGAATTTATAAACATCAAAACACTGCACAATTATTATTTAAACAAAGAATTATAGCACACTAACAATAAAACCAAAGTAAAAACTAAACTATTAAGAAACAGGAGCAATTACCTGATTTGGGCATAATAACAAATTGTGGATTCTCCTAAAGCAGTTTTTCTTGAACTTTTTGGTCTCAGAATACTTTTACAGTGTTAAAAATTACTTAGGACACCCACAGAGCTTTTGTTTATGTGGGTTGTATCAATACTTACCATATTAGAAATAAAGACAGAACTTTAAAATTTTTATATTTATTCAGTTAAAAATAACAATAATAAACTTATTGGATGTCAACATAAATAACATTTTAATGAAAATAATTATATCTACCAAATCAAAAAGATAGTGAGAAAAGTTTTGTAGTTTTGCAAATCTCTTTAATATGTGGCTTAATAGAAGTCAGCTGGATTCTCAGTTCTGGTTTAAATCCGTTGTGATATCACACATCTCTGCAGCCTCTGGAAAACTCCACTTACACTCATGAAAGAATGAGAGTGAAAAAGACAAATGAGTCTTAATATTATCGTAAAAATAGTTTTGTCCTCACAGACCCCTGAAAGGGTCTAAGATATTCCCAGGGGTCATCAACCTACATGTTGAGAACCATTTCCCTAAATATCTTGTACTTCCTAAAGCATATTCTATGAAGCCACACTGCCTTCTATGAAATGGACCAAACTGGTGAAGAATGCTGCAGAAAATTGTTCCGATGTCAATACGATGAAAGGCCCACTTATAAAAGCGTTATACTTCCACAGAAAACTGATATCTTGCTTTTATGTTCATTCTCTAATTATAGCTGAGTTAAGCATCTTTTCTTATGCTTACTGGCTGCCTGTGTTTATTCATAAGCATGCTCCTGTCTACTTTTCTATTGGAATGTTCAAATTTTTCTCATTGATTAGTTTATTTTTTAGTGTACTCATTATTTTCATACAACTATTTTATAATGGTTAAAAGAGCCCTATTTTGAGATTATGTAAATATTCCTCTATATTTTTGTCTAATTGCTCCAAATGTCTCACGGATGTTTAAATCTTTCCTGTTACTGGGATTTACTTTGGTGTATGATGTGAGTTAGGCATCCAGCTTTCTTTTTTTTCAAGATGGCTAGCCAGTTGTACCACCATTTATTGAATAGTTGTTCTTTTTCCTTTGATTTTGAGATGCTGCCCTTATAATATACTGAATTGCTGTATGCCTTGGGTCTTTTGGGGACTTTCTATTCTGTTTTGTTAGTGTCTTCATTTATTCTCATCTTAGAACTGTATTATTTTCATATTGCAAACTTTTAGCACATATTAATATTTAATAAAGCAGATCCAATACAACCCACCTTATTTTTTCAGCTATTTTCTATTCTTGCATTTTAAAAATAAAATTTAATACCTATATAAATACCTTTAAAATAATTTTATTAAGTATAAAAATAGCAAGATTTTGATAGAGATCGTGTTAACATACAGATTAATTTGGGGAGAGTTCCAATATTGAATCCTTCCACTTAGGATAATAATGTGTCTTCTTTTATGTTCCCCAGTTAAGTTCTGTTCTTCACAATGTTATGCATATTTTTATTAAGTTGAAATTATCCTTGCTATATAGAAAAGCTAGTTATAGAAGTAGATGTACATATAGATGTTCATATACACATACATTGTTGATATTTTTGCAGTACAAATTCTTACTAAGTGCTTTGAATATTTTTTCCTTTGATCTTGTCTTTCATAGGTCAATATATCAGCTACGAAGAATGACAATTGTAACTCTCCCTTTCAAATATATACCTCTCACCAGGGCTGGCATTCTGGGCTATTTACCAGTATGCCTTACCAGTCTTTAAATTTTAAAATACTTTAGTATTAGTCGATGGTATACCAGTAACAGCTAGCTACAGCAAAATCTGTTAATAATATGATAGGGTTTGGATTTGTGTCCCTACCCAAATCTCATGTTGAATTGTAATCCTCAATGTTGGAGGAGGGACTTGGCCGGAGGTGATTTGATCATAGGGGCAGATTTCCACCCTTGCTATTCTTGTTATAGAGAGTGAGTTCTCATGAGATCTGGTTGTTTAAAAGTGTGTAGCACCACCTCCTTCACTCTCTCTTCTTCCTGCTCTGGCTGTGTAAGACCTGCCTCCTTCTTCCTTGGCCTTCTGCCATGATTGTAAGTTTCCTGAGGCCTCCCCCAGCCATGCTTCCTGTACAGCCTGTGGAACTGTGAGCCAATTAAACCTCTTTTCTTTATAAACTACCCAGTCTCAGGTAGTTCTTTATTGTAATGTGAGAATGAACTAATACTTAATACATATTCTAATATAAATTTGTCATTCAAGCTAATGGCTATAGCACATAACAATAATTAGAGAATGAACATAAAAGCAAGATACCAGTTTTCACCAATCATGTTGGTCAAAAGTGGAAAAAACCATGCCTTCTATTGGCTAGAGTATGGAGAAAGAAAGATTTCAATTAGAGCAGTGGCTTGAGGTGGGGGTAGAGTAATAACTTGGAAGTACTTAGTCAAGGATACTCTTTACAATATTACCTATCAATAAAAAAATAAAAAATGACATAAATGGTCAAAATATGGGCTTGGTATATTCATATAAGAAGAGGTATAGTATGTTCTTATATATAATATAACATAATATAGCATATATACTATGTAATAAGGTTATGGTATAATCATGTGAAATATACTGTCACAAAATGTTATATATATTTTACTTGGAGAAGAGTTCGTGATACAATTTGATTTATAAAATCATTTCAGGCAGCACATGAACTTTGATTTCATTGTTTTTAAAAGCTTATTATTCATACATCTGTATTATACATAAGCATAGAAGTATTTGTCAAGGTTTATACTAAAATACTAACACTCATCAGCTTTAATGGTAAGCTTAAAGATGATTTTACTTTTTGCTCTTTTTGCTGATCTGTATTTTTTCAACACTTAGACATGAATGACTTCTACAATAATATATATATTTAAAATATTGCTTAGGTTGCCAACAATTAAGTTTGGTCCTTAATATTTCAAAGGAGTGTGCTCTGTTGGCTTCATACAGAGGGGAAGAGGATAACTGGGCTCAGAAGGACTAGCTCAGGTTCCTGGAGACTGATGTTGTTGGCTCATATAAACGGTAAAAATGTACAGTGAGAGAAGACTGCCAAGCTGCCTGGGTGTCTGGAGAGGTGGAGCCCATGAGCATCCACCTTGGGCTGGAAGGAAAGCTATCTCAGGTGCCCCAGACTCCCAGACAGTCAGAGAGTGTTCTGTGTGTTGAGTCGCCCCATCTCATGGGCCTGTGGCTCTGGTCCTCTCTGCCAGGGGATCAGACACTGGTCCCTGCTGAGTGTGGGCTCCACATGTCCCAGTCACATTTCTAATTCTGGTTTTATTGATTTCTTGGATGAACAACCACCTTTCTCCTTTATGTCCAGTGGTGTTACCAAGAAGGGTAAATATGACCATGCTCAGCTCACGGCTCCCATCTTCTGCCTCACCAAGCCCCTTGTTCAGCCAAGTGACATGGCACCCCACATTATTATCTATTGATAGGCCTATGTCTGTCATCAGACTTTGCTTCCAGTAGCTCAAGAACCCACCTAGTTTGTATCTGAGGCTCTAGCATTTGGCCCGATGCAGTAAACCTGTTACTAATCCTGGAAATTTGAGATGAAATTTCATTTTTCCTGCTGTTCCCCAATACCATTCACACATTCAAACAAGTGCTCATTGAGGAACATCTGTGTCTAATACATACCTGCTTTTCTGCCTAAATAGCACCCACTAGAAACTGACAAACCCCTGTCAGTGACTAGTGAGAAGTCCCGAGTGACAGGGTTTTGGCCTAAGCTGAGAAAGCTGGATTCCTTCTTCCCTCTCCTTCCTCATGGTTCCCTCATAAGGAGGGACAAGTCCAGGATTTGGACAGAGTATTCCAAGAACACAGAATTTGAGGAGCAAATGACAGCTCAGTCACTTAGAAGCTGTGTCACCTTCAGCAACTGACTTCACCTCTCTGATCCTGTTTCTTTGCCTGTAAACTTGAGACTACTAAGTGCACACATTATGAAACAATTTTGATTATTGTATGAAATAATGTATGTAAAGCACATAGCCTCAGGCTCAATAAGTGGAGCTTTAGTCATTGCTGTTATTATTCTTGTGATGATGATATTTATTAGATGAGTTAACTCTGGTGAGGCTGAAGGACCTTGCCTTGTGTGTTAGGCTGTTCTTGTGTTGCCATAAAGAATCATCTGAGGCTGGGTAATTTACAAAGAAAGGAGGTTTAATTAACTTACGTTTCTGCAAGCTTCAAGGAAGCATGGTGGGGGCATCAGCTTGGCTTCTAGTGAGGCCCCAAGAAGCTTACAATCATGGTGAAAGGTGAAGGGGAGGGAGAGAGAGAGAGAGTGGGAGAGAGGTGCCACATACTTTTAAATAACCAAATCTCATAAGAACTCACTCACTATTGTAAGGACAGTACCAAGCTATGAGGGATCCACCTGCATTACCCAAACACCTCCCACCAGGCCCCATCTCCAACACTGGGGATTACAATTCAACAAGAGATTTGGAGGGGATATCCAAACTACATCACCTGGACCTCACCACTGTTTGCCATGTCCTTAGACTTGGGTCATGGTGAGACTGGAGAACTCCCATATGACAGATGAGGCTACTCAGGCCCAGAGGAGATGTGACTTGCTCAAGGTCACCAAGTAAGCCTGTCATCATGACCATCAAGACCCAAATCATCTTCTTTCCAGGCAAACGCCTTCCATCAAGGCACATGTTCCCTCTGAGGAAGAGTTGGGCCTTTTAAAAAGAAATTTAACCTCCAGGAAGAAAGAGATTTCCCCATTTTCTTGCCTTGACATGAGTTTCCCTGGCATGATTGTCTGCATCGTTGGTGGGTGGTGAAGGTGGGCTGGTGTTTTCTGATGCATGTTTTACATTTGCTAATTCCATCTCAGCCACCACACATTGGTCTCCCCTGAAGGGGCTTACTAAGAAGAGCTGGAAGAGCCAAGCTTCCCTTCTCTTCAGGGAAAAGATGCCTCTGGTTGAAGTCTGCCATCACCCTTGTATGGCCTATGGATCCATAGCACAGCGCACTGGGGTATTAAAATGCCAGTGCCTGCTCCTAACAAAACTGCCTCACCAGCTGGCCAGGATCAGCATGTTTCTCATTCTCTGACATTGCCAGCTCAGTGTTTTCCTGCCCTGTGGAATGGTGTTTCTGCAAAACACTCTGGGATAGAGGGTGCCATGGTCAGAAAAGTTTGGGAAGTGGTGTGAATCACATTTCCCTCCTGGAAATGCTCCTTGCAAATTAGCGTATTATAACCCCTGAAAAGTAGTCAGAAAGGGATTTGTCATCTCACATCTTCCAAATTTATGTAATCTTAGAATATAACTTTTTAAAAAGGCAAAAGAGTTATTATCACGTGGTTGGTTCCCTCACTTCTCTCTGGTCTTTAATGAAGTGTCATCCCTTCAGAGAGGATCTACCTGGTCCCCTTGGCCAAAACAGGACTTCATGTCTCTTTGGGTCTTCACCCTGCTTTCTGTTTCTATATAGCACTTGACATGTGGCACAATGTTTGTTTTTATACTTATTTATCTGTTTATCATCTATCTCCCTCTCCGAATGTAAGCTCCATGATGGAAAATTTTCTTTTTCACTGCTATACTTCCAGATTCTGATACACAGTAAGTGCTAAATAGATGCTGTTGAACAAATGAATATTCCTGGAAAAGAATTCAGCGTCATGGAACTCAAGTTTTCATGTATGTCACAAAAACGGTGTCCTTGAATAATTCCTTTATCTCAGACACAAATTTCTAAGCCAGTTGGTGTAACTTTAACTTGGTTGCACAAATTAACATCAGCTCTGTGAAATTAGATTTTAACCCAGAAGTGCAGACAACTCTTAAAATAGCTCATGTTTCCATTGGAAGTAACATCTAGATATCCCTTTCTTTCTCCTCTCATTTAACCAGCCCTTACTCTGTGCCAGATATCATGCTAATCATTGGACATATATTTTTCTCAATGAATCCTCACAATGACCACGTGAGAAAGAGATTATTGTGTTCATTTTGTAGATAAGGAAGAAGATTCAAAGGTTTTAAGCAAATTCCTCAGAAAAAGAATGAGTTTATGGATCCATTTTGGGAGAATTGCCATGATGGCAATACTGAGTTTTCCAATCCATGAACATAGGATGTCTTTTAATTTATTTAGATCTTCTTTAATTTCTGCCAGCAATGTTCTGCAGTTGTTAGTATACATGTCTAGCACTTCATTTGTTAAATGTAATATAGTTTATTCTTTATTTTATTTTATTATGAATGAAATGTTTGTTTGTTTTAAATAGAGACAGGGGCTCCCTATGCTGTGCAGGCTGGTCTCAAGCTCCTGGGCTCAAATCATCCCACCACCTCAGGCTTTCAGGTAGCTGATACTATAGGTGTATACCACTGCACCAGGCTGGGATGTTTTTTATTCTTTTGTTGTTTTATTGTGAATGGAATAATTTAATTGAGTTGCGTGTTGTTAACACATGAAAATACAATTCATTTTTATACATTCTTCTTGTATTTTCACTGCTAGTAGTTTTTCTGTGGATTCCTTGAGGCATTTTATACGTAAAGGTTCATGTCATCTCTGAATAAAGGCAATTTTACTTTTTCCTTTCCAATTTGCATGACTTTGTTTACCTTATTGCATTGGTGAAAACTTCCTGTACAATGGTAAATAGAAATGATGAAAGCAGATATCCTTCCCTTGTTCTTGATCTTAACAGTAACGCATTCATTCTTTCACCATTAAGTATGATGGTAGCTGTGGCTATTTTATAGATACCTCTCTCTTCCTAATTTCTTGGGATTTTATCAATAATGCTAGTTGTTGGATTTTGTCCAGTGTTTTTTCTGAGTCTATTGAGATGATTATATGGTATTTTTCTTTTTATTTTATTAATATGGTGTATTACATTAACTGATTTTCATTTGCTGAACCAACCTTGTGTTCTTGTGACAAAGCTGATATGGTCATGATGTATGATCCTTTGAATATGCTGCTAAATTCACTTTGCTAGTATTTTGTTGAGGAGTTTTGCATCTACATTCATAAGAGATAGTAGTCTGTAGTTTTCTTGTGATATCTCTGTCTGGTTTTGGTTTCAGGATAATATTACTATTATTGAATGGGCTAAGAAGTGTTCTTTTCTATATTTTTTAAGAGTTTGTGAAAAATTGATATTATTTCTTCTTTAATATGTGATAAAATTCACCAGTGAAGTCATCTGGGTCTGACCTCTCCTTTTGGCAAAAATTTTCATTTAATTACATTATGACTGACACCAAGTGTTCATAACATTCCTTTATAACCTTTTTTATTTATGTTAAGACGCTAATAATGGCTCCCCTTTCATTCTTGATTTTAGTAATTTGTGCCTTCTCTCTTTTGTTCTTGGTCAATCTAGCTAAATGTTATTAATATTTTATCTGATCTTTGTTATGTTGTTTTTTCCTGCTTGTTTGGTGTTTATTTACTCTTCTTAGTTTTTTAGGATCAAAGTTTAGGTTATTTATATAATCACAATGTGAGGCCTTAGTAATGCACTCCTTATTCCCTTCAATTTCATACCTGTTATAGGCATTCAAAGCATTAAATTTCTCTCTAAGCACTTTTTTAGCTGCATCTGATAAATTTTGGTATATTATGCTTTCATTTTCAATAAGTTACAGATATTTTCCAACTGCCCTTGTGATTTCTTCTTTAACCAATTTGTTATTTAGAAATGTTTAATTTCCTAAATCTTCCTCTATTGTTCATTTCTAATTTAATTCTATTATGATAGAAAACATATTTTGTATGATTTCAATCTTCTTAACCTTATTGAGACTTGTTCTATGGTCTGTTTTGAAAAATGTTTCATGTGTGTTCAAAAAGAATGTGAATTCTGCTGTTCTTGGGCAGAGTGTTCTATAGATATTAATTGCTTCAAGTTGGTTGATAGTGCTGTGTAATTCCTACTGTTGTGAACACCCTCAAACCCAGGGCCACTCTAAGGATATCCCTAATCCCATATTTCTGTCTCTAGACACAAATTATTGGAACTTTTGACTTCCATCCATTAAATCCATAACAGAGGCTCGGTAGAACTCAGCAAAGCAACACAACAAAGCACAGCTCAAAGTGCAAGCTTGCCAGGAGACAACAACATAACTCAAAGAGTACCAGCCAGCAAGCAACAGCTCAACATGGCAGACAGCTGAGTCGGTGGTAAGCCAAAGCAAGAGAAGAAAAAACCCTAGTGATGGTGGTCATTATCTAGACATTGTACTGACAGCTCCAACTGTAGTCACCTCACAGATGTGGCATGGGCCTGCCACCCAAACTTTGGTTTGGGGATTGAGTCTGATGATGCCGTAATGAGAGTAGGAAAAGGTTTATTGCTCACAAAATGGAGTTTTCTGGAGAGATGAGGAAAGGTTCTCACAGTGGTCCCACCCCTGCTCCAACCCCCTCACCAAAAAAAACTGCTTAAGAGAGCAAGCAAAGAAGACTGAGTTGGGGTTTTAAGATGTGATTAAAAGATGGGGATGCAGTGAGGGTTCCCAAGTGTGTAGGCTGGAGCTTGCACGGTATGTATTCTCCAGTTATTGTTATTGAATTGTGTTTTTCTTTTCAATTCTTAGTTTTTATTTCATGCATTTTTGAGCCCGTGTTATAAGGTACACATATAAGTGTTATATTTCCCTTGTGTATTTGCTCTTATATTATTATGAAATATCCCTCTTTGTCTGTAGTACTATTTCTTGTTGTTGTTGTTGTTGTTGTTGTTGTTGTTGTTGTTAGACACAAGGTCTCGCTGTTGCCCAGGCTGGAGTGCAGTGGCATGGTCATAGCTTACTGTAACCTCAAACTCCTGGGCCCGAGTGATTCTTCTGCCTCAGCCTCATGAGTAGCTAGGACTACGGGTGCATGCCACGATGCTCAGCTTATTTCTTGTCTCAAAGTCTATTTTTGTGATGTTATTATGGCCACTCTAGCTCTCTTTTGGTCACTGCTTGCAGGGCATATCTTTTTTCTTTTCTTTTCTTTTCTTTTCTTCTTAGATGAAGTCTCACTCTGTTGCCCAGGCTGGAGTGCAGTGGCGTGATCTCGGCTCACTACAACCTCCACCTCCAGGGTTCAAGCGGTTTTCCTGCCTCTGTCTCCCAAGTAGATGGGATTACAGGCATGCACCACCATGCCTGGCTAATTTTTATATTTTTATAGAGACGGGGTTTCTCCATGTTGGTCATGCTGGTCTCAAACGCCTGACCTCAGGTGGTCCGTCCACCTCAGCCTCCCAAAGTTCTGGGATTATAGGCGTGAGCCACTGCGCCCTGCCAGCATATCTGTTTTCTATCCTCTATATTTTAAATTATCTGTGTCTTTGAATCTAAGGTGTGTCTTTTATACAGAGCATGTAGTTGAATTGTGCTTTTTTAAAAATAGAATCTGACCATCTCTTCCTTTTGATTGGGATAATTAGACCATTCACTTCTAATGTAATTGTTGATAGGTTGGATTTATATTTGCCATTTCATATTTTTTTCTATATATCTTCTATCTTTTTATTCTGTTTCTTCTTTACTTCCTCATTTTGTATTAAATATTTTTGTATACCATTTAACACCTACATATTCCTTAGTTATTTTCTTGCTGGTAGCTCTAGGATTATAATATGCATGTTAACTCACCACTATGTACTTCATAATACTAACTGCATTCTAGTAAAATATAGAAACTTTGCTTCTGTATAGCCCCATTCCTTCTTTTCCTCCTTTGTGCTGATATGTATGTGTATGCATGTGTATATATACATACGCACACACACAGACATTCACATACACACATACTTATATATACACACATATATACATTTTATATATACACGTATATACATTTTATATACACACATCTATATTATCTGGTTATAAACCTAATAATACAATGATAATATTATTGTTTTATGAAATCTTTTATCTTTTTAAGAAGGTAAGAGAATGAAACAAAAATATATAGTGTGAGTGTCATATGGTGCTATATTTTCTTATAGCATTTACAGGTTAATATAAGACTCTCTTAAATTAACTTACGTATTTACTATTTCTGGTAGTTTTCATTTTTTCCTGTGGATTAAAATTACAACCTGGTGTCAATTCCTTTTGGCCCAAAGGACTGTTTATAGTATCTTGTAAAGCAGATCTTCTAGCCACAAATTATCTCAGCCTATTTATTATTTATCTGGGAATAGCTTTATTTAGCTTTCATTTATGAAGGACAGTTTTGCTTAATATAGAATACTTTAGTAGTTATTTTTTTCTCAGTTTTTTTTTTGTTTGTTTTGTTTTTTGTTTTTTTTAGACAGAGCCTCACTCTGTTGCCCAGGCTGGAGTGCAGTGGCATGATCTCAGCTCACTGCAACCTCCGCCTCCCGGGTTCAAGTCATTCTCCTGCCTCAGCCTCCTGAGTAGCTGGGATTACAGGTGTGCGCCACCATGCCCGGCTAATTTTTGTAGTTTTAGTGGAGACGGGGTTTCCCCATGTTGGTCAGGCTGGTGTGGAACTCCTGACCTTGTGATCTGCTGGCCTTGGCCTCCCATAGTGCTGGGATTATAGGTGTTAGCCACCGTGCCCGGCCTTTTTTCCCAGTATTTTTAATATGTCCTATTGGTCTTCATTATTTTAGATGAAAAATCAGGAATTAAAAGTGCTGTACTTTCCTGTACATAGTGAATCATTTTTCTCTTTCTGCTTTTAAGATTTTCTTTGTCTTTGAACACTTTGACTATGTTATGTTTAGCTGTGGATCTTTTTGTATTTATCTTACTTGAAGTTTGTTGTGCCTCTGTGCTATCTTAATTTTTTTTCTCGAAGTTGCAGTTTTCTATCATTATTTCTTTTTTCTCATCTTTGCAGATTTATTTCTATGCACATATACATATACAAATATTTTTACAAGAATAGGGTCATACCGTGAATACCACCTATAATGGTATCTCGGCTGTCAATATAGGTGTGTGTAATTAAGACTGTGTAGACTTCCACTGCGGATGTACCAAAATTTATTTAATTCCTTGTCACTGGATACTTTTGCTTCACTAATATGTAGACACTGTAAGCAATGCTTCGACATCTCTGCACCTCTATTTTTGGTATAAGTGTTTCCTTAGGATGAAGTCCCAGAAATTGAATTGCAAGGTATAAAAGATTATTAACGTTTTTTAAGGCTTTAAGATGCCTTTACAGTGTATCTGTTACATCCTGCTTCCACACAAATTATTCTGTAGAGCCAGTACCCAAGCTGCAGCTCTCAGCCCAGGTGAAGATATCCAGGATGCCCCAGTCAATGCTCTTGCCCAGTCTGCCAGCCTTCAGGTAGTTTAGGAGCTGAGGCATAACCTGGAATTCAAACATTCTCTTGGCATCACAAAGGATATTCTCTGGAATATCCTTTTCTTGAGGAATATTTTCACCTGAAATCCAGATGGGGGCAATACCTCTGCCATATCTGAGAATCTGTTCCGGTTCAAAGGCTATCTGAGTTTTGAACTTCTGAAAAATGTTATCTTCCCTGGATTCATGTTTTGCCGCAGAATCCAGTTCTTCGTCAAGTGCATCACCCATGCTCCTTATAATCTCCGAGTAATCTTCCTTTTCCACAACTTCAGGTGTAATCTCATCTTTTGCTTCTATTACAATTGCAAATTCTGGAAAAAGGAAGTCGTGGTCTGGAATTATATGGTCCAAATGATCTGATTGTGTACAAGCCTGTTTATATCTCAATTTCTGGTCTAGGCTCTGATGCTCCTTGCTGCAGTAATACGCTTTGTGGCATCTAGAGCATGTTTTGGGGCCTAAACAGCCACAAACCCTGCAGAGACCAGCACTAGACTTAAGTTGGAGACACACTGATTGTCCTGTTTCTGGGGAAGGATTCTCAGAAGGTGGCTCATATGAGTAAAAATCGTTTTTCCTGGGTAGCTGATTCCTAAAAACTCGCAGGCCGGCACAGCACGGCGGCTCAAGGCAGTAGAAGAGGAAGATGCCACGGTGGAAGGCGTCAGCGCGGCAGGCGTACATCTGTAGCAGGAAGGAGAGTAGGCGGCTGCACAGCGCGCAGGCCAGGGCCGGATCCGCAGCCTGACCGCACCCAGCCACGGCGTCCGCCCGCCCCTCTACCATTATTTCTTCAAATTTTTTCTTCCTTTTTCTTCTCTCCTCTCATTCTGGGACTCCCACTGTATGTGCGTTTATATACTTGATGTCCCAAAAGTCTTTAAGGCTCTATTCATTTTTCTTCAATTTTTATCGTCAAGTTCACTGATGGATTCTTTTGCCATCCTGAATCCTCTGTTAAAGTCCTCTAGGTGAATTTCTCATTTCAGTTATTATACCTTCAACTCCAGAATTTCTCTTTGGTTCTTTTCAATAATTCCTATCTGTTTATTGAGATTCTCTATTTGTTGATTCAATGTTTCCATACTTTCCTTTAATTTTTTAAATGTGATTTTTTTTTAGCCCTTTGAACATATTTAAATAGCTGCTTTGATGTCTGTCTGATAAATCAAATACCTAGAATCACTCATAGGGAGTTTCTGTCATTTCCCCTTTTTCTTTACCCTGAGTCATATTTTCTTTCTTTGCATGTCTCATTTTTGTTGGTGGTGTTTTTGAAAACTGAAGATTCTAGTTTTATATTGTAGCAACTCTAGATTCTATATTTCCACCCTGAAGGTTTGTTCTTTTTAAAATTTGTTCATTGTTTAGTAACCTACCTGAGTTAAATCTATCTCCCTAGTGATATGGAGCTGCTGGTATCTCTGCCCAGATTTTTTTTTAAAATTCTTGTTTTTGTCTTTAAGACTGACTTCTTAAGGCTCATCCCTGTGTCTATGTAGCCCACTAGTCAGCCAATGATTGGACATAGGTTGTGCTGAAGTGCCTCAAGCAAGTAAGGATTTTGTCTTGTGCTGAAATTTGTGTGTGGGTAAGGGAATAGATTCAAAGTTTAGGCCATTGTTAAGTCTACTCCAGCATTTTAATTTCAGCTAGGCCCTTCTGGATCTCCTATGCACATGTGTCCAGCCTCAGGGTCAGCCAGAATTGTGTATATTGTTTGTACTGTCTTTGGCCTCTGCTGCTCATATGTGCACCCTCAGCCAGAAATATGCTTGCCTTAACCATGACTGTAATATCAGACAAGTAGAGCCATTGGCCCTCCCTCCTCACTTGATGCCAGGATAATCACTTTCACCAGTGCTGCTGGATATGGGTATCTGTTGCTCCAAATTGAATAAGTGTAGCTGTCTGTCCTCATGGGCCTGCCATGTCCTGGCAGAATCTCAGCACCAACTAAGCTGGGAAGAAGGTAGAAGTTAGGATCAGCCCCAGGTAAAGACACCACACTTCCACTGTTCTTACCCAAAGTTCAATAGTTTTTCAAACTAAATGCTTCTGGAATTATTTTGTGCCTTTAGTTGATTTCAAGAGGAGTAAAAGAGTTGTTTTATCAATTTTGTCCAGCTTTATGGGTATTTTTTCGGGAAAATATTGCTGGTCTCCTTACTAGACCATAGCCAGAAGTCTGAAATTTCAAGCTATAATTTTATATGCAAGTTAACTATCCCTGGTCATGTGTTCTTACTGTGCCATGTGGCCTCCCTTATGTTGCTTTAGCATCTGACAATTTACAAAGTGTTTTTCACAAGTATTACCTAGTACCCAAGACAACTCCATAACATTTTTGTTCTTGTTTTTTCTAGTTTTAGAGCTGAAGCAATTGAAGTATAAGAGATACTGGAGATAAATATTTACAGAGAGAAAACTTGAGTTTGGAGAAAAGAACATTAACCAAGAATGTAAAACGAATCAACAACCATGTCAGAATAGGAACCTGGGTCTTCCATTTCCCAGCTGAGGGTCTTTGTGCATCACCCACTTGCCTTCTTTTGGAAGAGCACTGGGGATAAAAATACTCCTCCTCCCTCCTCCACCCCACCTCCATCATGCACTTACTGGTATGAGGAAAAAGCACAAGTCAAAGGGCAATAGACCATTGGCACTCCCTGCCCCTAGAGGGTGCTGCTCTTTCTATAACATGAACACAGGTTGTCTAGAAAAGTGATTTAAGTGTGAAAGCATTTTTGATTATGGCAATTGCATACATTCTATCAATCTAATTCTAGCTGGATTAATCTGTCTTTAGTATATGGCTATTAATAATTTACATTATTCTCTTTGGTAATATATTTCTGTTCAAAGTGTCCATTAACATTGCTTTTTCTCAGGGACTTTCCCTCAACTCCTGGGTTTTAGTTGTAGTTTGTAGCAGCCTATTGAAGCATTCATGAGTGAGGATTTAATCAGGCAATTTTTGCAAAATTGAGGATCAGTTTTCAATGAAAGGAGATGACAAAATATTATAGTATTAAAATAAGTAGATATCTGTATATCGTAGTTACAAAATGAAAAATAAAAATCCTTCCAAACTGCTCTGAAATTCCTCCTGCTTCATAAATATGGGCTTTCTGATTCTTCTGAGGGCAGATTTCTTTGTTTTGCTGCGATTTTGTTTTTGACTGGGAAACTTATTCTTTTTGTTTAAGTACAAATGGCAAGTTCAAAATGGAATGTGTGGTGGACATTCTCTGGTTGCCCCTCTAGACTCTCTGCCCTTCTCTGCCTTACTCTCTGCCCAAAGAGGTGACCTCTAAGGACTGTAACAATTAGCTCCCCTGCCCTTTGGCTTCTGATTGATTTGACCAATGGAGGTACCAGCAGGAAAAGAGCATAAGAGGAGAGAGAGGTTGGTGGATTTGCTCCCCTAGCTCTCTTGCAGCTAGCTGTGGTTTGGCAGTGCCCTGGTGCCTCCCTTAAAGACACAGGTCCTGTTGGGGACCTTCTCCTATAGCTACAGGTCTCATCAGGTCCAGGTAAGGGCTCTTTCCCTCTACCTGTTCTGGCCCAGGGGTGGAAATGGCTTTGCATTGTTGCTAGTCCCTGGTGCTTGATCCACCTCTGTTGCTTTGCCCTAGTCCTGCTCTCAGGTCTGTAAATAAACACTTGATGAACTTGCAAGCCTTTCATCCCATTTGAGTGCTGGGACCTTCTAGACTCAGGCTGATACAGCAAGCTAGCATTTGGAATAAAAAGAAAAAGAAAAAGAAGAGGGCCTGTGAGGGTATCCTGAGACCAGCTTTGGTCTTAGCTCAGGTACTATTTTGCCATACGGCCTTGAGTAAGTTATTTCTTCTCTCCAACTTTAAAATTGCTCATCTGTAAAAAGAGCAGCTGGGCCAGGTGTGGTGGCTCATGCCTATAACCCAGCACTCTGAGAGGCCGAGGTGGGCAGATCACCTGAGCTCAGGAGTTCGAGACCAGCCTGGTCAACATGGTGAAACCCCATCTCTACTAAAACTACAAAAATTAGCTGGGTGTGGAGACACACACCTGTAGTCCCAGCTACTCAGGAGGCTGAGGCAGGAGAATCACTTGAACCAGGGAGGTGGGGGCTGCAGTGAGCTGAGATCATGCCACTGCACTCCAGCCCGGGTGACAGAGTGAGACTCCATCTGAAAAAAAAAAAAAAAAAAAAAAAAAAGCAGTTGGACAAAACCAGAGGCTTTTGCACAGTTTTTTGCTCATGTGCCACCAAATGCATTCTGAAAAAATACATAATCAATTATTTTTAAAATTTTTCATCATGGTTTTAAATAGTTGTAAAGGGTGTAACATCCTGTGTATTGCAAATATTAATGTTTAAAATTAAACTGCTAACATCACTCCTTTAAATATATCCCATGGAATTTAAATATCACAGTAATTTTATACCCACCATCATCCATTGAAAAATTGATGAACACACTCTCCTTTAACAGTTAGAAATTTTACAATGTTCCTCTTTCTCCTTTAAATCATTATTTCCATTCTACTTCCCCCATAGAATTTTATAGGAATGTCATATTTTTTCCCGCTGCTAAGTCTCATATGGATCATCATGTCATAGTATCTAAATCAAAAACATGTTTATAGGCAAAAATTTCAGAATTTTTGTATTTCCTGGGATAATAAGGCTTTAAGGGTTAAACATTTTTCTGAATTGAGATATCAATGCTGTAAATTTTGGGATACAACTGATTAAAATTTAGATAATTGTTAAACAGAAAAAGTAAACTTAATGGGAATTCATCTCTCACTGATATGACTGGGGAAGGGTCTGGGGAGTCTTGACTAAAAGAACGTTTACTTTCCAACATTTGCCCTCAGCTCTCTGTTTGGTGCTCTCTCTCCCTCTACCCCCAACTCAGGTTTTTTTCCTCTCCAGGCAATGTCTCGTGGTAAGGTTTGGGATGGATAAGAGATACACCTTTACTGTTTCAAAGGGGAGAAGGGTAGCTGAGAAAGGGAAAGTGAGAAAGGAAATCCAGGTTCACATCTTCTCATGGGAGTTATCAGGTAGGTCAGTTTTTGTTGTTGTTGTTGTTGTTGTTTTGCATGTCTGTGTGTGTATGTTTGTGTGTGTGTGTGTGTTTGTGTTTTGAGACACAGTCTTGCTCTATCGCCCAGGCTGGAGTGCAATGGCACGATATTGGTTCACTGCATCCTCTGCCTCCTGGGTTCAAGCAATTCTCCTGCCTCAGCTTCCTGAGTAGCTGGGATTACAGGCACATGACACCATACCCCGCTATTTTTTTTTTTTTTCTTCTTACTTTAAGTTCTGGGATACATGTGCAGAACGTGCAGGTTTGCTACATAAGTATACATATGCCATGGTGGTTTGCTGCACCTATCAACCCATCATCTAGGTTTTAAGCCCCGCATGCATTAGGTATTTATCCTAATGCTTCCCCTCCCCTAGCCCCCCACCCCCTCACAGGTCCCAATGTGTAATGTTCCCCTCCCTGTGTCCATGTGTTCTCATTGTTCAACTCCCACTTATGAGTGAGAACATGCAGTGTTTGGTTTTCTCTTCTTGTGTTACCTTGCTGAGACTGATGGCTTCCAGCTTCATGTTCCGGCAAAGGACATGAACTCATCATTTTTTATGGCTGCATAGTATTCCATGGCATATTTGTGCCACATTTTCTTTATCCAGTCTATCATTGATGGACATTGGGTTGGTTCCAAGTCCTTGCTATTGTAAATAGTGCTGCAGTAAACATACATGTGCATATGTGTTTATAGTAAAATGATTTATAATCCTTTGGGTGTATACCCAGTAATGGGATTGCTGGGTCAGATGGTATTTCTGGTTCTAGATCCTTGAGGAATCACCACACTGTCTTCCACAATGGTTGAACGAATTTACACTCCCACCAACAGTGTAAAAGCATTCTTATTTCTCCGCAACCTCTCCAGCATCTGTTGTTTCCTGACTTTTTAATAATTGCCATTCTAGGCCGGATGCGGTGGCTTACACCTGTAATCCCAACACTTTGGGAGGCCGAGGCGGGCGGATCACGAGGTCAGAGATCGAGACCATCCTGGCTAACACAGTGAAACCCTGTCTCTACTAAAACTACAAAAAATTAGCCGGGCGTGGTGGCAGGCGCCTGTAGTCCCAGCTACTCAGGAGGCTGAGGCAGGAGAATGGCGTGAACCCGGGAGGCGGAGCTTGCAGTGAGCTGAGATCGGTGCCACTGCACTCCAGCCTGGGCGACAGAGCGAGACTCCGTCTCAAAAAAAAAAAAAAAAAAAATTGCCATTCTAAGTGGTATAAGATCACACCCGGCTAATTTTTGTATTTTTAGTAGAGACAGGGTTTCACAATGTTGGCCGGGTTGGTCTTGAACTCCTAAGCTCAGGTGATCTGCTTGCGTCGCCGTCCCAAAGTGCGGGTTTATAGGCATGAGCCACCGCACCTGGCCTCAGGCAGGTAAGTTTTAGGAAATTGTACACACGGAAACTGAGAATCTAGAAATGGAGTATCTTAAAAAACTGTGTGTGGTGACTCTACCTTGCAAATTGTATCCCCTGTGGATGAGCCCCCTAATTTGAAGGCCACTGGGCTTGGTGGTGTCTGAAGGGCACCCCTAAATGGGTAGCTTCACAGAGTCATGTCTCAGAGAGCCAGTTCTGGAGTATGACTTGGGCAACTTTCTTCACAGAAGCTTCGTGCCTCAGTTTCCTTATGTGTAAAATGGGGATGTATACAGCTCTAACTTATAGGGGATTCTTTAGGAGTTAAGTGAGATATTGTTTATGAAGCACCTGGTATATGGCAAATGCTCAAAACAGATTCAAAGGATTGAAAAGATTCCTCCCAACTCTGACACACTCTGGGAAGGGGCCCAGGGATCCCTGAATCACCTGTTCCTCCATTGAAGTCCTATTTTAAGGCAATGAGCTGCCATTATAAACATCATGATGTCCCTGTAATGAAAAGCAGAGTACTCCAGGATCTTTGGCTCAGTTTTTTTATTTGGTGTTTTGGTTTTGGTTTTGGTTTTGGTAAATTTTACTGTCTACTGAGGCTTTTCTGATTTTTCAAAATTTATCCACAGGTCTTGACCTTTACCATCTCAGGGAGGTTGATATATCCAGTGATTCATGCAGTAGAAGCAATGGGCCATGGATCGCTAGAGAGATTCATGGTCTAGAGACCAGCTTGGCTGTCTTAACAGGGCTCCCCCATTTCTCAGAGAAAAAGTTATAACCAGGCTATGTGTGCAGGCTGTGTGAGCCCAGAAAATGACAGTTCCTGCTTTCCAGGAATGGGAATAAACAGATATTCACTGTACTCTCCTGGAAAAACTGAGGTTGCCTAGGGGCCAATTTTGAATCAGGCAATCCAACATTTGAGGTTTTTGCCAGAGAAACAAAATGAGACATTGATATGCTAAGAAGTTGCTAACTGAGTCAGTTTTGCTGGCGGCCTGCTCTGATGTGACTTCTGTGCTAACATTATTGCTCAGACACTAGGCCCACACAATGGCTACCCTGCTGACTGCCACTTTGCCACTAGAATGTGGGGCCTCCCTGGCACATCAGCAGGCTGAGTTCTGAATTCTCAGTTTCATTTCCTACTGATACAGCGGAATGCTGCTGTTTTCCTTTTATAAAGAAACCATTTGTGTATATTGCCCCTTATTTGGGTTTCTTCATTACCATGTCTCAGAGCACAGTTTTAATTTATAGAATCTTGGCAGCTTTATCTAAATGATTTCTTATTTTGAAATTTAATTTTATTCTCGTATTTTTTGAGAAGAATGAAAATCAGTGATGAGTATGGTAGATTGAACACATTAGTGGTCGCAGTTCTTTATCCCTTCCCGTATTCACGCCTGATACCACGTAATTGTGCATATTCTACCAATCTGGCTCAGGGTCAGCTATGGGACTTGTCTTCACCAACGGGATGCTAGCAAATGTGATTTAAACAGAGACTTGAAAAGTGTCTGCACAATTGAGCTTGTCTACTTTTGTTCGTCGGCCATTACCAAGTGCAGGTGCCTGTGCTAGGCTGCTGGAGGATGAGAGACATGTGGACCAGAATCAAGTGGCCCTGCTTGTCCCGGTCAACCTAGATTAGCTAAGAACCAGCCAAGCCCAGACATGAAGCAATCCCTGCTAAGACAGAAAGAACATGTCCACAGATCTATGGACTCGTGAATCAAATTCTTGCTCATTATTTGAAGCCACTGAGTTTTGGGGTTGTTTGTTGTATAGCATTGTTGTGATAATAGTTAGTGGCCTAGAATATGCAGTGGCAGACCTGTGCTTCTGGAGCAGAATCCAAGGGAACACAGCCCATGTGCGACACCTCCCAGGGACTTGGGAAATAGTGATAAACAGAGAAGGAGGGAACCTTACTAAGGCGACTCAAACACTTCCACTGTGCACGTAGGGGATCCACATCAGTGAGATTCAGCAGAGTAAAGTAAACATAAGTACAGGCTCCAGAGTTGGGCTCCTGGGTCCAAAACCCAGATTCATTTATGAGCTTCACGTTCTTGAGCAAGTTACTTTACCTTTTGGACCTCCGTTTCCTCCTTTGTAAAACAGATAGATAACAAATAATACCTACGTCATAAGGTTGTTAGGAGGATTAGATTTAAAATTTTTTTAAATTTATTTTTAATGACACGTATATGTAGTTATGGTATACAGCATGATGTTTTGAAATGATGTAGAGTGGCTAAATTGAGCTATTTAATGTATGCATTATCTCACCTGCTTTTTTGTGGTAAGAATACTTAAAATCTACTCTCTTGGTGATTTTCTTACCACATTTTCTTTATCCGTTCAGTTGCTGATGGACAGTTAGGTTGATTCCATATCTTGGTTATTATGGATAATGCGGCAGTGAACATGGCAGTGCAGATACCTCTTTGACATACTAATTTCATTTCCTTTGGATCTATATCCAGTTGTGGGATTGCTGGATCATATGATAGTTCTGTTATTAATTTTTTGAGAAATATGCATACTGTTTTCCATAATGGCTGTACTAATTTACATTCCCACCAACAGTGTGCCAGGGTTTCTTTTTCTCCACGTTCTCACCAGCACTTATCTTTCATTTTTGTTTTTATAGTAGCCATTCTAATAAGTGTGAGGTGATATCTCATTCTGGTTTTAACTTGCATTTCCCTGGTGATTAGTGATGTCAAGTATTTTTTCATGGACCTGTTGCCCATTTGTTGGTCTTCTTTTGAGAAATGTCTAGGTCCTTTGCTCTTTTTTTTTTTTTTTTTTTTTTTTTTTCCAAGACAGAGTCTTGCTCTGGCGCCCAGGCTGGAGTGCAGTGGCGTGATCTTGGCTCATTGCAACTTCCACCTCCCCGGTTCAAGCGATTCTCCTGCCTCAGCCTCCCGAGTAGCTGGGACTACAGGCGTGTGCCACCACACCTGGCTAATTTTTTTTATTTTTAGTAGAGACAGGTTTTCACTGTGTTGGCCAGGATGGTCTCGATGTCCTGACCTCGTGATCTGCCCTCCTCAGCCTCCCAAAGTGCTGGCATTACAGGTGTGAGCCACTGCACCCAGCCCCTTTGCTCATTTTTTAATAGGGTTATTTATTTTATAGCTATTGAGTTACTTGAGTTCCTTACATATCTGGGGTACTAACCCCTCATTAGATGTTTGGTTTGTAAATATTTTCTCTTGTTTTTTAGGTTATCTCTTCATTCTGATGATTGTTTCCTTTGCTGTGTAGGAACTTTGGAGTTTGATGTCATCCCATTTGTCTATTTTTGCTTTTGTTGCATATGCTTTTGGTTTCATATCCCCCCAAAATTATTATCCAGACCAATGCCATGGAATGTTTCTCGTTTTCTTCTAGTAGTCTTACAGTTTCAGGTCCACTTTTAAATGTTTAATCTATTTTGAGTTGATTTTTGCATATGGTGTGAGATAAGGGTCTCATGTCCTTATGTATGTGGATATCCATTTTCCTGAGTGTCTCTTGTTGAAGAGACTGTCCTTTCCCCATTGTGTGTTCTTGGCATCTTGGTCAAACATCAGTTGATCTTAATGCACTTGGAATGGCTCAGTGCAAGCCCTAGGTAAGTATTTGTTAAATAAATAAATAAAGTGTGACCTCATTTCTACCCACAGGCTGATCAAGCCTGGGGGACGTCTGGATTACATTTGTCTTTTGGTAGGAAGGATATATTTGCATCATGGAGGGACTGTTTCTCATTTCATATAGTCAAACATTGACTTCTGAAGAACTGAATGCATACTCAACAGCTCTAAAATATCTGGGGAAAGACAAAGTTTTCCTTTTGAAACCCCAAGCTATTGTATCAATATCCTGGGCTCAGTTAATTCATCTTAATATGTTTGGGGGCAGTGCTCAATGTGAGATTTCAGGAAAGGCAAGGGGAATAATGTTATCCTTTCTTTAAGAGGCAGGGAAGGGTACACTACATTTCAGAAAGATATCCATTCCAAATTATTAAAATAAAAGTTTTGATACTTAGAGAGGTAATCCCCAATTACTTGAAAAATCTCAGCTAAAAATATTTATTTCTTTGAAGAATCTCCAAAGCCATGACTGTATTGCATGATTATTACTATCATTATTATTATTATTGTTTGAAACAGAGTCTCGCTGTGTTGACAAGGCTGGAGGGCAGTGATCTCAGCTCACTGCAACCTCCACTTCCCGGGTCCAAGTGATTCTCCTGCCTCAGCCTCCCAAGTAGCTGGGATTGCAGGCACATGCCACCACACCCAGCTAATTTTTGTATTTTTGGTAGAGACGGGGTTTCACCATGTTGGCTAGGCTGGTCTCCAACTCCTGACCTCAGGTGATCCGACTGCCTTGGCCTCCCAAAATGTTGGGATTACAGGCATGAGCCACCACACCAGACTCCATTGTTTTTAAAAGTAACAGATGCAAGTCAAAATCTCATGGCCCTGCTATGGTAGGGAAGGCACAAGGAGTGTGTGTGTGTGTGTGTGTGTGTGTGTGTGTGTGTGTGTGTGTACATGTGTGTGCAGAGATGTGCTTTCTCCTGAGTAAGAGTCTCTGCTATCTCAGAGAAAAAAATGAGATTGTGTGATTTGAACAAGAGCTTAACCTCTATCCTCCTGCTGAGTTCCCTGACCACGCTTTTCTCCCTCCATCCCTCCCGTCCTTCTCCCCGATAGACATAGGTCCTTAACCAGAGCCTTTTGGGAATAGGTAGAAGGTAGAGATTTGAATTGAGTAAAACTGGAAGAACATAACCATCCCCATGTACCCAAATAATGGAAAGAGAAATTGTCTAGAACTCAATTAAATCCATATAAGCAAAATAACATGAAATCTTTAATAGGAGCTCTAAATTGCTAAGAAATTTACTGTTGGTGGGCAACCAGGGGCAAGGCTACACCCATGGCACAATAGTTGACAAAAGGTCCGTGGAAACTGCCTGGACACTCTTAAGGACCTGAAGACCCAGCTGTGATGTTAGCTACTGGGGGGTCATTTATGTCATGGATCATGAAAAGGTCATATTTAATGTACAGTTTTAAATTGAGACAGCACTTTGGGAGGCCGAGGTGGGCAGATCACCTGAGGTCAGAAGTCTGAGACCAGCCTGGCCAACATGGTGAAACCCTGTCTCTACTAAAAATACCAAAAAAAAAAAAAAAAAAAAAAATTACCTGGCCCTGGTGGCAGGCACCTGTAATCCCACCTATTTGGGAGACTGAGGCAGGAGAATCACTTGAACCCAGGAGGCAGAGGTTGCAGTGAGTGGAGACTGCACCATTGCACTCCAGCCTGGGCAACAAGAGTGAAACTCCATCTCAAAACAAAACAAACAAACAAAAAAGAGACTTAATGGTTCATTCTTTATAGCTGTCTTAAAAACTACCCCAAAATATAGTGACTTTAAATAATAACCATTTTATTATGCTTCTGAATTCTGTGGCCAGGAATTTGGACAGGGTATGGAGAAGCTGACTTGTCTTTGTTCCACAATGTTTGGGACCAGGGGACTTAATGGCTGGGAGGTGAGTCAAAAGCTGGGGACTAGAATGATCTGGCATCTCTTCACTCACATGTCTGGTACCTTAGCAGGGAGGACTCAAAGACTAAGACTGTGAATTAGTTCTCTAATTTGTAGCAAATTATCACAAACAATGGTTTAGAACAATACACATTTATTATCCCACATAATGGGGGATCGGCAGGACTTTTTTGGATGGGCAGGACTCTGCTCATGAGGTTACAATCAAGGGCTAGTGTTTCATCAAAGGCTCAACTGGAGAAGAATATGCTTCTAAGCTCACTTACATAGTTGTTGGCAGAATTCAGTTCCTTTTGGGTTGCTGGACTGAGGTAGGTTCCTGGTTGCCTGTTGGACAGAGGCTGTCCTCAGTTCCTTGCCATGTGGAACTCCCATACATGGCCACTTGTTTCATCAAAAGTGGCAAGGCAGAGTCCACTAGGCAGATGGGAGGTATAATCTCATGTAACGTAGTAACAAAAGGGACATCCCCTCACCTTCACAGTATTCCACTGATTAGAAGCAAGTTACGGTCTCACCCTCACTAAGAAGAGAGGATTATGCAAAGGTGTGAATACCAGGAGATGAGGGTAAGGAGGGGGGCATCTTAGAGTCCTTCTGCCACCGATGCCCACCAGAGTGGCTACACGTGGCCTCTCAACATGGCTTAGCTTCCTCACAACATGGCGACCTCAGGGAAGTTGGACTTCTTACAGAACAGCTCAGGGATCCAAGTATGAGCAATCTAATGAAAAAAGTAGAAGCGACTTTGTCTTTTCCTAGACTTCCTCAGTCTAGGAAGTTACTCCTTATCACTTTCACAGTGGTCTACAGGTTGAAGCAGTTGCAGGTCCATCCAAATTCAAGTGGAGGAGAATTAGATTGCAGCCCTTGAGGAAGAGAGATGAGGTTACATTGTAGGAGCACGTGGGATAGCTGACGTTGTCCCAGCTATCTTTGTTCTCTGCCAGTCAGCTTTATGTGGACAATAAAGGGATGACACAATAAAAGGAAGTATGACCTGCTAAGTTTGACTATATAAATGATTACTCAAGCAATGACACTATAGATAGTGAAAGGGTTGCTATTAGTAAATAAGCTGAGACAACAGGCATAAACCAGAACTGGCCAGGGCAAACTAGGATGCCTGGTTAGCCTAGACCTGCCAATATTCTCCCTGTTCCCATAGCCTGTGTGGAAGTAGTATCACTTTATCAGGTGGACTTAGCTTGGGAATCCCAAGTGTTATCCAGCAGGGATAAGCACAGTGGTTCTTCACAACAGTGGGGCTAAGAGCACTGTAGAGAAGCCCATTATGAGAAGGAACATGCAGTCAGGAAGGTGACCGAGGAGGAATGCAAGATGAATACTTTTTCAGTTACAAGCGACAGAGTCTTTCCTTAAATTATTTTAACAGAAACAAAACAAAACAAAGCAAGCAGAAAGAATATGGATTGACTCACATAACTAAAAAGTTCAAAGGAAGTACAGCTTCAGGTCTGGCTGGATCTAGGGGTTCTAACCATGTCATTGGGACTGTGTCTTCCCATAGCTGGGCTCTGCTTTCCTCTGTGTTAGCTGAATTCAGGCAAGCTCTTTCCACATGGCGCCCTTTGGCTCCTCTAAGCTTAAACTATATCCTCAGAGTCATCTCAAAGGAAAAGAAAACTTTCCATTCAAGCTCTTAAATCTGGATCTCATTGGCTTGGCCTGTCACATGACCATCTTGCCAAGGGGATGGCATACATGATTGGCCAGGTCTGGGTCATTTGCCGACAGCAGTCAGGGGTAGAGCAAGTCCACCCAGAACACATAGACTGAGCATGAGAGAAGGCTTTTTCTTTAAGAAAAATTGAGACACTGCTACCAGAACTGGGGGGAATGGAAAACAGGTGCCCTCTATAGCTCTCTTTCCCAATAAACTAAAAAAGAGGGTAAGGCCAGGCGCAGTGGCTCACGCCTGTAATCCCAGCACTTTGAGAGGCCGAGGCGGTGGATCACCTGAGGTCGGGAGTTCGAGACCAGCCTGACCAACATGGAGAAACCCTGTCTCTACTAAAAATACAAAATTAGCTGGGCCTGGTGGCACATACCTATAATCCCAGCCACTAGGGAGGCTGAGGCAGGAGAATTGCTTGAATCTGGGAGGCAGAGGTTGCGGTGAGCTGAAATCGTGCCATTGCACTCCAGCCTGGGCAACAAGAGTGAAACTCTGCCTCAGAAAAAAAAAAAAAAAAAAAAAAAAAAAAAAGAGGGTAACCTTCAAGGAGGAAGCGAGAAATCCACCTTTAGGTTATAACTGCTCAGATGCTAGACCTGGCCAATTCTGGCATTTACTTCTCATGCCAGCACTAGGAAGTCACTAAAATTAGTTGTCTCGTCACCCTTTGACAGGCGCAGAAAATGCAGCATATTGGCAAAGGAGGAGGGTAGATGTATCAGTTATCTATTGCCACAGTAATGCTGTGTAACAAACCACCTCCAAAACTCAGTTACAAAAAACAATAAGCATTTACTTAGCTCTTGAGTCTGCGGGTTGGAGATTTAATCTGGATAGTTCCTCTAGTCTCCTTTGAGCTCTCTCACTCTCTGGGGGTAGCTGGCTGTTGGCGGGGGGCTCACACATGTGGTGATCAGCTAGAATAACTAAACTCTGTTTCACCTTTCTCTCCTATTCTTCCAGCAGACTAGCTTGGGTATACAGTTGTCCCTGGGTATTCATGAATAACTGGTTCCAGGACCTCCACAGAAAACAAAATCTACAGATGCTCAAGGCCCTTATATGAAATGGTGTCATATTTGCCTATAACCTATGCACATCCTCCTGTAAATTTTAAATCGTTTCCAGATTGCTTACAATACCTAACACAATGTAATGCTATGTAAATAGTGGTTATTCTGTATTGTTTAGGGAATAATGACAAGAAAAAAATCTGTACGTGCCCAGTACAGATGCAACCATCATAGGCCTAACTATATTTTCAATCTGTGGTTGGTTGAATCTACAAATGTGGAACCCATGGATACGAGGGCCAACTGTATTCTCGTGGTGAAGGCATAAGTGCAAGAGCAAGTGCAAATTCAGTTGCACAAGCACTTTTATTTTTACTTAGTTATTTTTTTGAGATGGAGTCTCATGCTATCACCCAGGCTGGAGTGCAGTGGTGTGACCACAGCTCACTGCAGCCTCAAGTTCTCGGGCTAAAACCATCTTCCCACCTCAGCCTCCTGAGTAGCTGGGATCACAGGTGTGCACCCCCATGCCTGGCTAATTTTTAAATTTTTTGTAGAGACAGGGTCTCACCATGTTGCCCAGGCTGGTCTTGAACTCTTGGCCTCAAGCAGTCCTCTTGCCTTGGTCTCTCAAAGTGTTGAGATTACAAGCATGAGCCACTGTGCTTGATCTGCACAAGCACTTTTAAAGTCTCTTCTTATGTGAAATTTGCTAACATCCCACTGGCTAAAGTTGCATGGCCAAACTCTGATTCAAGGAATGGGAAAGAGTCTACTTTTTTAGTGAGAACTGCAAAGTCACATGACAAAAAGGGCCAGATTCGAGGAGGTGTGCAGAATTGCCTTTAATGCAATCAATTTCCCACAGAACAAAGGGGCAAGGGTAACTGCTCATGACTCTTTAAGGTTGCTAAAGATAGATGTATGGATTTTGTTTCTCAACAGTTAGCATGAAATTCAGAAAGGATCAATCATCATTCTACCTCTATTAAAGCAGCTTTTAAAAACAGTCTTTCTTTAGCCACTGTAGAAAATGTTATGGTGATTCCTCAAAAAGTTAGAAATAGAATGACCATAAGATCCAACAACTCGAATTCTGAGTATCTATCCAAAAGAATTGAAAGCAGAGAACTGAACAGATACTTATACATGAATATTCATAGCAACATTATTCACAATAGGTAAAAGGTAGACGCAACCCAAGTGTCCATCAATGGATGAATGGATAAATGACATGTGGTATAGCTGTACAATGAAATATTATTCAGCCTTGAAAAGGAATGAAATTCTGATATACACTACAACATGAATGAATCTTTGAGATTCATTGTGTTAGTGAAATGAGCCAGATACAAAAGGACAAATATTGTGTGGTGCCCCTTATATGAGAGTGGTTAGAATAGTCAAATTCATAGAGTGATAGAAAGTAGTACAGTGGTTGCCAGGGGCAGGTAGGAGGTAATGGGAATTTAGTGTTTAATAGGTGTAGCATTTCCATTTGGGATGATGAAAAATTATGAAGATGAATAATGGTGATGGTTACACAACAATATGAATGCACTTCATATCACTGAACTGTACACTTACAATGTTTAAAATGGTAAATATTGTGTTATATATATTCTTGCACAATTTTTTTTTTTTATTTTGAGACAGTTTTGCTCTTGTTGCCCAGGCTGGAGTGCAGTGGCACGATCTCGGCTCACTGCAGTCTCCACCTCCCGGGTTCTCCTGCCTCAGCCTCCCGAGTAGCTAGGATGACAGGCGCCTGCCATCACACCCAGCTACTTTTTTGTATTTTTAGTAGAGACGGGGTTTCACCACATTGGCCAGGTTGGTCTCGAACTCCTGACCTCAGGTGATCTAACCGCCTCAGCCTCCCAAAGTTCTGGGATTACAGGTGTGAGCCACCGTGCCCGGCCTCACAATTTTTTTTAAAGTTCCTTCTCTTGATGTTGCTATTCAAAGTTTTGGTTGCGCCAACAATCAATCAACTAATATTGTTTTGCTGCCTTACCTAATAATTGCGGTGAGCTGTGCTGGCCATAAAGAAGTCATTTGCTCAGTCCCTTTCTTCAATGACCTCACAGTTAAGTTGGGAAAATGGTATGTTAAAATAGAATGGCAAGGCCCAAAGAGTTTAAGAACCAATAATACAAGGCAAGGTGATAACCACACCAAGTGATGGGCCAGTGACTGCCACAGAAGCTGAGAGGCGGGGAGCTTTTAAAAATACAAATATCCAGATTCCGCCTGGATCAGAATCTTGAGATTGAAGAGAAGCTGGAAAAGTTGTACTTTTCAAAAGCTCCCAGGAAATTCAGATACCTGGCCAGGGTTAGAGAATCCTTCTAAACTATACACAACAAAATTGATTTTAGGGGGGAAAAACCTGTTTGAAGAATTACAGCTTACTGGGAACACTGGAAATTGCAAAACTTAAAATAACTTTTACCTAGTAGAAATAAGCAACAGAAAATAAAACACAAAGACTAACACTGCGTCCAGTAAATATTGACTAAACATTGATGGAAGACCCTACATCTGCATGACAAAATTGAGATAATAAAATTTGCCTAGGAAAATTGGACCTCATGGGAATAACACTACAAAAGAACATATTCATGTTACGAAGAAAGATAATCAGCAAATTTTGATGTGGACAAGCCACTGATCAATGAATCAATCTTTTTTCTGTCGAATATACAATGAAAAGACTCCATTCTGATGAAAATAATTTCAGTGTAGGCTTCTAGCTTTTTCAAACATTTCAAATATTTCACTTTTGTTAACGTGTTATTTTGAAATAATTTCAAAATTATAGAAGAGTTGCAAGAATAGGACAAAGATCTTTTGCATACCCTTTGTTCAAATTTGCCAATTCATATTCAGTCACATATAATTGCTTTATCTTATATATATATGTATGCATATAGACATATACATATGTGTATATATTTTTTGAGAGTTGCAGATAATCATGTGTCTTTCCATCAAAAGTGTGTAGTTTCTAAGAGTGAGAAGATGATTTTACACAACCAGAAAATGATGATCAATCCAGAAATTTAACATGAATACATACTATTCTCTAATACACAACTATATTCAAATTTCACCAGTTGTCCCCAAAATGTCCTTTATAGTAATTTTTTCCCACTCTGATCCAGGAGCCAAAAAAAAAAAAAAAAAAAATGTGATTCAAGATCACTTTTTGCATTTAGTTGTCATACTTATCTCCTTAGTCTCCTTTAATTTGAAACAGTTCCTTGGTCTTTCTTTGTCTTTCATAACATTGACATTTTTGCAGAATACAGGCCAGTTGTTCCGTAGAATGTCCCTCGATCTGTATTCGTCTGATGTTTCCTCATGATTAGATTTGGGTTATGCATTTTTGGCAGGAATTCTGTGTAAGCACTGTTGGCTGTTGGTGCATCCCATCAAGAGTCACATGCTGGCAGTTTGTCCAATTACTGGTGAAAGAAACATTCCATTTTACTTTTCTATGCCTCACTCTCCTTATCTGCTAATGGAGATAACTGAGGGACATAGCTGGATGGCTTCAGGTCTAAGCTGTCATTCCAGACACGCCCCGCCCACTGGATAGTTTTGCAGATGGAAGCCATCGAGATCAACATCATCATTAATATCATCATCTCAACTATCTAGATTACCTACTGTGTGCTGGCATTCATTGCTTTTTCTAACCCTCGTGTAAAGCATGCACGTCTGTGTTATTCTCCCCATTTAACAGTTAAGGAAACTGGGGCTCAGAGACAATGGTGTGATGTGCTCAGGATCACATGGCTGGAAAGGGACTGAGCTGGGATTGGAACCCAGTTGGGTCTGAGTCCAGACAGAGCCTGAGCCCTGTACTATGACACATTGTGAGCTAATTGCATTCACAAGTGTGTTTCTCAGCAGAAGGGATGGATTATTAAAGCCTCCTTTGGGAGCCACCAGATGACAAAGGAGGAAAGGACAAGCTCTTGTCATCTTTCTTCCTCTTCTTTTTTTTTTTCCATGGCCTGGGCCCATCTCCATTGTGAGATCCAGCTTAATTAAAATCAGGACTACTGCCACAGTGGGGGGCACTGCCAACTGGATTTGGGGAAGCTGCCTTCAAAGCTGACTTTGCTCCCTTCTTGGCTGTCTAGGCCTGCTCAAATGAGGTGACTCTACCCTCATCCCATCCTGGAGCCTGAGTTTCCTTATACATGTCGAAGTTGATATGGGCTGGAAATGGTAATCATAATTACCATGCGTTTGGTGCATAACATGAATTAGGCCTTTAAATAACCCTGTGGTGTCAGGTACCTTATTTTGCCCATTTTACAGATGAGAAAAACTGAGGCTTTTATAGTTGCTAAGGTTACAATCTGCACGGTCTAAGTGCAGAGACTAGATGAGATCTTCACTAGTATGCCAGGCTTTCTCCAGGCTTCATGGGCTGGCAGGCTCCATGGAACAGGTTTATGAAACATAAGAAGCATTTATTGTTGACTCCTGGGACGGGCTACATAGATTTTGGCCTCAATGCGGATTCCTTATCTGGGTGATCTGTTTGATCTCTTTCTTTCTACTTGCCAGTATCTTGTCCTGGATCTTCGTTCTCTCTGTTTTCCCTCCTGGACTCACCTCTCTGGGGGACTGCCAAGGCCTCAGGTACCTGCTTCTCTGGAGACTTCGCCATGACCTGCAAGGTCCCCCCTTGAGGAAGTACGTTGCTGCTGGGTTTATCCCATCTCCTTCCCAACTTCTCCCTGTGTGGGGATGGGGAGGTAGAGGAATGGAAGAAAAGAAAAAAATTCCAGAGCAAAAGCTGGAATTTTGCACCGGGCCAAGACACTTCAGCCTTAAAATGGGGGTGTCTGTACTTTCTCTGCCCACTTTGGAGAAGTAGTCAATCAAACAAGAACATACTGCCAACTTGTTTGATAAATTGCTAAGGAATTTTCTAAGACCGGATCGTGTGGGTTTTTTCCCCTTTGTGTAGAGACTTGAAAGCCCAAGTTACCCTAGCTGGGCTGTTACAAGAGAGCATTTCCCTTGTTTTTGAGGCTTAAGGAAAAGTAACTCAGCTTGAGGAAGAAAACACCATTTCGTGAACTCTTTGCCTTCATTCTTTTCCATGCCCTTTTGAGCAGACTGTTTCTCTATAAAGGCAACTTCTCCACCAGGACCTACCCACCAGATCTTAGCCAAGCCCCCAGGTTTTGTTTGGGACCCAAAGACTTCTTCTGAGGCAACTCCCACCACCTGCTTGCTTGACACAGGCTTGACATTTGCCCATCACCTACTAGAAAAAGCCTCAGCCTCCTAACCTCCTGGGTTTCCCAAATGTTGCCAGATGTTAGCACAAAGAAATGCAGCTTTGGTGTGTCTCCACGTCACATTCCCAGTCTCTGCGAACCCTCGCAGTCCTCTCTGAGGAACATTTGAGGGTTCTGCTCAGCCCACCACGTCCCTTCTCTCAAGGCGGGGTCTCAAGAGGCTCTTTGTGTTTTGTGACCCTGCCATCTTTAGCCATAGAGGATCAGCTCCTGGTGGCACCTGAGCCAAGCTTGACTTACCCCATTCTCTCTCCTGAATTTGGATTGAGTGCAGAGACACCAGTCAGTACTTCCTGCACTGACAGAATGGTATGCTGACCATTTTGACTTCGTGCCCAGGGAAGCAGAGACGATCCCCCCACCCGGAGAGACGGTGGGAAGGAGGGAGAAGTTAGGACTGAGATATCAAGAGACTTGTGGCCCAGAGTGATGGAGAGAGAAAGCCCAGGTCCTGAAACCTTTCTAGTTCCTGACTCCGAATGCCCTCGATTCATTTCCTGCCCTTGGATACTATGATCCACCTTCTAATTTTCCTTTTTTTTTTTTTTTTTTTTTTTTTTTTTTTAGTTCAGCGTGATTTCTTCTCTATTGGTTACAACTGAAAGAGTGTTGATAAGACTGGTAGGTTTTAGAATCCCCATTTTTCTTTTTCTTTTTCTTTTTTTTTTTTTTTTTTGAGACGGAGTCTTGCTCTGTCGCCCAGGCTGGAGTGCAGTGGCCGGATCTCAGCTCACTGCAAGCTCTGCCTCCCGGGTTTACGCCATTCTCTTGCCTCGGCCTCCCGAGTAGCTGGGACTACAGGCGCCCGCCACCTCGCCCGGCTAGTTTCTTTGTATTTTTTAGTAGAGACGGGGTTTCACCGTGTTCGCCAGGATGGTCTCGATCTCCTGACCTCGTGATCCGCCCGCCTCGGCCTCCCGAAGTGCTAGGATTACAGGCTTTGAGCCACCGCGCCCGGCCATAGAATCCCCATTTTTCAAAGACAGATGCTAAAGCTCAGAGATGAAGCCCTGAGGCCAGGATCACCCAGGTAGTGAGGGGCAGAGGAGATTCCACCTGACAACGTGTGTGCTTTCTCTACATGAGACAGTTTCTAAGGACTTTACAGGTTACATCGTTTAATCCTCAGACCACCCCAGGAGGTAGATAAAACTGTTAGCATCATTTTATTCTATTTTACTTTGTTTTATGTCTGTATGTATTTATTTATTTTTGAGACAGAGTCTTGCTCTGTCGCCCAGGCTGGAGTGTAGTGGCTCGATCTCGGCTCACGTAACCTCTGCCTCCCAGGTTCAAGTGATTCTCCTGCCTCAGCCTCCTGAGTGGCTGGGACTACAGGCGCGTGCCACCACGCCTGGCTAATTTTTGTATTTTTAGTAGAGACAGGGTTTCACCGTGTTAGCCAGGATGGTATCGATCTCTGGACCTTGTGATCCGCCTGCCCTGGCCTCCCAAAGTGCTGGGGTTACAGGTGTGAGACACCGAGCCTGGCCTATCCTTTTAAAGATGAAGAAGTGGGGACAAGATGAGCCATCAGCTGGAGACCGCACCGCAGGTGAGGAGGACCAGAGCCAGAGGTGAACCTGGGAACTGATGCCAGGGGCTGGGCTCTAAAAATGATGTAATAATGATAGTTCTGGAGGCAGTGGGCTAGGCATGGAAGGAGTAAAAAGTTTCCAGAATTTGATAAACTCAGGCATGCCGCGTTGAACCATAGACCCTCAGAAGATGGGAAAGCCTTTGGGGATCCCTCCTGGACCACGCTTCCACTGATGTGAGCATCTGTTCTTCCTCACCCCTGACCAATAGTCATTTTTCCAACACTGTATCACAGAGCTCCATCATAGAGCAGGTCTGGTCTTGTCCCCTGGGCGATCACAAAATATGTTGGCTTCTCCACCCCCACACTTTTCCCCCTCCGAAGCCCTGCCCAGAGCTTGTCTGGTGTTTGTGGGGGTCCTTCCCTTCTCGTGGCTTCCCCATGCTGGTCACAGTGTCATTGCTCTCGAAAGTGAGGGGTCCAGATATGACCACAGTGCATCTGATGGGACCACAGCCACCTCATGCAGTACCTAGCCACTTTCTTGGGCACTCCAAAAGTTCCACATGGTGAGTGTACCCTCAGTTAATTCTCAAATGGAGACAAACCACAGCTCAGGGTGATTGCATAGTTTCTGCTGTTGTTTGGGAAATATGTGGGTTCATTTATAAACTGGATTTTGTCAGAAGACTTCAAGCTCAGCCATTGTCCCCTGAGGATACCCTTCATGGCCCATTTGGTACAGAATGAAGAAAGGAAGCACTCTCCAAGGCTGAGACCCCTGGGCAGGAGATGCCTCTATGGTCGGGATGTACTGACAGAAGGCCCAGCTCCTGGGACCCATGGGTGGTGGAGAAACAGAAAGGGCTTGCAGTGATTTCAGAAAAAGAAGGCTGAGAAGGACCATGAGATTTTATAGGCCAGAGGTGCCTGGAGACAGGCTGTGGATTATTCCAGGTTGGCAGTCACTGATGCTCTTGAGTGAAAGCCACAGATTTTCTCCCCCAGAATGCACATACAGACATACATTTGGTTAAGGAGTAGTTCTTGGTTCCCCAAACCAATGCAGCGACCCCATTTAAGAATCCCTGCTCTGGAGAGAACCTGCCATCTAATTAAGACCCTTCTGGAATCTTCACTAACCCGCACCAGGGCTGGATGGGACCCTTCCTTGAGCTGCACTGAGCACCTCACTGTTGGCACTGTACTGCAAAGGTTTTAAGAAGGTGACCCTTAGAGCAACATCATCAGCATCACCTGGGAACGCATTAGAAATGCAAACTCTTGGTCCCTAACCTAGACCAAATGAAGTTGAAACTCTGGGGTGGGGCCCAGCAATCTGAACAGGCTCTCCTGGTGATTCCAAGAATCACCAGCATTTGAGAAGAGCTGCTGCAAATAGTTCTCCTCTTCATGGTGTGTGTCTGTCTGTCTAGCTACAACGTGCCTGGAACGTAGTAAGCGCTCAAGTGAATATCGCATCAAGTTTTCCCGACTCCCAGGGCAGGAGTTTTTCCTTTGTACCATACAGTTCTCAGCTGTGGTGACTGAGACCCCATGTCATTTTGGATCTAGTTTCTACTCTAAGGCCTAAGATCAGGCTTGGCTCCACTAGGCGGAGGCGGGGACCTGGCCTTGAGGCAGGTGCCCAGAAACCTTCACACAAGGATCGAGCCAGACAGACATCAAACCTGGAGCATCTCTCCACGTAACTAGGCCCCAACCACCTGGTGGATGAGGGGCAGGTGGGCTACAGGCTGCCTGGCCAGCACGTATGCTCAGAGCTCACAGGACCCAACTCTGCCACGCTCTGCAAGCTGCCCCCTCTCCCCTTGGTGCCTGCTGCACACCAGCCTTGGCAGAGGCTGCCAAACCTCCGGCAGAGACATACTTGCCAGGTTGGTGAGCAGAAAAATGGCCACTTTCAATTTTTAACGAATCTCCAACTTTTAGGGGTCTGGGGGGAAGTGGTTAGAAGACTCCCTTTTTTTTTTTTTTTTTTTGAGACGCAGTCCCACTCTGTCACCCAGGCTACAGTGCTGTGGAGTGATGGAGTGACTTCGGCTCACTGCAACCTCCGCCTCCTGGGTTCAAGCGATTCTCCTGCCTCAGTCTCCTGAGTAGCTGGGACTACTGGCGCGTGCCACCACACCCGACTAATTTTTGTATTTTTAGTAGAGATGGGGTTTCACTATGTTGGCCAGGCTGGTCTCCAACTCCTGACCTCGTGATCCATTGGGCTTGGCCTCCCAAAAGGATTACATGCGTGAGCTACCACTCCCGGCCAGAGCCTCCTCTTAACCTCTTGTGTATGAGTGTTTGCTAAGCGGGGCAAGAGTTGTGTTTCTTAATCTCATGTCTCCCATATAGGGCTAAATTCCCAGTTTAACTTATTAGGGAAAGGAGGTGTCTTCTACACAGTGCCTCTGTTTCCTAAAATTTTAAAAAGAACTTTTTTGAGGGTTGTAGGGAAAACATTTTTGTAACCCTTCCTGTATCATATTGCTCCAGTTCTTTAAACATTACAAAAAAGAACATTGGATTTTTGAAGGTGGGGGCAGAGAGAAGATACCTGTTTACTCTTAATTTCCAATGTTTTTATTTTTGAAAAGCACCCTTGTAGTTTTCTTTCGGGGAGGGGCAAAGAAGGATTTCTGTTCACCTTGCATCTCATAGAAGAGCAATTCTTAACATTTTTATTCCAAAAATCAACCAGTTGTGGGAGATGTAGGATGGATCCAGCAATCCCCCCTTGTCTCTTTAATAGGACAGGTCCTTCACACGCTCAGTTTTTAAAAAATCTGATTTTTTAGGAGAATGGGGAAGAGAACAGAAAAAAAAAATCTCTTTTAAACTTTCCCAAGTCACAAGGAGGCAGTTGCTCAAGTAAAAAAACAAAAAACAACAACAAAAAAAAACCTGACTCTTTTGGGGTGTTGGAAAAAAATTTCCTGGTTCACATTTTATTTCACATAGAAGTTTTTCAAATTTTCCTTTTCTAAATCAACCTGACTGGTGGATATGCGCGGGGGGGGGGGGGGCTAATACCCCTTAACCTTTAACCCCTCTTGTCTTACTGTAGGACGAGTTTTTCAAACTTTTATTTGGAAATATATATATATACACACATATATTTTTTAATTTGGCGAGGATAGGCAGAAACAGCCGTTTCACTGGCATTTCACATAAAAGCGGCTCCTCAAATATTTATTTTAAAAATCAATCTGGCTAGGGGGCTAGACTCCTCTTAACCCCTCTTGTCTGACATGGGACCAGTCCTTCAAACTTTTATTTTATTACATTAGTTTTTTGGGGAGGAGTGGCAGGGCAATAGAATATTCCCGGTAAGCCTTCCAGTCTTTCAGCAAGCCAGCTCTTGAAAACTTTTATTTCAAAAATCAATCTGTTTTTTTTTGGGGGGTGGTACAGCAGGGTACTGAATTCCCATTAACCTCTTGCGTTCCGCCGGCTCCCCGAACTTTTTTCCAGTGTGAAAATGACATTTCCGAGGGGCTGGAGGACTGGGGGAGGGCAGAAGGGAGACGGGGGGCGGGCGCGGGGGCGCGGGGAGGGCAGGGCGCGGCGCGGGAAAGTTTGGGGGGCGGGTGCGCCACTGCCCTGGGGCTGGCGGACGGGAGGGCGGGCGCGCCCCTGGACCGGCCGGCTTTGTGTGCCGCGCGGAGGCCGGCAGCGCGGAGGCCGAGGCCGCGGCCCCGCGCTCGCGGGCCGCACGGCGAGGCCGGCCCGGGGGCGGGCAGGGCGGCGGGGGGGGCGGCGGCGGCCCCGCGAGGGGCGGCTCGGCGGCAGCGGCTGCCGCGGCGCGGCCGGTGCAGGCCGGGGGGGGGGGCGAGGGCCGGCGCCCCCCCCGCGCGCCCCCAGCGCCCCCCCCGCCCCCCCGGCCTGAGCGGGGCGGGCGGAGGAGGGAGCGGCGGCGGCGGCGGCGGTGGCGGCGGCGGCGGCGGCATTGTGCGCGCACCAGCAGCCCGGCCCGGGAGGAGCAGGACGCGCCGGGGCCGCCTCCTCCCGCACGGACCCATGAACCAGCCGGGCGGCGCGGCGGCTCCGCAGGTACGACGGGGGGCCGGGGGCATGCACCGCGCGGGGGACCCCGGGGGGCCGGGGCCCGGGGCGCTGCGCCACTTCATTGCAAGATTTGCAAAATGCAAAGTGCCTGGGCACGTTTGCGAGCTTTTTGTGGGCGCAAACGGGAGAGTCGGGGTCCGGAGAGCACCCCCCCGGGCGCTGCGGGGTGCGAGGAGGTTGGGGGTGACGAGGGGGTCTTTTGGGGCCCCCACCCAGCGCCCCCTCCGGCCCCGGACTCGGACCGGAGCCCAGAAAACAAAGCGGCGAGAGAACAGAGCAGCCATTTCAGTTTGGACAATTCACATTTTGCAAAAATGCAACCCCTTCCAGCTCTGCCCCCTCCCCCCCAAATTTGCAATTTTCCCCTGACCCTCTCTGCGCTCGGGGTCCCCGATGACCCCCCGGGAGGTGTTTCCCCCCAGATCCCCCATTTTTGCAACAATCTTTTTTTTTTTTAGGCCATATTTTCCTTTCTCAATTTTTTTTTTCTAATTTTTCTTCAAACGGTAGTTTTTTCCCATTAAAACGACGCCACCTAGAGGATACTATTTTGTAAATAAAAAAAGAAATTAAAATTGAAAAGAAATATTTTTTATTTCTTATTTTTTCAAAAGTTTGCACTACCAGGCAGTGGAGGGGTAAGAGATTCTTTTTTTTTCTTTTTTCGGGTGAAAATTTTCACTTTGATCTTTCCAGAAGCATGGAGACAATTTTTATTTCTGAAGCCAAATCCAGATAATATGTAAATGAAAATTAAGCTGGAATTTGAATGAATTCAGTTCTTGGAGGGGAGAAAGCAAAAAATCTCCTAAAAGCAAAGTCAGTTTGGGTGCCCAACTCATTTTAGTTTGAGAAAAAAACTAATTGGAATAAAGAAAGGAGGGAAATTGTTGAGTTTAGGGAAAACTGAGAGAATTGGCTTTATGAAGCAATTAGAAATTGTACTTCATTGTAATTTGGAACTTATTTAGCTCAGCGGGCAAAAAAAGACTAATTTCTCTATTTGGCAATATTTAAAGTTTTTCTATTTCCACGAAGGAAGGATTTAAAAGAGAAAATAGACCCTAAAATGTTGGCTTTGGACACACCCAAAAATTGTAGTTGTTTTTTTTTTTTTAATTTTGCATTTACATTTTACTGCATTTAAATCCTAAGATTCTAAAGAAAACAGAAACGGAAAAAGTTACAGTGAAATCCTTTCTTTCTTTTTTTCTCTATTTGTTGGGTTTTGTGTGTGGGTATTTTTTTTGTTTTGTTTTGATGGAATAATTAAGACTGTTTTCTGATTTTGTTTCCTGAAAGGTCTAGGCATTTCTTTTTTGTTGTTGTTTTATCCAGAAAATGTCAGGGACCTTTTTTGAGCAATATTCAGTGGAAAAAATGTAAATTCATACATTATACAAATTGAGTAACCCACAGATTTGTAGGAGAGACCGCCATTAAAATAAGATATGCATAATTAACATTATTATGAAAAAACTAACAGTGGATTCACAGAAGCTCATTTTTTATGACATGCAACTGAATCAATTGATGAAGACAAGGATTGAGGAATCCTTGGTAAGGAAGAAAATTTTCCCTTTTCTGTCTTGTTCACTCTTCCAATTTGAAAAATTTATTACTTAAAAAAAAATTTAGATTGGTTTCAGGCCTCTTTGACTGTGATGTGAGGTTGGTAGTTTATCAATATTTGTTATTTTTCAGAAACCTGATTACTTTCAAAGGGGGAAAAAAATCCATTAGCCTTAATCATTTTGGGGAGTTTGTGACCAAAAAAAAAGCACAAATTTTACTGACTTAACAAGAAAAAGATAAAAGAGGGATGGGCAAAAAGGAGATGAAAATTCTAATTCTTACCTGTCTTCCTTGGTAGAACACTTACTTTGCTGAAGAAATGTGATAAAACACCAACTCAGCTGATTTTAGCAGCAACAAAATAAAGGAAAAATAATCAAAATACAAACAAAAGCCAAACCCAAGGTTTGCCTTTGGAATATGAAAGCATATATGCAAACAATATTTCATGAGGAGGTTTTGGCCTTAAAATGAATCAAATGAAGGTGAAACAAAAAAGAAAAAAAAATTTAAGAAGGCAAATAAATATTGACTGAATTGAAATTTGACAGATGAAAATAAAGTACCCACCCAACGATGAAGGGTTTTGTGATAAATTAGTATCTGATTGAACTTGTTGGGGATTTTGAGCCTACCCCCCAAAAGTTATAATGTTTCTGTCCAAAAAGAGCATATTGTTAGGACTTGCAGGGTGGGATCTTGGAGGGACCTTGGCTTGGAAATTGGTGATGGGTCACCTGGGGCAAGAAAGGAAACCGTTTGCCCCTTTTGCCAGCCACTAGCTGGTCTTGGAAAAACTGGTGGCCCCAGTCCATAGATTCCCAACCCGATTTTGTGGAAATTTGGATGTTTAAGTGGAATAAGTCAAATATATTATCTCTGTGAAATATATTTGACAATGGCAGAGGTTTGACATTTCCCATCATCGCCATTGCATTTGGGAGATTTTATTTTTTTAGTAACGAAATCCTTCAGGGCTGACTGGTCACATTCTGACATATTCGGAATGAGCTTTTTTTTTTTTTTTTTTTTTTTTTTTTTAGGCAGCATAATTAAAAAAATTTTTTTTCTGTTGAATTATTTAGGCCGATGACTAGGACGGTCAAGGAATTTATAATTTCCAAGGGGCTCTGGAGGCCTCATGAGGCAGAAGGCCTGAGTTTAGCAGTGATGAAGGAGAGATGGGCTGGGGAGGGGTGGAGCGGGGTAGGGGCATCTGAGAAAAAAGTCAGGGTTGCAGATAACAGGTTATTTCTGGTGCAAGGAATAAAAATATTGCAGCACGTCCCTTTGTGTGGCCTGGATCTCCTGACACAATTCAGATTCCTTCATTCCTTCTGCTGAAATTTTGTTCTGTTGTCTATGGCTAGAAGTTGAAAATCATTTCTGGTTTTGTAGACATGTTTTTTTTTTTTTTAATTGGTTATTCTGATCATGTTTGTTGTAAAGGAAGTAGAGGTGCATGATGGTTCTATTGGGGGCGGGGCCAGTTTTCTTTTGTTTCTATTGGTGTTTCTCTCTGGATTGAGATCTGACCTTGGCCTTGGCTCTCTCACCTCCTATTTTAGGTGGACGTGTGACCAGAAATGGATATATGAGCTAATTTTTATTAGCTCCTGTCTGTTCACCACATTCTCTTAGATTGTTGGGCAAAATATCTGGTAAATTGGACTTGAGGGGTGGTAATTTGATGATGGGCTGAATTATTTTGGCAAAAGATCATTTATATTCAGTTTCACAGTGGAGATTCTTATTACTTAATGTTTTGCTTTTCTGCCTAAGGAGGTTTTTTGTTTTTTTTTTTTTTAATTTTTTCTGATAAGGTTTGAAATTTCAAGGGCCTGCTTTATAGCTTGACTTTGGAGCAAGCTAGGAAAAGAGGTTTGCTTATTCTTCCAGCCCTGCACAGAGGTGAATTTGAACAAGGGTTCTTGCTTTTGCAGAAGGAAAGCAACAAAGATGGCTGGTCAGTGTAAGGCTGACCTCTCCCTCGTCCTAGAAAATAAACAGCCAATGGCTTGTTTCACTTGAGAAACTGGGTTTAAAACTCCTCCAGTGTCAGATACAATATTTTTCTCACTTTTGACTCAGCTCTTGGCATGCTGCTTCCTCTGACCTCAGAATCGTTACGTCTTCTCCTTGGTGGGTGATAAGAACTTCCTTGCCATATTTGACTGGATGTATATGAGCTGACTTTTCATGGTCATGAGGAAATTTTGAATTTTTTCCTTGTTCTTGTGATGTTTTGGGTCAGTTGTACCTTCTTTCTGGTGATGTAAAATGAAGTGGCTTTTTTTTGGGAGCCCTACCCCCCACAAAGTCTTGCTGTATGACCTTGGGCAAATCACTTTTTCCTTCAGAGCCTCAATTTTTGCGTTTATAAAATGAACACTTGGGATCAGATCAAGGATAATGATGAATAGGTTTCATTTCTGAATGTAACTCCAAGGAATTGGTTATGGCTGCCTGGATCACTGTGCTGAGAAGGATTCTGAGGCTATATCCTGACTCCCATATTCTAGAGAGAGGGGTGCAGTGGCCAAACAGCAATGTAAATGAGAGTGGAGAGTGTACCTCTTAATTACCATTCCCAGGTGAGACCTTGAATCATGGGCCATTAGTGGGTTGTGAAATCAATTTAGTGAATCACAGTCAGAATTTTTTAAAAACAAGAATAGAATATAGGGGAACAAAAATAGCAGAGGCATAGCACAGGGTACAGGTGAGTATCCTCTCATGAAACTTTTGTTTATATTTGTGGATGTATGTTTATGTGAGATAGATTTCCTCCTGTGGATCACGGTCAAGAGAGTTTGAAAGGTACTGGACTAGCTGAGCTGCCATGATGTGCTGCAGGTATACTGCATTTTATTGCTTATACTTTATTTTCGCATTTATTATCTCAATTAACTTTTAGGTGAACCCTGTGGGTTAGGTGTCCTGTGCCACATATTTTGAGCCCTGGTTGAGCCCACTTCAAGGGCCACCTATGAAGAAAGCTCAGCCACATGGGCGGCCCAGGCACATACCCCAGCTTGTTGGCCTTGGATGAGTCTGGAAGGACATATGGAAGGGCAGATGCAAGTTTGAAGGCAGTATCTTTGCAAGGCCTTCTTGCTGGAGAGGAGATCTAAAGTGTGTAGAGTCCTTGTCTTTTGTTCCCCACTTTTAGTTTGAATTGCCAGAGAAATTTTTCTGGAGTTAGAGAGTTTGTGTTTGTGCTATATTTAATTTAATCAGACAAGAACACGGTCTGTATTTTTGTGTGTGGTCACTTCCTTGAAAATCCCAGAATTTCTGTCTTAGTCTCCTCATCTTTTAAATGTGTCAAGTCCATGCTGTCTAATAGAAATATAATTCAAGCCCCCAATGTGAGCCACATATATAATTTTTAATTTTCTCATAGTGGATTAAAGGAAGTAAAAGAAACAGGTGCCATTGATTTTAACATATTTAACTCAGTATGTCCACAATACTATCCTTTCATTAAGCCATCCATATGAAAATTATTAATGTGACAAGTTACATTCTTTTGGGGGGTAGTGAGTCTTTGAAATCTAATGTATTTTACTCCTACAGTACATCTCAATTCTGACCAGCCACATTTCCCCTGTTCAGCAGCCACATGTGGCTGGTGGCTACCATATTGGACACCGTAGGATTGGACCAGTTGTCGTCATCACTGGCTGGCCCCAGAAGGGTAGCAACACCTTTCAGACCTCTTGGTTTTGTTGGTGGGACTTCGTATCTGAATCTCACATGCTCTGAGGCATTTCAGCCTATAGTGACGATGAGTTCCATCCATATAGCTCTCCTGGCTAGATTGGCCCACATTTCCCTTTTATTTGTCCCAAAGCAGTCTTCTGCCAGGGTTAGGCCACTGTGCTGTAGTTAAAAATGACAAATGATAGCTAGTAACTCCGGGATGATGTGTCATAGCCTGTGAGCTGTTGAAGTCAAGGAGTGTGAGTCTGGGAGGCAGTTGTTTTTTGAAGTGCATTTTAAATAAAGTGTTGCCAGAGAGAAGGATGAAGTTGCAAAAAGGCAGCAGGTGGCCAGGACCAGGGCTGGGGTCTGAGGAGAGGAAAGAGATCAGAGGTAAAAGATGGCCTGGCAATGAAATCTATTTCTGAGCCGAAAACATGGCATCAGCAGGAAATCCCCCCCAGGCCAGGCCTTAGGTCAGATGCATAGAAATTTTCCGAATCCACCCCAGTTGGCAAAATGGAAAGCTGGGTTTGAGGTCAGCCAGACCAGAGTTTGAAATCCAACCTCATGGTGTGGTTAGCTTTGGGTGACTTCAGGAAAGTCACCCTGGTTTTGGAACCACAGCTTCTACATCTGGGAAAAGAGAGTTAATGATCCCAACCTTGCAGGGTTTTAGGATTAAATGAAGGGGTCACATGGGGAGACTGTCAGCCAGTCTGAGGACCTCAGAAGGTGGTCAATGCATGTTGAGAAGGTGGTCAATGCGTGTGAGTTGACTCAGCCCAGTGGCCAGGGATTCTCCATTTGGGGAGATTAAATCCCACTGACAACACTCGGGATAGTCCTGGAAGCCTGGTGGCTTATCTTTAGCAGGCAAAGTTAGGTGACAAGTGAAAATGTACACTCTTGGCTGTTGCTTTAAAACAGCCTGCCATCCATGAGACTTTCTTGTTAAAGCGTTCTGGATGCTTTCATTCTGGGGCTGCTCTAGCTCCTTGGAATGTTTCTGGATTTGTTTCTGAGCCTGTGGCAAGGCTTTAAAAGGGATACATCTCAATGGCGGGTGGACCTGTGTGTCTTTGAGTTTGTGCTCATGCTGGGGCCCCTGCCTCTGGTGCCCTTTCTCTCATTCATATCTGCTCCATGAGAAACCAGACCTTCCGCAAGATAAGCTGCGCTTCTTCTTCTGTAGAGCCCCCCAACAAATTACCCCAGGTAGACTTCCTCTCCCTCTGCCCCCATGGCACCCCCCCAGACACTGTCGACCCACAGGTCAGAGTTGGTTGTTTGCACTTCTGCTTCTCCAGCCAACTTGTAACATCCATGAGGGTAGAGATCACCGGTTATTCATTTTAGGGTCTGGCGCAGAGCAGCAGCTCCATAAATATTTGATGACTTCATTTGATTTTTGGAAATAGCTCAGATCAGTGGGCTTTAGGTGTAGTGAAGAGTGGATGACCAATTTGGGCTTGGCCATTTGGTCAAAGCCAGTGTTTTATTACGGAGCCCGAGGCACATTTTCTTGTAGCTGGCTCTGAAGCCATGGCTCCCCTGGAATAATAGGTCCAACAGGGATCCTCAGATGGGGAAATGCTCCTTTACATGTCTTGGGGGATTTTTAAAAAGTTCGTCTGATGACTTTCACCCCTGCCCTCCTCACTCCTTTTGTACAAAGTATTTCTTTAAAGTGGGTGGGGGGCCACCAGCTGCCTGCTTTGCAGGTATAGTGAATGGAGTACAGCAGTGCCCTGTATCTGTGCCTGCTCTTCTTAGCCAGGTGTCCTGGGACTGAACACCAGGGGCCTGTTTGCAGAATATTCGGGCACATGGGCCCCTTCAGCCTGAAGCAGCTAAATGTGTGATGTGACCCCATCTTTGGTTGAATTTTAGTTTGCAGATGTCAAAGATGCTTATGGGAGAAAACAGAACCTTCTGTTTCTTTGCTTAGTTTTTTTCAGCACGTTTTATAAAACGCTGTCATTTTTAACACTTTATGGCCAATTTCAGCCAGGGAGCATAGAATCCTAAGTGAAGGTAGACATCTCTTCTCAATGTTCACATTCCCACGTTTCTATATTTCTGAAATGAGGATGTGCCTTACAGTAGATTTGTTCTTCTAGTGAACTTTTTCTCCCTCTTATTTCTTCTCCAAAAGCTGTTACAAAATCATTGGTGCATCTATCAGTTTGAAAGCATCTTAGGATTGAGTGTTGTCCTCCTGGTGGGGAGGACTATGACCTGTTGGGGCTCCATGTTCTGTTTACCTCACTTTTCTCGGGGCTTGCCCCACCCCATACAGTGAAGGCAGGACTTCACTTTGGGAAGAAACATCTGGAACTCTGACTTAGCACTACTTTCCTGCCATGTCTATGTGTAGGTTTTGTGATTTTGCTGTGGCCTCTCCTCTAAAAGGGGCAAGTAGCCCATGGGAGGGAGACGAAGCCCTGTAAATGGGGGGTCTCTTCAGAACAGCCACATGCATGAGCTGGCCCGACAAGAGCAGAGCACCAATTTGACATTTCCAAGGGCAGAATGAGCAGAGCATAGTCAGAGAGCCAAGGCACGGCTCCCCTCTCTGCTCCACCAGCTAATCATTTTGTGGTGTTTGCCAAAGTACTTCATTTCCCTGCACCGTAGAGTCCTTATCTGTAAAGGTGAGATGATAATATATTGATGACGATGATGACAATGCACAGGGTTCTTGTAAAAGTTGTGAGAGATGTAAGAAACAAGTTTTGTAAAGGGCAAAGTTCTTTTCACTTGCAGCATGTTATTTGTGCATCATCTAGTCCAAGGATGGTAAATAAGGAACATACATGCTGCCATTCCCCATCCTCCAGCCTGTGGCAGACATCACTAACTGATCATGGCAGACATCACTAATTGATCATGGCGGTCCTTTCCATTGAGTCTGGCCAGTGGCCTCAGGGTCCTTAGTATTATATAATGCTACCCATCAGCTGGGCTTAGCATGGGACATGAAGCCAGTTTGTCCTTCCTTGTCGACACACACACACATACATACCCCATGGGACATGAAGCCAGTTTGTCCTTCCTTATCGATACACACACACACACACACACACACACGTGCGCACACACAGAAACTAAGGCCTCGGGAAGAAGGTGGAGTGACTTGCCCAAGACCTCAGTGAACAAGCGGAAGTGGGACTAAAAGCCTCAAATTTCTTAACTCCTCAACCAGTGCTTTTCCTGCCCTGTGCGTATACACTGTATCAAAAGGAATTAAAATTAATTTGGTCTTGAGAGATAGCGAGAGAATCCTGACTCCTCCCTTCCTTGTTATAATTAGATACCCTTGGGGTTGTCATCAAAGCCGGGCTGGATGACCTGCTTCTCTGCCTGATCCTGGAGTGATCAGGTTTCAAAGGGGAGACGCCTGTGGCTAGGCAGCTGGATTGGATGGTGTCTCTCAGCAGCGTAAAGTGGCAGCGGGGAAAGGCAGGCCCTGGGGTTACTCAATGATGACCTGGGTTTGGGACAGGTTTGCTGCTTACACACTTAAGTCCACAGACAAGTTCTTTAGTCCTTCCGTATCTTAATTTCTGGATCTGAGAGATGGGCTGATAATGATTCTTCACAGGAATGACATAAGATAACATGTTTGGAAATGCTTTGTAAACTCTGACATATGTGTTACTTTTTAAATATATGTTACTTTTTATAATTAGTACCAGTTGTTAGTGCTATGCTGGGTAAGTTGTATAAACCGAGTCTCACACTAAGGGCCACAAGGTGAGTGGACCCCTTTTCTTGTATGTTATTTTATCTTTTTTGCCAGCCCAGCGTTCAGAAAGTTTGGAATTTGTGGGCCTTTCACGGATTCTTTCCTGTTTGCATCTGTCCTCAGCCTCATCCTGTTTCAATCATGTATGTGGCCTGCCTCGCCCTGGAAGGCCTTGGGGTCTGGGACAGCCTCTACTTATTCATCTGTTAAGTGGGAGGACAGGCCATCCTTAAACCCTTCCAGGCTCTTTGAAAGCATTGTATGAGTTAATGGACTAGAAAGTGCTTCATGAACAGCAAAGAACTGGAGAAACATGTTGGCGACAACTCCTTTCTTTTCTTAAAAAGGAAAGGAGGGAGGCTGAGGTGAGGATGGTATTGAGTCGACAAAAAATGATATAAATATTTTGGCTGACAAAGCAGAATGAGGCTTTCTATATAAGCTAAAGTGAATAAATGGAGTCAGGTGATGCTTGGCCCCCCAGTCTGCTGTAGAAAACACAGGGAAAAACATTGCTTTCTAGTGAAGTGAGCTTTGTGTCAGGGGTTGATCTTTGATTACCAGGGGTCAGCCCTGTTCCTGGGTGAGGACCCAGGGAGGAATGAAACCTGGTGTCTCCCCCAGGGGTGGAAATGGCTACTGCAAAGTGAAGGAGGCCTGAGTATCTCTTGGCAAGTCCTCGGCTTGCAGTTTGCTGGTAGCACTCAAAGTCAAAAGCACTTTTGGTTTGCTTACTGGATGTGTTATTGTCCAAGACAGCATATCTGAGGAGCTAGCCATTCTTACCTGTCAGCTTTGAGCCTGTGCCATACAAATTCCTGCCTGTCTCAACATTTTTATGGAAAATTGGGGGACTAAGGGTGGGAATTTTTGTCAGGTGAAAGTTTGCAGAGAATTTGTGTTTTGTTTTATTTTGGACTCAGTTTTTGCAAGCCAAGAAGATGTAGTCGGGGAAGTTAGAATACCCAAAAAGAATAAACGAAGATATTTTTGGATGTTGGGGAATTTTTTTTTTTCTTAATTTCATCAAATGGGAAAAATAACTATAAAAATTTAATTGTGTTTATGTGGGTGTTTCTTATAAAGTATGCTGGAAAAGCAGAAAGTGAAACGGATCTGAAATAAAACTGAAACTAGTCTGAAATGAGGCCTCAGGGAAGAGAAACTTCCCTGGGGTGCTACTAGCCTTAGTTGGAATTTGTTGTAAGGCCTGCCTTTGTTTTATCAGAGGGGTCTAGAGCTATAAGGGTCACAGATAGCATCTAAGCCTATGCCATCCAGTACGTATTGGTATCTACTAGCTGCACGTAGCTAGAAGTAGTTGAAATGTGGGTAGTCAATCCATAGATTTCAAAGACTTAGTAGAAAAAAAAAAGACTATAAAAGGTCTCAGTGATAATTTGAAAATACTACAGGTTAAAATGATATTTTACATATTAGATTAAATAAGATACATTATTAATACTAATTTCACTGGTTTCTTTTTACTTTCTACTTTTTTTTAAACAATGTGGCTACTAGGAAATTTGAAATTGCCTCCATGGCTCATATTATATTTCTATTGTACAGTGCTGATGTAAGCAAACCTGCTCCTTTTATAGTAGAGGAAGTAGAACCCCAGAGAGGGCAGGTGGCTTGCTCAGGGTCACACAATACTGTCATCAGATACCTGGACAGACTGCAGGACTCAGAACCCAGCATGGGATGATGATGTAGTAGTGTAGGCATTAGTATAAGTAGGTGGTTAAAATGGAGGAGGTAATGGGAGTTTGTAAGACAGAGAGAGAGAGATTAGTAATTCAGGGAAAAAATTATATTGCTTCCCACTTTGCTTATCCCTCCCCTAAACATTAGTTGAACACTTTGAAAGAAAGCAAATCCAACAAGATGAGCAAACACAAATCTAAAAGATAATCCCTGACAATTTCTCTGCCTACCAAAAAATTCCAAATTCGTTTTTGAGTTTGAACTGGGGTATTTTTGGATCAGGTTGCAGTTCTGGGCTAGTTGGGGCAGAGAGACCCAGGTCACATTGGGGACTGTGGAGTTTGGGTCCTGCAGGGACTGGAAGCCATTCTTTTGCCAAGTCTTGTCTGCTTCCTGTAATGATTTGGGAAGGAAGGCTGCTAAAAGACCCAGAGGGCATCCTTTTATAGCGGGCAGAGCTGGCAGGGTGGGGGGGTCATCTCCCTTGACTTCCAGCCTGGATCAGAGACCTGGAGGTGGGTGAGCGGCCCAGGCCAGGAGCAACAGTGTCTAGTTTTCCAATTCAGTAGTACTCCTGCTCTTCATGTTTTGAAAGGAGTTTGAGCCATGTGTTGGAAATTCAGCTTTATAAACTCCTATTTTTTTTTAATTGGGAACTTTTCAAGGACTGAAGTTTAGCATTCTTATCTCACATTATTTTTGCACAGTGGAATTTATCTGCCTTGAAATATAATCATTGTACATTTTCTGAGTGCTTATTATATGAGAGGCCTTGGACTAAGCATTTAATATCTATTATCTCATTTAAAACAGTCACCTCGGCTGGGTGCGGTGGCTCAAGCCTGTAATCCCAGCACTTTGGGAGGCCGAGATGGGTGGATCACGAGGTCAAGAGATCGAGACCATCCTGGCTAACACGGTGAAACCCCATCTCTACTAAAAAATACAAAAAAACTAGCCGGGTGAGGTGGCGGGCGCCTGTAGTCCCAGCTACTCGGGAGGCTGAGGCAGGAGAATGGCGTGAACCCAGGAGGCGGAGCTTATAGTGAGCCGAGATCCGGCCACTGCACTCCAGTCTGGGCGACAGAGCGAGACTCCATCTCGGAAAAACAAACAAACAAACAAACAAACAAAAAAACCAAAAAACAGTCACCTTGTAAAGTAGGGATTTTTTTTTTTTTAAGTATGAGACTGGAAATTCAGAGGTAAAAGGAATTGCCCAAGGCTACACAGCTAGTAAGTGGCAGCTGGATTCAAATTTAGGTGGCCACCATATTCTAAGCTCACAACAGACCTTTGAGGTGTGGAATCTTATCATTCCTGTTGTACAACTGAGGAAGGCATAGTAACTTGCCCAGGATGTGGAGTCGGTGGATGGGCTGGGACTTTAGACACGGCCACCCGTTTGTCTGTGGTGGGTTCTGAACCATGGCGTCTGGGGAAGCTGCTCTCCCCATTTTGTGGGGCCTGGGTCCGGGACTCCCTGGCTTTCAGCCCCCAGCTCCCCATGTGCCTCAGCGGACCAGCGGGTTGTGTGTTCCTTGCTCACAAAGCCTTTAATACCACGTTTGAAAACAGTTGCAGAAGGTTTGCTGTAATTAATTACATTTGACATACTTGGAATCAGGGCCTCCCAGATTCAGAATGCAAATTTATGCCCAGACAGATGTAAGGTATGCTTGGAGCCAAGAGCTCTGGCATGTCCCAGTCAGGGCCTGCGGCGTCGCTTGCTGCCCTGATGGGGCAGTAACAGGCCGTGAGAGGTGGAGTCAGAACTCAACCCCAGGGATACCTAGCCCACAGGCTGTCGGAGGAGAAATAGCCCTGAGTACTCTCCAGTTTTGGGTACATTTTTTGCCCTCTTTGGACCTCAGTTTTCCCTACTGTACAATAAGGGCTTGGACTAGCTTGTCTTAGAAAGCATGTGCTGTTAGTTTGGGCAGGAGGGCAGTTAATAGAGAATCAGAGGGCGATTGGAAGTATGAACAGCTGAGGTAAGAGAGGCTTGGAAGAGCCAGATAAGCAGGAGGCCATTGGAACAGACAAGAGAGATGTACAAGGTAAGGTCTGATTTCAAGTGCAAGACAGTGCTGATTGCCAGGGTTCCGCATGCGGAAATCCTCCAGTCAGTGCCAGTTCATCTTCCTACCCACACATACACTCACCTCACTGTCTTAGATAGTTATTGCTGTGCAACAAGTCACCCCAAAACTCAGTGGCTTAATGCAACAACGATCATTTATTGTCTCTCATGGTTTCTGTGGGCTAGGAATTTGGCAGTGGCTCATTTGGTCAGTTCTGGCTCGGGGTCTTTCTGTGGTTGTGGTCATATGGTGGCTGAGGCAGAGTCATCTTAAAGGGTTCTCCATGCTCATATTTGGTGCCAGGATTCTGAAGACTTGAACAGCTGAGCTCCTTGGGCCTGTCTCTCTGCTATCATCTCTCTCTCTCTTTTTCTCTCTCTCTCTTTCTCTCCCTCCTTCTCCATGTGTGGTCTCTCCAGCATAGAGGCTTCATATATGGCTAGACTTCTTATGTGGCATCTTGAGGCTGCAAAGACGCATGTGCCAAGATAGATAGCACTAAGCAACTGCAGCCTCACCTGTCATGACTTAGCCTCCAAAGTCAGGCAGCATCACTTCACCACATTGTATTGATTGAGGCAGTTTCAAAGGTGTGCGCCATTCAGAGGGCAGGACATCAACTTCATCTGTCTATGGAGCCATGTCAACATCACATTGAGCATGTAGGATGGGATATATGTTGATGTGGCCGTCTTTGGAAAACAAGGGTTTTCCATCAGTGTGCCCATCAATCTGTCTGACTAGCTCTCTACCTCTCCATGCATCTCTCTCTCTACCCACTCACCCATTCCATCTTTCCACACTTCAGACGTCTCTTCTTCTATGTGACTGTCTGTTCGTCTGTCTATTCCATTCAATCAGCTAACACATTTTGAGGACCTATGTGCCAGGCACAGCTATATGCTTTCAATAATGAGCTCGAAGGGAGAATGAGACTAATGTTGATTGAGAACCCAGTGAATGTTAGTCCCTTGATCCTCAAAACAACTCCATGACTTAGAATTATCATCTTTATTTTCCTGGGAAGAAACCAAGACACAAGCTAAGTAACTTGCCCAAGGTCATTCAGGTAACTAGTGTCAGGGCCAGGACTTGAACTCAGGACTTCCTGACTACACTGTCTCTGCATAGAATGCAGGCTCTATTTTGGTTTCTGAGTGTGAAATGTCTACCAAGAGTTAGTTCTCCACTTCTGTTTTTTTTTTCCAAGTGAAAATAGTTTTTCTTCCCTGACTATAAAAATAACATGTTCATTACAAAAACATTGAAGTAGTACAAAAAAAAAAAAAAAGAATGTTGTTCTTTTCAAAAAATCACCTGAAATGCTGAGATAACCACTCTTCACATTTTGATGAGCACTATTCAGGCCATCTCTACATATTTAAGTACATATGATTTTACACAAATGGGATTATATTCCATGCTGTTCTGAGGCCTGATACCTTTTCCTTTTTAAACTCATAGATATTTTTCATCAGCAGCAAATGTAGATAGATCCTCATTATTATTTTTTTACTGACTACATTGTGCTTCCACTCTCTGTATGGCCCAAAATTCAGTGTGTGATTAGATTTTGGTTATTTCTGATTTGTTGTTGTTATAATCTACTCTGTGAGAAACATCTTTTTCATACAGCCTCTCACTTGTATGATCATCTCCTTAACGTCACTGGAAAGCTGGCTGCAGGGCCACTGTGGATTTATATTCTATATGTAGACAGAACTTGCCAAGTGTCTCTCAGCAAGGTGGTATCCGTTTACATTTCTATTAGGAGATTGTGAGTGCCCATTTTACACATCCTGGTCATCACCTTGTGCTTGTATTTTAAACCTTTGATGGCATGATGGGCAAACTAATGAGGTTGAATATCTGTTGGTGTATTTTTACATTTTGGTTGGTATGTTTTACTTGCATTATATTTTGGTCGATATGTTTAACTTGCATTTCTTTTATGAATTGCCTGTTCAACCTTTTTGCCCATTTTTCTCTTGGGGTGTTTAACTTTTCTTTTACATTTTTAAAGAAAAGCTCTTTGCATTTTGGAGATACTGACTTTATTATTTAGATTCCATTTTTTTCCCTAGACTTTTTAAAACTTAATGTTATTTAGTGGAAGTGGTGGTTAAATGCAATGTTTACTTTTTAAAAATATTTATATTTTTGTGTTTTGAATTCTTTGTGTGTATGTGTAAACGCATGTCACATTTAAAAAGACTTCTCCGTATTAAGAATTTATAGTGAAAAGGCAAGCTACAGAATGGCAGAAAATATTTGCAAATCCTATGTATTTGGTAAGGGGTTAATATCTAGAATATATGAAGAAATCCTATAAATCAACAACAACAAAAAATAACCCCATTAAAAAATGGGCAAAGAAGTTGAATAGACATTTCTCCAAAGAAATATACAGATGGCCAGTAATCATATGAAAAGATGCCCAACATCATTCATCACAGTGAGATGTCACCTCATACCCATTAGTATAGCTGTTATTTAAAAAAAAAAAAAAAAAAAAAAAGTGTTGGTGAGGATGTGGAGAAATTGGAACTCTTGTGTGCTGTTGGTGCAGCTGCTATGGAAAACGGTAGGGTGTTTCTTCAGAATCTTACACATAGAATTACTATATGATCCAGCAATGCCATTTCTGGGCATATATCTAAAAATTCAAAGCAAGGTCTCAAAGAGATGTTTTTCCACCCATGTTTATTGCAGGATTATTTGCAATGCTCAAAGGTGGAAGCAACTGAAATGTCCATCTACAGATGAATGGGTGAACAAAATATGATATATTCAGCCTTCATTTTTAAGGCTGAAGAATATTCTATTATTAACACTACTGGATTGTATATTTAAAAATGGTTAAGATAGTAAGAGAAACAAGTTAAACATTTACATAACCCAACAAATCAACAATGTATGATAGAATATTATTCAGCCTTAAAAACGGAGGAAATCCTGTCATTCTACAACATGGATGAAACTTGAGGACATTCTGCTTGGTGAAATAAGGCATTCACAAAAAGACACACACCGTGTGTGATCCCACTCATGAGAGAAATTGAAGTCAAACGCAGAAACAGAAAGTGAAATGGTAGTTGCCAGCAGCTGGTGCAAGGAGAATGGGCAGTTGTTAAATGGGTGAGAGTTTCGGTTTTGTAAAATGAAAAAGTTGTAGAGATCTGTTGCACAACAGTGTGAACATGGTTGTCCCTTGGTATCCATGGTGGATTGGTTCCATGGTATCCATGGTGGATTGGTTCCATGCCCCGCCCCCCATATCAAAATCCATGGATACTCAAGTCCCTAATGTCAAATGGTGTATTTGCACAGAACCTAGGAGCATCCTCCTCTATATTTCAGATCATCTCTAGATTATGTATAGTACCTAATACAACGTAAATGCTTTGTAAATACTCTATTTTTAGGGAATATGACAAGGGAAAAAGTCCGTACATGTTCTGTACAGATGCAGCTGTTCATTTTTTTTTCTGAATATTTTTAATCCAAGGTTGGTTTAGTCCGTGGATGTGGAACCCATGAAGACAGAGGGCTGCCTGTATACTTAACACTGCTGGATTGCACATTTCAAAATGGTTCAGATGGTCAAAGAAAAAAAGTTAAACACTTCCATAACCTAACACATCAACAGTTTATCTTGTAGGAACATACAAGAAATATTTACGTCTTTATACCATGCGATATGTGTATAAGTGGTCACAGTAGAATTGGGTTTATAAATAATATGAAATAACTGGAAACAAGCAGAAAAGCATTTACAGAAATTATAAATTTCTTCTATTTTTTATATAGGTTTTGTTATACTTAAATGGTTTATCTATTTGGAATATATTTGGTTTAAAGGAAGGACATAGGGATGAGGCTCTATTTTTTCCCAAATGGTGAGCCCTTTGCTATAACACCAATAATTGAATGATCCATCTTTTCCTGCCTGATTTGAAATGCTGTTTTCATCTTATGTTAAACTTCCATATACTTAGGACTGTTTCTGGACTGTCTGTTGTGTCCTCTTGACGTACATATGTACAGGTATCACACTATTTTAATTTGATCGCTTTAAAGTAAACGTTAACGTTAGAATCATGTCTTAAGAGCAGACTTAGGAAATAGCAGATAAATGACTGCACTGCCTGCTGTGCTCACTAAGTTGGGCCACTTTCTGGTGGACTCCTTCACTGGGCAGACTCGCCTTGTTAGCCAGACTGGCATCAGTGCCATTATAGATAAGGAAACTGAGGTTGAGTGAGGTTAAGAAACTTGCTGTAGGAAGTAGCAGGGCAGAGATTGGAGCCTGAGTCTGTCCAGCCCCAAAGCCTATGGAGTTCCTTTCAAAACATGCTTTGGATGTGCCGGTATCTTTCCTTAGGGACTATATAAATACCTTATTGAATCAGATAGAATATGGTAGTTGTGGCTTATCTGAAATGTTTCCCTGGCTGCAGTTAGTTGCATACTAATATTTGTTTTAATAAGTTAATTTTTAAACAATCTAGTGATATTATAGAGAAATCAGAAAATAAAAAGATCATCCCGAATAAATTTCATCCCTCTTACATTTACCATTAAAATTTGGACACCTTTCCCTCAGGTTATTTTGTAAGCATATTTTTATTATTTAAGTCATAACGTATTAGAGTTCTGTTCCTGCCTTTTCCTTCCCCCATCTTCTCAAGCTGCTTTGTCTTCCTAATGACAAAGCCATTTTTCAAGACTACATAATATTCACAGACGAGAATGAAAATAATTTATTTAACTCATACTTTATCGTTGAACATTTAGGTTGGTTCTGATTTTTCACTTACAAAATTAAACTGTAATGAACATCTCCTATATATAAAAATATTTTGATATTTTAAAACCGTCTCTTTTTGATACTGTCCCAATGAGAGATTATTGGGTCAAGAGTACATATTAGTTTAACACATTTCTATATTTCCACCTGCCCCTTTTCTGACATTTATTGATACTAGGCTTTGGGAAGCTTTGTTCATTTGGAAAATAAATGTAGTATATTCTTTAAAAAGGTTTTACTGACTTATTATTATGAAAGGAGTTCGTGTTCAATGAGGAAAACATAGAGTATGTATGCAAAAAACGAGTCATAATTCCACAGTGCTCCAAGATGATTTTGTCAATTTCATATCTATCCTTGCATTATTTTTTTATACAAATAGTAATTTTTCGGTAAATTATTTTTAGATCTCACATTTTATTATTATTCTGTAATAACCAGTTTTTCTGCATTTATGTTAATAGTTTGTATTTGGAGGATGATTCTTTGTCTTTCAAGATCTTAAACACCTTTTCAATGTATCCATCCACCTGACTGACCATTACATATTTGTGCCAACTGTGGGCATTGACCCTTAATAGGTGCCAAGGTGCTGAATCAATATGAATTTTGTTCACAGCCTTCTGGAATGTGCTGTAGAAAGTTCAGTGCTCTCAGACTGATTGCCAAGGGTGGTGGAGGGAAAGATGAATCTTGGTAAAGGGAATCCAGGGCAACTTCTTGAGGGAAGTGGCATTTGAACTTAGCTTTGTATTTGTAATTGTAATTGTATTGAATTTATAAAATGACTTGGGTAGGACAATGTTATGTTTTTTCCACCCAGTAACATGGTCTGTTTATTCATTCATACTCCTTTATATGACTCAAGTTTTGAAGTTTTCCAAATAAGTTTGGAGCACTTATTTTTAAGTTTATTCCTAGATATTTGATATTTTTGACGGCAATTTTGACTGAGGTTATTGCCCTCATTGTATATTTTGCCTAATTAATGTAGGTATATAGAAAAACTATTGATTTTTATGTGATTGTTATGTTAGTGGATAACTTATTGTATTACCTTCGTAGTTCTAACAGTTTCTTGTTTCTAGGTAGGTGACAATATCATATGCAAATAATACTCATTTTCCTTCATTTTTTACAATATTATCCTTTTTTCTCTTATATTATGCATTGACTAGACCTCCTGGAACAATTTGAATAATAACAGGGATAACAAGTATTCTTGTATTGTCCTATTTCTTATTTCTTTTTTTAGTGAGAAGGATTCTAGCATTTTGTAATCAAGTATGATATTTTGTTTCAGAAATATATATTTTTTATCATATAAGTAAGCATCCTTCTGAGTTGCTAAGAGTTTTTTATTTTTAAAATTTGTGAAGATGGAGGTGAGTGACATGATAGAGGAGTGATTTTCAAATTTCTGTATTTGAATTTTTCTTTTGCAATGGAGTGTGAATCATTCCCCTCCCCCACTATAAAGCTATTTAGTAATAGGGGGAAAAAGGATGATGAATTTTTAACAAATGCCTTTTTATTATGTACCCAGATGGCCATATGGTTTTCTTCCTTTGATCTGCTGATGTGATGAATTATATTAATAGATTTTCTAATATTAAACTATCCTGGAAGGAGCCCATTTTGTTCATGGTGTTTTTATTCTTTAATGCATCCTGGGTCCAATTTGCAGTGTTTTGTGTCTATATCCATTAGTGAGATTGCCCTGCAGTTTTATTTTTAGTGTGCTGTTTTTGTCATTTTGTAAGGGGGGTCATGCTAGTATAGGGGTTATAAATTAGAAAGCTTTCCAGCATTTCCAGTGATCTGAAACATGGAGGATAAATACATTTAAGATTATGTACTTATTGGTAGTGGTCGCTGAGATTGCTGTGTTGAGAAGGATTCTGAGGCCTTGTCATGTGTAAACAATTTAGTGTTTTGTAAGAGTATAGGAAATGAGGGTTTAAGTGTGCATGCCAGATGTTTATTTGTAGTCCCTGCTTGGAATGATTTATGTTGCACGGGAATTATGTTTTCAGAGTTTAAAATAACTTGCCATTAAACTCTGTCTTGTCAGGTTTTTGGAGATAATTATTTTCCACTATAATCCTTTCTTCAATAACATTTTGGCTTTTGCTCTTTTCATGACAGTTTTGACCATTTATATTTTCTGAGAAATGTATTCATTTCATCAAGAATTTGAGCTGTATTTGCATAGAACAGAATATAATGTTATTTTAAGAATGTCCTCTGTATAGTTCTTTTCCTAAACTGATTTTTTTTGTAGTTGTTTTATTTTTTTCTTTATTCCTTGGTTGAATGACTAGTATTCAGGGAGTATTTGGTTGATTTCTGTTGTTTCCCCCTTAAATTTTTAAAGTTGCTTGTCAATTCTAACTACTTCCAAATTATTATACTTTTATGTTAAGTAAGCCCACCGTTCTGCTTTCTTTAGATTTTTTTTAAAAATCTTGGGTGAAAGCCTGGCTCTTTGTTTTTCTGTTTAGTAATAAAAGTGCTGGGTTAATCAATGAATTTTCCTCTGAGTACGTCTTTGGTCACATCTGTAAGTGACCCAAGTCACTTACTGTGAAGTGTCGTTACTATTTTCTCCCTTAAATATTCTATAATTGTAGTTTTGATGTTCTCTGTAGCCTAAAGATTATTTATAAGTATAATTTAAATTTCCGTGTTATTTCTTTTTCAATGTGTTTATTTTTATTCATTTTTAATTTATTCTGTTGTGAGAAATGTTGCCAATAATAGTTTTTGCTTTTTGTAATTTATTGAAATTTTTGAATTCCTTTTAAATATTAATTTGTGTAAATGTTTCATCTGCTTGCAAAAGAAGTAATTTCTGTTTTTAGGGTTTATTTTTTGCTTGTATTCACATATTACATAAGCCAATTTTGTATATCATTGACTTTATTAATTATATTTGTCAGATTCCCCATAGGGCCTTAGGTATATTATTAAGTTTTTCTAATTATTTCAAGAAATTGAGAGCCCGTTAATGTCTTCTAATATTATTTCTTTTGATTTTACTGTTTGCTTTATATATTTTACTTTATGTATTTTATTACTAGGTCATTTAGCAGAAATATACCTGCCTTCTACATTTTATTATGGGTTGTACCCTTAATTTGTAAAAATAGGCCCTCCTTGACCTGTTTTATGCTTTCTGCTTTCAGTTCTGGATTTTCTAATTTTTATAGTTCATTTCCTGCTTTTACCTTTAATTCTAGTGATTTTTATGAAAGCACTTCCTGCTTTCTGTTGTTGGAATTTACCTTGTATAGTTTTACATATTTATTTTACTTTTGCGTGTTCTATGTACTTAAAAAAATAGCTACTATGTATTTCTTTTGGATATCATGCTTTTTTATATTTAAAAACTCAAGAGTCTTGAGATCTGTGTTTTTTAATATGGAACTTATCCCTGTTTATATTTATTATCATAACTGATGTGTTTTGTTTCATCTGATTACAGTTTTTCCCCCTATGTACTAGTACAACTAAGAAGATGTTTTTGATTCCTTCATATGTGAATGGCAGTTTGGATAAATATAGCATTTTTGGGTTATGCATTTCATCCCTCAGTACTCAAGAGATGTTCTGTAGTCTTATGTTTGGGTTATGCATTTCATCCCTCAGTACTCAAGAGATGTTCTGTAGTCTTATGTTATTAATATTTTAGAATATAATTTAGAGGACACACGATATTTTGCTTTTGTGCTTAATTCCTCCCTGTCCCCAGCCTTCCTGAATGCCTGTATCATTCTTTTTTCACCCTCGAAATTTGAGGCTTATTCCAGGCTCTTATATTTTAATGTCTTTTAATTAGTTGCTGGGAACATGGCATGTACTTGCAGTCTATAGATTTCTTTCTTAATAATAGGAAATGTTTTGTTCCATATGTCCCATTGGCCTCATCTTTTTAAAATGGCGGTTATCTCTATATATCCATATACTCCTATTGTTCGCCTTCCGTAATTATCTTTACTTTTGGTTATTTTAATCTTTTTAATTTTTTTTTAGTTTTATATGTGTTTCCCCAGCTTTTCCTTTGCATCACTCACTCAGTTTTCTGCACTGACAGTTCTGCCCTTTACTGCTTTGGATACTGGGGTGTTTGTTTTTTGTTTTTTTGTTTTCTTTTTTGAGAAGTAGTCTTGTCCTGTTGCCCAGGCTGGCTGGAGTGTAGTGGCGCGATCTTGGCTCATTGCAACCTCTGCCTCCCAGGTTCAAGTGATTCTCCTGATTAGCCTCCCGAGTAGCTGGGATTTACAGGTGCCCACCACCATGCCTGGCCAATTTTTGTATTTTTAGTAAAGACAGGGTTTTGCCGTGTTGGTCAGGCTGGTCTTGTACTCCTGACCTCAGGTGATCTGCCCGCCTCAGCCTCCCAAAGTGCTGGCATTATAGGCGTGAGCCACTGTGCCTGGCCTGATACTGGTTTAATGGCGTTATTTGATTCCATGCACTTTTCATTCCTGGAGCTTCTCTTTCTATTTTACTCTGTTCTTTAATTTTACTGAGCACACAAAGGAGCGTGTCTGAGATGTATTTCTGTTTCCCAGAGTAACACTGTGCTCTGGATGTTTCTTCTCTGAATCTTGAGCATGATGCTTAACTCCTATTTTTGTAACCCCGTTTTGTTTCCTTCGCCCTCCCCCTGTTTGCCTCATTTATTCATTCAAAATAAGGGAAGTCTCGTGTTTGGCATGTTTGGCTTGACCTGGTATGTATCCTAAAATGAAGTCAGTAACTGCTTCCTCAGATTTTTAGTTTATTTTTTTTAAGAGCTGGGGTCTTGCCTTGTCACCCAGCCTGGATCGTATCTCCCTGCAACCTTGAACTCCTGGGCACAAGCAGTCCTCCTGCCTCAGCCTCCTGAGTAGCTGGGACTACAGGTGCGCACCACCACACCCAGCTAATTTTTAATTTTTTTGTAGAGGCAGGGTCTTGCTATGTTGTCCAGGCTGGTCTCAAACTTCTGGCCTCAAGCAATCCTTCTGCCTCAGCCTCTGGAATAGCTGGGACTGCTTCCTCAAACCTTGAGTGGAAAGAGGAGGGCTAGATGTTACACATTTGTAGACAGATCAGCGATGCAGCAGCCTAAGGTTGATGAGGTGAGGCTGAGACTGTAGTCATCTCAATATGTGGTTCTTTCCTTTCGCTTGGTGAAGCTGTGCTGGGAAGTGTCCAGTGGTTTAGGCTCAGATTCTTTCCTGGTGGGATTGTGGGGTGGGTTTGAAAGCCCTAGCTGGAAGTAGCTTAGCTTCTCCTGGCATTCCCTGTAGGTCCTGTCACCTCGGTTTTCCTCTTATCAGCATGCATCAGAGTCTCAGGGAGGGTGGCTGTGAGATGGTCCCTTGTGATGCCCTGTGACTTATCCCCATATCTGTAGCATCAGCAGAAATTCCTTAGTAGGTGGCTTTTGCATGACTCCTTTTCTAGATTTTAAGACATTTTTCCCCTAATTTTTTATTGTAAAGTACACGTATTAAACTTACCATCTTAACCATTTTAAAATACAGTTCAGTGGTACGTTCACATTGTTGGGCTACCAATCTCCAGAAGTCTTTTCACCATTCCAGACTGAAACTCTGTGCCCATTACACAGCCACTCCCCATTTCCCCTTCCCCCCAGCCTCTGGTAGCCTCCATTCCACTTTCTGTGTGACTTAGATCAGGGGTCCCCAACCTCCGGGCTGCAGACCAGTACAGGTCCGTGGCCTGTTGGGAATTGGGCTGTATAGCAGGAGTTGAGCCAGCATTACCTGAGCTCCGCCTCCTGTCAGATCAGCAACACCGTTAGATTCTCACAGAAGCGTGAACCTTATTGTGAATTGTGCTATTGTGAATTGTGCATACAGGGACCTTGGTTGCACTCCTTAGGAGAATCTAATGCCTGATGATCTGAGGTGTGACAGTTTCATCCTGAAACCATCACTGCCCCCACCTCTGTCCATGGAAGAACTGTCTTTAAGAAACTGGTCCCTGGTACCAAAAGATTGGGGACTGCCGACTTAGATGACTCTAGGTACCTCATAGAAGTGAACTCACACAGCATTTGTGTTTTCGTGGCTGGCTCGTTTCACTCAGCATAATGTCCTCAAGGTACATCTGTGTTGTAGCACATGGCAGGTTCCCTCTTTGTTAAAGGCTGAATGATACTCCCTCATATGTACATACCACATGTTGTTTATCCCTTTGTCTATCATTGGACATATCAGTTGCTTCCACCTTTTGGCTATTATGAATGATGTTGCTATGAACGTGGTTGGACAAACAACTCTTGGAGACTCTGCATTCAGTTCTTTTCGGTATGTACCTAGAAGTGGAATTGCTGGATCATACAGTCATTCTGCATTTAATTTTTTGACAAACTGCCATTTCTATTTTTATTAGACCGAGTCTTGCTCTGTTGCCCAGGTTGGAGTGCAGTGGTGTGATCTCGGCTCACTGCAACCTCCACCTCCCAGGTTCAAGTGATTCTCGTGCCTCAGCTTCCTGAGTAGCTGGGACTACAGTTGTGTACCACCACACCTGGCTAATTTTTGTATTTTTAGTAGAGATGGGGTTTTACCATGTTAGCCAGGCTGGTCTCGAACTCCTGACCTCAAGTGATCTGCCCACCTTGGCCTCCCAAAGTGCTGGGATTACAGGCGTGAGCCACCATGCCTGGCCGACAAACTGCCATTTTTAAATGCCATTAACCCTAACAGTTTTGCACAGTAGTTAACCTCATCACTACTTTGGGTGGGCTGTACAGGGATTCTTTCCTTCATCTTACAGATGAGTAAACTAAGGCACCGAGAGGAAGAGGAAAAGTGACTTCTCTGAGGTGAGGCAGTAACCCAAGAGAACCTGGCAGAGCTGAGGCCGGAACCCAAGCTCCTGTCTCCTAGCACCGTCCTCTCCCACTGCTGCAGGAGAGCCTCTGTTGCTCTTGAGGGTCTAAACTTTGTCTTCAGTTCTCCTCAGGGCAGAATCTCTCCTTTTCCTCAAGTTCTCCTGCCTCGTTGGGCCTCAGCGTCTCCCACTTTAAAATGGGCATCTCCTTTCCCCCTCTCCTGTCTAGGCAGCTGTTGCTCTCGCCCTTCTCTGTGTGGACTTGGCCAGCCCGGTGCTTTGCCAGACACTTGCAGGGAACTGCTCTTGCGGCTGAGCTAGCATCTGCTTCCCCATCTGGTCTCAACTTTTTTCTTAATTACCCACTGAATTGGCTCTAACAAAATGCTGACAACTTGAGTGAGACATTAGCTGATACATCAGCGCCCGTGCCAGGGCCTCACGGGCTTTTCCGGGACATGCCAAACCCGGGCCCAGCAAAAGACCTTGTTCCCTGGCCGGAGTCCCCATTCTGGCTGAGTGGAAGCTCCAGCCAGGGGACATGGTTATCATGGGGTCTCATAGCTCAGAAAGGCCACTGCTTAGGGGCTGAACTAAGGCTTACGGCTTCCTAAGTGGCCTGGTGGCTGGGTCGCAAACCTGCAAGCAAGTTTTGTTCTCTCTCCTGCTGCCTCCTTGGTCCCTAATCCTCTGAGTCTTTTATTCCAAACTCCTGTTCTCCGGACTATTTCTGTTTTGTTTTTCCTCTGCGTGTCGTAACTGGTCTTGAAGCTGTGGTACTAAGTGTGTCGCAGTGGGAGGGACATCGAGCTGAGCATCTGTGGCCTTGAGGTGCCTCTTCATGTCTTTTTGGGCCTGTTTTTGCATCTGCATAAAGGGGTCCAATGCAATGTAATACAGACTCTCATTCTAACTTTCTGTGATTCTGAGAAGAAAGGGCAATGCTTCCATTTTTCTCAACTAAGTAGTTTAAGAACAGTCAGAAGCTGCCTATGAGAAGGTGAAGAGTGAAGGCACCGGAGTCCGCCAACCTGGATTCAAGTCTTGCCTCTGCTCCTTCCTCCCTGTATGACTCTGAGCAGTTTGCTAAACCTCTGTTTCCTCTTTGTAAATTGCAGGGTTGGGGCGGGTTCAGAGAACCCCGTGTGGAGTTAGTTATGAAGATTAAATGAATTAATACATGTAAACACTCAGCGCATAGTAAGAACTCAGATGCTACCTGTTTTCTTTCCCTCCCTTTTAAAAATCATGTGCCACCGGTTAATTTTGCTCAGTTTAGGGTGTGTGGCTATCTTTGCTCATGTAGGGTCCTTTCTAGATTTATTTAATTTTTATCCCCATTTTCTCCACCTTCTCTCCTCCTCCCCTACCTCCAAGCCACTTATTCTAATGTATTTAACATGCATCTTTTTGTTTGTATGTTTTTAGAGACATGCACTATTGTTTTGTGTGCATGCTTTAAACATTTACATAAATAATACAGTGTTTGAATCTCATTTTGTTTCTCACTTTTGTGCCTCTGCTCTGTTTTTGAGATCCGTCCACATTACTTCCAGCTGCTCGGTGCAGCCACCACATTTTACCTATTCACCTCCGAGCATTTTAATCAACACCCAGTATCCCATTGTAAGGAACTACCGTAGTTTATATAAACAGTCCCCTTCTGACGGGTATTTTTCGTGTTCCTAGTTTTCTGGCTATTATAACCGGAGAACCAATGCTGCTTGTGGTGTAGAGCTGCTGGTGATGAATTCCTTAGCTTGTGTACTTCTCATTTGCCTTAACTGTTCCCCCTCACCCCAAATAAAACTGCAGTGAACATCCTTGTGTATGTTTCCACATGGACCCCTGGGAGGCCTTTTTTATGATGTATACTCAGGTGTGGAATTTAGGATAGAATGAAATAGAGAATATTTGAAGGAAGCAAAAGGAGTGGAGGCTGGTCTTGAACTCCTGACCTGAACTGAGTAAGTCATAAAATCACTTTGCCAATAAAGAATTTGACTGCCTGTTGGGCTTGCCTTGAATCCCATCTAAGGACCTCTTTTGGTTTTTTAATTTTTAACTTGAAATGCATGAGCGAATACATGTTCTTTGAAAACAAAACAGATGACACAGAAATAAGTAGAATGAAGAATAAGAATGGAAAGGACCCCTTGACATTACTTTCCATCCTCCTAAGCCCCGTTTCCAGTGTGTAAGTCCTGGTGACAGTGGAGTATATTACCCTAGGTCTTTTTCTTATACATTTACAGGTACAACTGTGAGCCATTCATAACTATTTTACAGCTTGGTTTTTCTCATTTAATAGGGTGTTCGCAAGGTCATTCTATGTTAGCCCCAATGAATCTGCCTCTGGTTTTTTTTTTTTTTTTTTTTTTTTTTTAATCAACACTGTTTCATTGTAAGGATCTATCATAGTTTATGTAACTAGTCTTCTTCTGGTGGGTATTTTGGTGTTCCCAGTTTTCTGGCTGTTATGAGCAGAGAAGCAGTGCTTCTTATGTACGTCTGCTGCTGATGAATTCCTTTTGGTTTTGTGCTTCTTTATTTTGCTTTTGTTTTTGAAAGATATTTTTGCTAGCTATAGAATTTCAGGTTGACAGGGTTTCTTTTTCTTTTTTTTTGGTTTGTTTCTTTCAGTACTTTAAAGATGTTGCTTCACTGTTTCCTGGCTTGTTTCTGATGGAAAGTTGGTTGTTATTCTTTGTTCCTCTGTGTGTAATGTCTTCAAAAAAAAATTTTTTTTTTTTTTACTACTTTTAGGATTTTCTCCTTATCTCTCATTTTAAGCAGTTTGATTAATGATGTGTCTGTTTCTTCTACTTGGGATTTATTGAGCTTCTGGGTTCACACTAAACTAGAAAACTTTCAACCATTATTTCTTCAGATATCTTTCTCTTCTCCCCTTCTTCATGCCTCCTTTTTTTTTCCCCCAAGGATTCCAATTGCATGTATATTAAGCCTTCTGAATCTGTCCCATAGCTCATGGATGCCCTATTTTTTCCATCTTTTATTTTTCTGTGTTTCATTGTTAGTAATTATTGCTCTGTCTTCAAGTTCATCAATCTTTTCTTATTTAACATCTAAAATATTGTTAATACTACGAAGTGTATTTTTTTAATCCCAGGCATTGTATTTCTCATCTCTAAAAGTTTGGTTTGGGTCTTTTTATATCTCCTGTGTCCCTGAAACATGCTTATGTTTTTTCTCTACCTTCCTGAACATATGGAGTATATTTATGAGGGCTGTTTCAACATCCATAAAGTCTACTATATGTCGTTTTTGTATCTCTTCCTATTAATTTTTCTGTTGCTTTCATGCTGAGCAATTTTTGATTCTGAATTTTGATTTTGAATTTTACATTGTTGATCGTTTTGGTGCTGGCTGTTTTGGGGTTTAAGTATTTTTGTGCTGTGCTTTGCTCTCTTATTGGTGAAGTCTTAGCTGTGTTTGTTTCCTTTGACTGCTCTAACAAATTATCACACACTTAGTTGCCTAAAACAACACAAATTTATTATCTTGTAATTCTGGAGATCAAAAATCTTGAAATGGGCCTCACTGGATTAAAATCAAAGTGTCGGCCGAGCTTCTAGAAGCCGTAGGGGAGAATCTGTTTCCCTTTCCAACCTTTAGAGGCTACCTATACTCTTTGGCCCATGGCTTCTTCATCCTCAAAGCCAGCAACATTGGGCAGAGTTCTTCTCACGTTGCCCGTCTCTGGCTCTCTCTTTTCTGTCTCCCTCTTCCAGGGAAGGACCCTTGCCTTGAGCCCACTCCAACCATCCAGCATAATCTATCTCAAAGTCATCTGATTAGCAAGCTTAATTGCATCTGCGAGTAGCCTAACACATTCACGGTTCTGGGGATTAGGACGCACATGTCTTTGTGGGGTGCGGGGAGGGCATTATTCTATTATTCTGCCTATCACAGTCATTACATTACTTGGAAACCATTTGTTGTTGTTGTTGTTTGTTTTTTTTCTAAGACTGCCTCACTCTGTCACCCAGGCTGGAGTGCAGTGGCATGGTCTTGGTTTACCATAACCTCCACCTCCCGGTTCAGGCAATTCTTGTGTCTCAGCCTGCTACTAGAGGCACACGCCATCACACCAGGCTAATTTTTGTATTTTTAGTAGACATGGGGTTTCACCATGTTGGCCAGGCTGGTCTTGAACTGCTGACTCAAGTGATCTGCCTTTGCCTCCCAAAGTGCCTGTTTGATCTTTGAGGCTTGTTATTCAGCTTTGTTCGGCAAGACCAGAGCAACCTTCAGAATACAGCAGGGTTTGGCAAACTACAGGCCAAACATGGGGCAAATCAGGCTTGCCATCTGTTTTTGTAAATAAAAGTTTATTGGAACACAGAAATGCTCATTTTTGTGTACTGTCCATGGCTGCTTCTCCATTCCACAACAATCCATGAAACCTAAAATATTTGTTTTGTGACCCTTTATAGAAAAGGTGTTCTGACCCCTGGTCTACAGGCTAATTTTCCGCAACTGTTGAGGCCATATCTTTGTGAGTCCTCAACCCGATGCCCTGTATATTATGAAATTTCTCCACTTTCGCTGTTGGGAGTGTGAACTGTTCGTAACCCTGGATGAGCTCTGAGAATGGTTCTGCTTGGTTCTTTCTGATGGTTCTTTCTCCAGCCTCAGGTGCTTTCCTTATATACATGTGCTGATGAGTACTTGGGTGAAGCTGTTGAAGAATTGCAGCTCATTCTCTGCAGCATTCTCTTCTCTGATTCTCTCCCTTGCACGTTTTCACCTTCCTTGCTCTTCCCAAATTCTAAACTCTTACCTCCTCAACTTCAGGAGACCTCTGAGCTCTGCTTGGTTTTCCCCTCCCTGCCTGCAGTTTTATCATTCTCCAGGCAGCAAGCTGGGACAATCACAGGACCCACTTTGTTTGCTTCCCTCTGTTAGGGCGCTTTGCCCTGTGTTGCCTGTGACCCAGTGTCTAAAAATCATTGTTTGATATATTTCGCCAGTTTCTTAGTTGTTTAATGGTTGGTGAATCTGATCCCTCTTACTCCGTCATGACTAGAAGCCACCAGTGCTTCTTATATCAGTATTTTTTTGCCTTGATGAGAGTACTTTTGGAAGATAGCATACCAGAAGAGGCATTGTGGGGTCATAGACTCTGTGCATTTCAAAGATATTACCAAATTGGCCCATGTCAGGGCTGTGCTGTTTTATATTTTCGAGTCTCATTCTCTTAGCAGGGGTTGTAGGGATGGATGATGGATATGAAACTACTTTGAGCTCCATAAAGTGTTGGGAAGATGCCAGAGGTTATGGCTCTGGAGAAAGGGCTTCTCCTGGCTGTTTCTCCTTTGCCTTGGGGTCTCTGACGGGCATTTCACTCTTCCATGCTATAGTCGGACTGTAGGGTCGTTTACTCACTGCCTGAGACTGTTATTTCCTTAGCAAATAGGGGTGGGCTGGGGAGGAGTCTTCCTCTAGACTGCTCCTTTCTTTCCTGACATCTGCTGAACCTACAGATGCCACATCATGTCCCAAGTGCTCTGTATAGTCATTGTGATGTAATTTAATTCTGCACCACAAGCTGGAGAGTTTGAGATGAAATGGAAACTGAGAGAGGTGGTGTGGTTTGCTCAAGGTTAGGCAGCTAATTCGTAGCAAAGTGAGGATTCTTTCTGCCTTTAAACCAAACCTGCCAGTTTATACAACAGACCATCCATTGTAGTCAGGGCCCTAGGTTTTAAGTGACAGAAACTCATCTCAAACTTGCTTAATCCAAAAGGGACATGTATTGGCATACCTACTGAAAAGTCCAGGGGTTAGCCAATTTTAGGCATGGCTGGCCCACATATGCAGATGATGCCATCGGAAATGTGGTGTTCTGCATCTCTCAGCTCTTGTTTCCTTGTGTTGACTTCTTCAGGCAGGCCCTCTCCAAGTGGTGACAGAAATGGCTGTAGGAGCACCATGCTTATTTCTCACCCCCAGTGGAGTAGTCCTGGAGGAAAGAGAGCATCTCTTCTCCAAGAGCTTTAACAGAAGTCCCAAGGAAGACTCTCATTGGCCCAATGAGGGCCACAGGCTCATCCCTAAGCCAATCACAGTGTGAGGATGGTGTGTTGTTATTATTGGATGGTCCTGGGTTATTTGATTCTCTTGCTGGAGTTGGGGGCTGGGGATAGCCCATTGACATCACTTAGGTTGTGGGGACCTGAAGGGATAAGTTCTGTACTACAAGATGGGGTGCTGAGGAGGCAGAAACAAAACCGTGTCCACTGCACCCCCTTTGGCCTCTAGAGCAAGCTCAACCACTCTGGCCCTTGCAGCTCCAGTTGTTCATGGTGTTCACAGGTCTGCTTGGCCCCTGCCCTGGTGAGTGGCTTCCTTGTCTGGCTTGACAGTGGCATTCTGTCCTCCTGGTTGCTGGCCGTCCACTGTTCTCTTGCCACCCTGGGCAGGGACTTGCCCAGGTGATGAGGCTTCCTGGCTCTCATTCCCTTTTGCTGAATTCTTATCCAATATTCAGCACCAAGAAACCCAGGCCCAGCAGGCTGAGGACACCTCCACACTACCTCTTTCATCATGAGTAGGCAAGAACTTTCCAGAGGGTTGTCCAGCACCCCCTGCATGAGAGGCCCCTGGGGCCACCTGTAGACTGGTGTTTCTGCATCGCGGGGAAGTACATTTGAGAGTCTCACCAACTGGCCAGGCGATGCTTCCACATGGACGGTTGAGAGCCAGTTAGATGATTGTCCTCAGATGAGCTGGGGTTTTCTTTCAAGGACTCTCTTTCCTTCTGATGGGGTTGTTTGATTTATCCCGATCTGAGGATTCCTCTCCTTCCCATGAGAGCTGCCCCCTTCAGAATCATGGGGGTGTCACTGTGGGAGCTTGAGTCTGCAGTGTGGGGATCCCTTTCTCAAGAGGTCGGCATGATTATTTTCTATCTAGTGCTTTGTGGGTCTCAAGACTTAAATTGGGAGGAATGTTAAAAGCAAGGATGGTGCACAGTGTGCCTGCATTTCCATGAAACAATGGCACCCACAGCCTTAGCAGGTTGGGTCCTGAGACCTGGGAGGCTTCGGGCAGTCAATATAGTCTTCATGTCTTGAGCCTTTGGCTTGGGAAAGCTCAGTGAGTGATGTAACAGCACATTTCACTTGTTCGTAAGTTAAGACCCTAACGCTTGTAGAGAAAAACATTATCTTTACCCACTATGAGGTTTCAAAAACCTTTTTAGCTAAAGAACTCTTTCATAAATGCAGTCTCACACAGGTGCTCAGGATGTTAAATACGTAGATAAAAGCAGTTTAAAAAAATGGAGGAGGGAGGACCATGTTATGACTTTTGTGGGCCTTGGGCACTTTTGTCTTCATGGACTCCTTCCTTCATATAAAAAATATTAAAAAGTATTTTTATGACTGCATTGGTGTAGAGGTGAATGTATTAATATTCTGTGTTACACATTTTTTTGATCTGAAATTTCATCTTTTAAGTTCTGATTTTAAAAGGAATGAAAGCATTTTTGTGGGTCCCTAAAAGTTTCTTGGGCCCTGGGTGCTGTGCCTGATGTCCCCATCAGTCAGCCCCAAGGGAGCAGGTTCCTATGTGCTTGGCCCCTCTCTGGCTGGCCCCTGAGGCAGCTGGAGGAAGTCAGTTTGAGGACCACTGTGCAGAGTTATCACTTGCCCCTTCTCAGGCTTCTGCCTCACTGGGGAGTGAGGGTCACAGAATCACAAGATAGCATAATAAGGATGGAATGTCAAGGCCATTCATACCCCAGCCACCTTCACCCTCCAACAAACAGGTCTTGCCCTTCAATCTCTTAAGTGCCATTCTTGGTAAATGATCATCTTTCCTGCCTCTGCTTGGGCCCCTTCTAGGGACAGTGAGTTCATGACTGTGTTTTAGTCCTCCTTTTTGGTCTGTGGGGCTTCAGTAAGTTCCTGGGTCAATCGCCATTTATACCTTGAAGCCGGTGAATCCCAGAGTGGCCAAGTCATTGCTGAGCTGGGATAGGAGCCAGGAGTCTGGGGTTTGAGGCGAAGCTCTGCCCCTCGGCTGCTGTGGGACCTGAGTAAGGACACTCTCCCTCTCTGAGCTTGAGGTGCCTCATTTAGGAAAGGAGCACGTTGGAGGTGATGGTCCTGTCACCTGTTGCAATTGTGTGCAGTGATGCTAACAGAAGATCAAGGCACATCCCGGCCTGATACCTGCAGCTCAGGTCATTCTGGGACTTGTGGCTCTTGCTTGGTGGTTGGGGGCTAGAGGCCTTGTATGTCCCTGTCCCCCTGGGTCTGGGTGGAGCATCGTTACTGGGACTTTGACCACAGGTGTAGATAAGGAAGGGGAAAAATCATGTGGCTTCAGACCATGGCTCCACTCCTTGTGCCCTACGAGGCTGCAGATGGACTTTTCCTGAGATTTGTTTTCCTGAGATTTTTAGGGAAACTTGGGCATCTCAGGGCTCAGTGGGCAGCTGTCCAGAACCCTTGGGGTGTCATGTGATGCCCACTGACATTGGGGGAGAGGGGAATGAGGATGGTGGCTTGCTTTCTTCCCTGGGACTTGCTAGCCCAAGCTTGAAGGTGCCACCGTCTCAGGGCCTGGGCTTGCTTAGGAATGGGTGGTGGCTCCACAGGGTCAGAAGGTTCATTCCTTTTCCCCCAGTCCAGCGCCTCCTAGCCCCTGGTGCTTGCATGCGGATGCTCCCATGCTGTATCCTGCTCCCCGATACTCACAACCTAGCCTGTCTTTTTTTTTTTTTTTTTGAGATGGAGTCTCGCTCTGTCACCCAGGCTGGAATGCAATGGCGCGATCTCAGCTCACTGTAACCTCCGCCTCCCGGGTTCAAGCGATTCTCTTGCCTCAGCCTCCCGCGTAGCTGGGATTACAGGTACACGCTACTACACCCAGCTAATTTTTGTAGTTTTAGTAGAGACAGGGTTTCACCATGTTGGTCAGGGTGGTCTCAAACTCCTGATCTCGTGATCTGCCCACCTTGGCCTCCCAAAGTGCTGGGATTACAGGCATGAGCCACTGTGGGCCCGGCCAGCCTAGCCTGTATGAACTCACCACTCCCCGCCTGGCTGCCCCTTATACCTGCTAAATGGCTCTCCTAGATACACTTTGATTTTCCACCTCCCCACTTTGCTCATGCCGTCTCTCCTGCTGAGGCCATTGGTGCCGTGGCCTCCCAGACCACAGAAAGAGAGTAGGGTGCAGGATGAGTCTCCATTCTGGCCTCTAAGTAGGGGAGCCTCCTGGCCAGCCAGCTTCTAATTCCAGGTCTGTGTTTGTTCACCTGGTTCCTGCTCTTCACTCTGTAATTATTGATTCCTGCCGAGTCCACTTAGCTCGAGCCAGCTGGGGTGGACCTGCAGCCCAGCATCAGCTTCCGGGGCTTAGAAGTTCCTGGAAACAGTGACTTATTATTGGCCTAATAACAAGCGTGTTCCTGCTAGCCAGGCGTGTTCAGGTGTGTGAGGCTGCTGTGAAGGACGTCTTCATGGGCATGCATTTCTTTTCCTTTCGCTTGGATCTGGCTCCTCAGGGTTGTTTCCTCTCCCACCATTACATTTTTACTTCAGTAATTCGTCCGACTATCTGCCAAGGACGAAGTCACTTTCTTAAAGTGGTTCATCTGAAAGCCCTTTTCTCCATCCTCTCTCCTCTCCTTCCTTCACACCTGTGCTCAGGGCCTGTCCTCCCATCCCAGCTGACAAGAAGCTCAGAGCCCAACCTAGCCCAAATCTGAATGAATTCCAAGTTAGCATGGAACTTTCTGCTTTTTCTTTTCTTTTTCTTTTTTCTTTTTTTGTTTTGAGACGGAGTCTTGCTCTGTCGACTAGGCTGGAGTACAGTGGCACGATCTCAGCTCACTGCAACCTCTGCTTCCCAGGTTCAAGCGATTCTTCTGCCTCAGCCTCCTGAGTAGCTGGGATTACAGGTGCCCACCACCATGGCTGGATAATTTTTTTTTTTTTTTTTGTATTTTTAGTAGAGATGGGGGTTCACCATGTTGGCCAGGCTGGTCTTGAACTCCTGACCTCAAGTGATCCGCCTGCCTTGGCGTTCCAACGTGCTGGGATCACAGGAGTAAGCCACCGTGCCTGGCCTGAAACTGTTTCTAAGCATTGTCTTAAAACACAATTAAACCAAGTTTGTTTTTCTTCGTTATAACAGATAGCAAGTACTCTTTATAGAAAGAGTTAGAAAACACAGAAAAGTATGAGGAAGAAAGAAAATCACCTAGAGATCCCTCCCTACTCAGATACTGACACTTGTGACATTTTGATCTTTTTTTCCAAGTATTGTTTTTGTTTTTGTTTTTTTTGAGACGGAGTTTCACTCTTGTCACCCAGGCTGGAGTGCAGTGGTGCAATCTCGGCTCACTGCAACCTCCGCCTCCCAAGTTCAAACGATTCTCCTATCTCAGTCTCCCAAGTAGCTGGGATTACAGGCACCCGCCACCACGCCCAGCTAATTTTTGTATTTTTAGTAGAGACAGGGTTTCACCATGATGGCCAGGCTGGTCTCGAACTCCTGACCTCAGGTGATCCACCCGCCTTGGCCTCCCAGCGTGCTGGGATTATAGGTGTGAGCCACCATGCCCGGCTGGTATTGTGTTTTTACTAACAGGTGGGATGGATACAAATTTTCTCCTGATTTTTTTTAAAAAGCTCAACATTATAAGAGTCCTGTTTTCTAGTGTTACTGTAAGCCTTCAGGGTTTTGACTGTAGGTATTCTATGAGGTGGCTGTACCCTCAACAGCCCTGTTTTGGGGGATGTTTTGCTATTTACAGTTTTTCCCTGTTATAAATATTGCTGTAAAGAATATCTTGTACGTGAATTCATTTTCATGTTTTAGATTGTTTCTCAGACTTTTTAATCTGGAAGGAGTCTTGGTGATCACCCAGACCACTTCTTTAATGTTAGTTTGTCCTAGAACCCGAAGGAGGGCCTAAACCACAGATTGCTGGGCCCCACCCCCAGAGATTCTGATTAAGCAGGTGTGGGCGGGGCCTGAGAGTCTTCATTTCTAATAAGCTCCCAGCTAGTACTGATACTGCCACCGACCACACTTTGTGTGGCAGGAACCAGCCTCTCCTTCAAGGGAAGTTGAGGCTAAGGAGATTGGAGGAATGGTGAGGAGTGGCCATTGCCCAGGACAGACCAATGAGTGGCTCCCATGCTGGGGCACTGACCCCACTCTTGCTGCCCGTGTCCCCTGAGAACATAACAGGAGAAGAACATTCATCTACACAAAGGGATCTCCTCCATTTAAGTTTGATTAGGATGAGATTAGGATGGGATTTCAGCAACTCAGGTCTGGCAGATGCTGGCAGCAGACATGTGCTTAGGGCTGGGATATGGGTGGGGCCAGGGTAAGAGCCAGTTTAGGAAAGAAACTGTCAGAGAATATGGTGAATCATTTTAAATGTGAGTGAGTGACAGTCTTTCTAGGATGCAAGGGGTTAAACAGGCAGCAGGCACAGCCTCCCCGGAGCCAAAGGGGGAACTCAGGAGTAAGTCGGGACTGCCTAATTAATTCAATTAAACTATTTTATAAGCTCCGCTGGTGTCAGTAAATTGTTAAAGTCTATTAAAAAATCAGTGGAACGTGATGAGGGTTGGGGATGCCATATCACCTTCCTAGAGTTCCTCCCCTCATCTTCCTCCCCTGTCGTGGGATGCCCCAAAGGAGGGTGGGAGGATGTTGGAGGCCCTGTCTGGTGCTGCCGCTGACCTCTGTGGGTGCCGAGACAGATCCCACCCCCCTTGGCCTCATTTTCCCCATCTGTGCAGTTAAGTGATGGACCAGCGCTTGAACATCCCTTAGCAACAGTTACTAGGATTTTCTGATCTCTTCCGGCCTGGGCTGCCTTGTACCAGGGAACCTTGGGTCTTCAAGAAAACCCTCCAAGGTCAGAGGCGGCTGTTACTCCAGACATGCTGCTTGGTCTTTGCTCTTGGCAAGTTCATCTGGGCAGTTTCCAGGGGCAGCTGTCAGGGCAAGTGATCTATAAGGGAGGTTCAAACTCTGGAAACGGGAGAGTGAGCAGGAACCGCTGCCACACGTAAGAGCTGCTTTCCCTAACGCCTGTGCTGAGTGAAGGGAAGCTGCCCCTAGAATCTCTCTCAGTGCCCACCTGCCCACATGTGGGGAGGTGGTATTCCCCCCTTTTACAGATGAGGATACTGAGGCTCACAGGGTTGAAGCGATCTCAGTGTTAACTAGTAAGTGGTAGAATTGAGATTTGAATTCAGGACTGCTGTCCCTCAAGTCTGTGCGGTTGACTGCCTTCTTCTGCAGATGGATTTAACATAAAGCTACATCCCCCTGCCAAACCCTGCAACGTGCAACATTGGAGTCATGGGGAAGAAAACACTAGCAATGTTCTTTAGCCAGTATCCAGTTGTGAGGAACCTGCAGGAGGGGGTGACAGCCCCACCCTTGGAGGTATGAAAGCAGTTGCTGGCTGACCACTAAGGCAGGCCTCTTAGAGACAAGATCCTGCAGCTCTGGGCCCAGCTGTTGCTTCATACTTCTCAGCAGTTTATGCCAGGCTTGGGAACTTGGCAGCTATCACTCCTTGGTTCTTGAACACTGCAGTCAGTGTCTATCTTTGGTCAGATCTTGTTTGGCTGAACCGGTAGGGCAGGCAGCATTGGTCTTGAGGGAGGGAGGGTGGGTGCTGTGGAAAGACTGTTGTCTTGGGTTTGAGGTTAGACTTAATGAGCTGTGGATCTTGGGCAAGTCCCTTTCTCTCCTAATCTTAGAAGTTGAGGCTTGTTCCCCTTACTTCTGAAATGTGGCTCAGGCTGTATGCTCCACGGGGACAAGGGAGAGGAAGGTGGAGATGAATTGAGGGCTAGATAAACCTGTGAATGGAACACTGTGTCTTAGAAATTCACAGTGGCCATTGGGTCTTTAAAGGCTCTGAAAAGTCCTGCGGTAAAGAAAATAGATGAATTTTGTTTATTCAGCCTCCCCCAACCTGGACCACCCTCTCCCTCTCTGAGCACACATTTTATTTAACATCCTGCTGGCTAAGATAAGAAGATACAAACACTGAGATTTTACCCTAGGAGAGAGCTGCTTTTTAAGGCGGTTGCTTCCCCGGTTCTTTTCTGTGATGAGAACACCCTTTCTGTAAATGGGATAAAATGGCCCTTAGCAAGGTAGTGTCTAAGTCTTCTGAGTCATATTTCCTTAAACCAAAGTCCATGTTTGTTCCAGGATCCCAGAGGCCTGCCAAATTCCAAGAGCCTCTTTTGGTTCCCTCTGGCAGCCAGGTCTTCGAGACGTAGGATATACGCTCCTTGGGGCTCTCCTCACGTGCGCTTGTCTGTAGAGCCATTAATCTCAGAGCCACTAAGCACTGAAGCAGAAGAACCCAATGGGTGGGACTTTGAAGTTGCCTCAGTGTATGCAACAAAATCCCAGTCATTCGGAGTTGCTGGTTTATGATTTTGTAAACTGCAGTTGACCTTTGCAAAAGATTTGCTAGGGAAAATGCTAGTGTAAACAAGATCTTCAGGGGAAAAGCTCTAAGGTGTGTAAGGAATCATTCTATTTTTAAGCCTTTTGAATGCTCCCATTGGAATATAAACACTATGCTAATTATCAAAACACCTTTTCTGTTCCAAACGGGTGTAACAAGATAGAGAGGGCTGGGTAGGGGAAGGGAGGAGTGTTTAAACAGAGGTTGAACCAGAGATCAAACACCATCTGGCCACAATAGTTGCTCATCCTTAAAAATTCTGACGTCCCACCTGTTTTGACAACTTGGTTGTAACAGTCAGTAGGAGCGAGCTAGACTGTCCCCCTCATCTTCCCAGCACTGGCCTTCAGCCTGACTGACTCGTGAAGCTTACTTCCATGGCCCCTGATCTGTTGAAATTTGCACCCCTGTCTGAGAACAGTTTTCTCGAATATTTTAAGGGCACACTTAGCATAAAATTGCTCATTTTCTCTCTGTTTAACTATAGAGGGAAGATCTTCTACCTTACTTAGCAAAACTTTCGAAGATAAACAGTTTTAACAGCAGCCGACCATTATTGAGCACCTACTGTGCATCAGGCTTTGTGCGAGGTGCTGGAGTTTGGCGTCCATGTAGCTTGCTACCTGCTATAGTTGGCATCACTGAGTGCATCTGAGGTTGCTTTCTAGGCACCAGCCAGGTGTCACTCAAAGCTTCTGCCCTGCCTGTCCTATGGTGGACCTCAGCAGAAGATTCTGAAATAGTGCAAGTGGTTCTTGCCGTTGACATCTGCTACTGTCAGAGATGAGATGAAGGACTAGATGAGCCCCTGAGAAGTCAGGCCATTGGCTTCCTTTGAGCTTTGTGGATGCCAAGGTGAAGGGAGGAAGTGGGGGAGACTGGTGGCTTGAGGAGGGTCAGGGACACCAGCTGGAGGAGGTGTGCAGGCTTGTGGGTAGTTAATGCTGAAATTGGTAAAGGGGAAAGATGAAGCCATGCCAGGCTCTAAGGAAAAGGTAGAAAGATTCTAATTAGCCAAGGCTTTGTATGCAAATAGCATTTCAAAATGCTTAAAAATATCTTTTGAGGGAAGCTGAAAATATCAGGTGGTCTACTTAGCAGGGAGTATTTGGGGAGTGGTGGGACATAAAGGGAGTGTGTGGGGTCTCTGGGGGAAGGAGGAAAGGAGGGAGGGATACAGAGAGGTAGATGGATGTATGGAGGGACAGATGGACAGACAGATACTAGCTATTCTTGTGGAGGACCCTGTAAACCAGGTAGAGAATTTTTCTAACCAAGGAAATGAAAAATCCCCATGAGGGCAAAGCCTGTGTTTTATTCATTACTATGTCCTCTGTTCCCAGCAAGGGCTACACATAGTAGATGCTTATTAAATATTGGTTGAGTGAATGAATAATAATAATTATAGTATTTATCACATTTATCTTTATGGCAGCTATATAAGGAGATAGTATTATCGCTTTGTGCTGACGAAGGTGGGCCATTCTGAGACGCGCGCGCGCGTGTGTGTGTGTGTGTATTGCAGTGTTGGAGAAAAGGGCAGGAACACCAGAAAGCTTTTTTTGCAACAGCTCTGTGAAATATTGATCAATTTGATTCCATTGTATGACCCAGGGACAATTTTACTAGCAGAAAATATGACCGTGTTATATGGCTGCAATAAAAAATCACAGCCGTGAGCTCAGGCCCAGAAAACGAAACAAGCTGATGACGTAGCCTGGACCGGTGGATTCCGCGTCTTTCTGCTGGAGTTCGTTTGCTGTGTGTGCCTTTGTGGTCCTGATGATGAGGTTACAGGTCTCAGCTGAAAACTTACAGAAGAAAAGCCTAAAACTGAATTTAGTTTGACCCCTCATAAACTTCTCTTGGCAGTTGGGAAATGCCCACTGTTGTTCAGTTGTAGAGATAAGTGTACCAGTCTAGGCTGGGAGCTGTCCCATGGAAAGGGAAAGAAACTAAAGGTTTTGAAGCAGAGACATGATTGGCCAATGAGTATCGTGGCACTTAACCGTGGAGAGTAAGAATCATGCAGGTGGCAGTTACCCTGGTGTGAGCATGCCTAGGAGATGAGAACTGAGGAGCTTTTGGTCCCTCTCAGAATGGAACCATCTCACCCACCTAACTGTGATTCTTGTATTGCAAGGTGTGTATCCTTCACCCAACATGCTCCCTTAACACAAGCCGGCATCTTCGGGTGCTCAATCAGAAAAACGTTGCTCTGTCCCAGTTCTGGAGGACAAACTGGGTATTGGGCTTCTAGAAAACTGGGAAGACAGTCTCCAGCAATGGTACCTTCTTAACAGATTGTTCAAGGGAAACTTAAACTTCAGGTACTGGCTTCAAGACTGAATCTTCCCTAAAATGCTACTCTGCTGTGCCTTTGGGCAGCTAATCTGGCATCTTGTCCAGAAGGAACAGGGGCATGGAGAGGGTGGGTTGGGGTGGCCAGCTCCCACCAAGGCAGGAATGGAGCTGAGTTATTGCCACCGTTCAGTCTGACACTGTTTTTTCTCTGTCACACCAGACATTGCAACCTCAGGGCCTTTGCTGTTTCCCTGCCCAGAATAATGCTCTTTCTGGGTTATTTTCTTGGCTCATCCCTCTGGATATATCCTTCTTTGCAAGCCTTCTCTCTGTCCTTTTTTTTTTTTTTTTTTTTTTTTTTTTTTTGAGTCAAGGGTCTTGCTCTGTCACCTAGGCTGGAGTGCAGTGGCTCAATCTCCACTCACTACACCCACTGCCTCCCAGGCTCAATTGATCCTCCTACCTCAGCCTCCCGTGTAGGGAGGACTACAGGCGTGTGCCACTACACTCGTCTAATTTTTTTTTTTTTTTGTCTTTTGTAGAGACAGGATTTTGCATGTTGGCCAGGCTGGTCTTGAACTCATAGGCTCAAGCAATCCACCTGTCCCGGCCTCCTAAAGTGCTGGGATTACAGGTGTGAGCCACCGTGTCTGGCAAGCCTTCTCTTAAGCACTGTTTAAAGTTATACCATCTCCCCATTCCATCCTCCTTTTTGGCTTCATTTTTCTTCATAGTACTGGTACGCATCTAACGGTTATTTTACTGTTTAAAAAACAATTTGTATATACTTCCTCTCTATCCTCCCACCTGTTTCCCAAGAACGTAAGCTTTGTGAGAGAAGGGCTTAACATCTTTTTTTAAAAACTTTCATTTTGAAAGAGTTTCAGACTCATAAAAACCTGCAAAAATACTAAGAGTTTCCATACACTTTCACCTAGCTTCCTCAAATGTTAACTTCTATGCCCATAGTATAATGCTCAGATTATACTATGAAATTAATATTTATACAAGAAATTGGATTAATATAATACTGTTAACTAATCTGTAAACCTATTCGTATTTCACCAATGGCCCCGTTAATGTTCTTTTTTCTGGCCTAGGAACCAATCCAGGATCCCACATTGCATTTAGTTGTCTTACCTCTTTAGTCGTCAGTCAGGGGCAGATCCTTCGTCATTCTTGGAATTCTGTGCCCTTGACTTCCTTAAAGAGTCCCCACCAGTTGTCTTATAGAATGCTCCTCCTGGATTTGTGAGACATTTGTAGGATGACTCAGGGTATGCATTTCCGGCAAGAATACCCCAGAAGTGATGCTGTTTTCTTAGGGCATGACATAGGGGACATATGGTATTGATGACTTACTACTGGTGATGTTAGCGTTGAACGCTTAGTTAAGGTGGTGTCTGCCAGGTTCCTTCTTTGTAAAGTTACTCTTTTATTCTTTGCGTTAATAAATGTTTTGTACGGAGATATTTTGAGACTATGCAAATATCTCATTTTTCATCATGCTTTTTTGTCCACTAATTTTAGCATCTATTGTTGATTCTTGCCTACAACAGTGATAACTGTGCTGTTTGCCAAATAGTGATTTCCTATTTCCATCATTTCCTCTATATTTATTAATTGGAATTGTACTATAGAAAGATCTCTCCTTTCTCCTCCATTTATTTATTTATTTACCTGCTTATTTAGATCAATTTAGACTGCTGGATGTCTATTTTATGGGTTATAATCAATTACCATCATTATTTTTTTTCTGATGCTCAAATCATTCCAGATTTGGCCAGTGGCAGCCCCTTCACGCAGGCTCCTCTGTCCTTTGAACAAGTCCCTGTCATTCTTTGAGCGTTTCTTACTTTCTGGGTCTTCAGGATGTACCAGGCTCATCTTGCACCCCAGCCCTGGAATCAGCCCTTAACCCATGGCACAGAGCAAGGGTTTTTGTCTGTATCACTCATTGTTGTATTCTTGGCGCCCATGGTGTCTGGCATGCTGTGGAATCACAGTAAATACATTTGGTGTGAACGAACAAATGAAAACTGGAAAGGAAGATTCAGCAGCCACCTTCCAGAGGCCATAATTCATATCCTCACTAACCTCCCCTGCTTGTCTGAATTAGCAGTTTAGGAGGGGAGGGGCTTTCCCTCATCTCCTCACGTATTGTCCCTTTCAGCTTATTTTCAGTTTTATCCAGTCTGAAAAGGATCCCAGGGCATCCCCGATCTCGTAGAGCAGGAAGAGCCAAGAGTGTGAGCAGCCAAGGGGAGCAGGCTGGCAGGAAAGTGAGACAGGCCTGGCAGAGCCTGGACCTGCTTGTGGCTAATGACTTGGTTGAACAGCAGCCGCGGCTGATGCTCTGGTGGCTGATGGCAGAGGTCCTGGGACCCCCACTGGTGTGTCTGTAGCTGGGGGCTGCCGAGAGCCTCTTTCAGTCTCCCGAGATGCGCAGGCCTCGCTTGAATATTTAATGAGTTTTTCTTTATAAAAGATTAAAACTCAGCCACATTGGCTTTGAGAAAGCCTGTGATAATCAGATTTTTATTTATGAGTTGAATTGTGTGTGTGTGTGCATCCCTGAGGAGGAAAACTGGCTGGCGGGCTTGCCATCCGTGCTGGCAGGCTGTTATGCCAGGAGTGAACTTGGCGAGTGGTAGCCTTTTCGTAGTCAGGAGGGGCCTGGCAGGCTCCTGGGCCAGCTGCTGCTTGTGTCCTCCTACGGCAGGGCCAGACCTCTTCGTGAGGAGGTGGAACCGTCCCCATGCCGCCTCGATTCTGTGGTTCGGATTTGCAGAGCAGACTCCTGTGTTCTTGCTGATTCTGCACACTGGTCCTGGGAAGTGGGCCAGACAAGGAAGGTTGCCCCTAGTTTGCAGATGGAAAACCTGAGGTCCAAAAGAGGGAAGTGACTGGCACTTCATAGTCTAAGGAGTCTGGAAGTCATGAACATTGTAAAAGTATCACAGTATCACAGTCGACTGCAGAGCTGATGCACAGCCTTCGCGTCACCCCAGGCTCCCCTTCTTATGCCATCCTCGTGGGTGGGGATGCTGAAGGCTGCAGCCAGGGTCTGGTCCAGCCTGGGCTACACAGGGTCCTGACACCTGGTTGGGACTCAGAGGTGTTAGCCTCTATGCAAGGCCGAGAGTCGCAATTTTAATGAACTTACATCATAAAGTGATGGTGAGGATTAAATGAAAGAATGGATATGGGCTGGGCATGCTGGCTCATGCCTGTAATCCCAGCGCTTTGGGAGGCCAAGGTGGGCAGATCACGAGGTCAGGAGATCGAGACCATCCTGGCTAACACGGTGAAACCCCGTCTCTACTAAAAATACAAAAAATTAGCTGAGCGTGGTCGCAGGTGCCTGTAGTCCCAGCGACTCAGGAGGCTGAGGCAGGAGAATGGTGTGAACCTGGGAGGCGGAGCTTGCAGCGAGCCGAGATTGCGCCATTGCACTCCAGCCTGTGTGACAGAGGGAGACTCCGTCTCAAAAAGAAAGAATGGATATGAATTGGCAAGCACAGTACCTAGCACATGGGAGGAGCCACATCAATGACAGTTTGTGATAGTATCAATAGGATTTAGCATTGGAGATTTCTGCAGTTTGCCGTGTGGCTAGTTGTAGTTTTGCTAAGCCATACATTTGTGTCCCACCTAGCTGAGGGTGACAATGCTACCTGGGTAGTCTATTTCACAAGTGGAAGTCAGTTGTGTGGTGTGTTTCCCTTGCTAGCATGCACACTCCATCAGGTTAGGGACAGTGGCTGTCCGGTTGGTGGCTCCGGCTCAGCATCTGTCTCTTAGAACCTGGCACAGATCAGATGTTCAGTACCTTTGCTATTTTAAAAAGTTAATTGAGCATATGTATTCATTTATCATGCAGCTTTGGCGTCCATTAGACCAAGGCTGGAATCCTGGGTCCTGTGTCTCCCAACTAATACCTGGGTGTCCATAGGCAAATTATCTCACCTTTCTGGTCTGTTTCCCCGTCTGTAAAATCAGGCCAGTGTTATGCACCTAGATTCTGCTCTGGACTTCAGAGAGAAGGAGTGCAAAGCACACAGGCAAGCCTGTCCCAGGGTAGCATTTGTTGGGGACTGCCTTTATGATGTCTGGTTTCATTGAGTGGAAAGGTTTTCATGAGGTCAGAGATTCAGAGTTGATTTAGCCATCCACATGTTAGGCTGAGGGTGTTCTCTCTTTAGCCAGTCCGTTGAAAGGCTTCTTCCTGGTTATGGCCCAGCAAAGAATCCAGTCTGGTTTTCCAGAGTCTCAAAATACCCACATCTGAAGGAGAAACCCCAGAGGCAGACAGAGTTAGGAGTCAGTGAGCTTGGAACTGACCAGCTGGGAATGTGCTGTGGTCTCCCTTGAGAAGAGGGGGAAACAGAACATGATCTGGAAAGAAAGAAGAAGGAACAGCTTCTGTTCTCCTCAGGGGAAATGAGACTTTCTGAACTTCATCATCCTGAAGTGTCCCACAAATCAAATCCTTTTTTTTTGACTACTCCTTACATAAAATATTTTTATGACAAAGCTTTCTACAAAGCAAAAGATGCCTTCTATAAAGTGAATCATCACTTCGGATGCTTCCTTTGTATAAATCTGACCTTTCTTATGTTGTAGGGAGGTTTTTTTTTCCTATTATTTTTATTATCCAGAGCAATACACGTTCACTGTTGAACAGTTAGAAAGTTCCGATGAGCAAAAAGGAATAAAAAATCAAAATCACCCATAACTTTCCCATGCAGAGATAATCACCTTGGGTGTTGATTTTTGATGTATTGATACTTTGATGTATGTACTCAAAACACATATGACATGTACATAACTTAAAAGCTTGTTCATTCAAGAAGTGTTTATTGAACTCCTACTCTTGATGCTGGGGATAAACCAGGGATCAAAAAATAGACATAGTTTCTCCAGGGGACAATTTATGCAGATAAAAGGAAGAGAAGAAACTGGAACAGAAATGGGACTGAGAAAAGGCCTGAGACTGGTAGTGAAAGTCGTCATGGGCTCTGAGAGTTTTGATCTCACTCTGGAGTGGTTAGGTATGAAATGGAGGGCTGGATGGGGCAGAGGGAAGATAAGTTGGCAGCTGCCCAGAGGACCAATACCTTCTCTCCAAAGAAAGTGGTTGTGGTTGGTGTCGTAAGTTATGTACAGTGGCAGACGAGGGCAGGCCGGAGAGGGTTTTGTTTTGGTTTGTTTTTTTGCATGCGGATGTTCTAGCAACATTTGTTGAAAAGACTATCCTTACCCTTTTGAATTGCCTTTGTGCCTTTATCAGTTGACTATATTTGTGTGGGTATATTTTTGGGCATTCTCTTCTGCTTATTTTCTGTTCTGTTTATTCTGTTTGTTCTGTTTATTCTCATCTACTTGTTTATTCTTTCACCAACACTACACTGTCTTGTTTACTGTAGCTTTATAGTAAGTCTTGAAGTTGGGTAGTGTCAGTCCTCCAACTTTATTGTTGTTCTTTGGAATTGTATTGGCTATTCTGGGTCTTTTGCCTTTCAGTATATACACTTTATAATCAGTTTGTTGATATGCACAAAACAACTTCTGGACTTTTGATTGGGATTGTATTGAATCTGTAGATAAAGTTGGAAAGAATTGAAATCTTAACAATACTGAGTATTCCTCCATGAACATGGAATATCTCTTTATTTATTTAGATCTTCTTTGATTTGTTTTCATCAGAGTTTTGTAGTTTTCCTTGGATATCCTGTACATGTTTTGTTAAATATTTATACCTACATGTTTTTATTTTTTTGAGACTAATAAAAATGGAATTGTGTTTTTAATTTCAGATCGCAGTTCTTCGTTGCTGGGATATGTGAAAGCAATTGACTCTTGTATCCTGCAACCTTTCTATGATCACTTATTAGTTCCAGTTTTTGAAATGGATTACTTGGGATTTTCTATATGGACAATCATTGTCTGTAAATAAAGATAGTTGGGTTTTTTTGTTTTGTTTTTACAATCTGTATACCTTTTATTTCCTTTGCTTGTCTTACTGCATTAGCTAAGACTTCCAGTATGACATTGAATAGGAATAATGAGAGAGAACATCTTTGCCTTGTTCCTGATCTTAGGGGGAAGACATTCAGTTTCTCACCATTAAGTATGATGTTAGCTGTAGGTTTTTTGTAGATGTTCTTGATCAAGTTGAGGAAGTTACCCTCTTTTCCTAGCTTGCCAAGAGTTTTTATTATGAACGAGTGTTAAATCTTGTGAAATGCACATCTATTGATATGATCCTGTGATTTTTCTTTTTTAGCCTGTTGATGTGATGGGTTACACTATTGTTTTTCAAGTGGTAAACCAGTCTTGAACTCTAAGAATAAATCCCATTTGGTAGAGGCATACACTTTTTAAACACTTTTGCGTTCAATTTTGTACTATTTTGTTCATCATTTATCAACCTTTGTTCAGAAGAGACATTGGTCTTAGTTTTCCTTTTTTGTAATGTCTGTATGTGGTTTTGGTGCAGATTGAGTACCCATTACATGAAATGCTTGGGACCAGAAGTATTTTAGATTTTAGACTTCTTTTCAGATTTTGGAGTATTTGCATTATGTTTACTGGTTGGGCACCCTTAATCCAAAAATCCAAAATTTGAAATGCTTCAGTGAACATTTCCTTTGAGTATCATCTTGGTGGTCAACAAGTTTCAGATTTTGGAGCACTTTGGATTTCAGATGTTTGGATGAGGGATGCCAAACTTGCATTAGAGTAATGTTAGTGTCATAGAATGAGTTAGGAATTGTTCCCTCTGCTTCTACTTCATGGAAGTGATGTAGAGAATTAATATCATTTTGTCCTTAAGTGTTTGGTATAATTCACCACTTGGACTTAAGGCTTTCTTTTTTGAAAGAAATTATGGATTCAGTTTCCTTTATATTAATAGATACAGGCATTTTTAGATGATATGTTTCTCCTCATGTGAGTTTTGGTAGCCTATGTCTTTCAAGGAATTGATCCATGTTATCTAAGTTACCAAATTTGTGGGCAAAAAGTTGTATATAACATTCCTTTGATCCTCCTTTTAATGTCCATGTGATCAGTAGTGATGACTCCTCTTCGATTTCTGATGTTAGTAATTTGTGTCTTCTTTTTTTTTTTTGTCTTGGTTAGCCTGGCTAGAGGCTTATCAATTGAATTGATCTTTTCAAATAATGAGCCATTAGTTTCATTAATTTTCTCTATTCATTTCCTGTTTTAAATTTCACTGATTTGTGCTCTAACTTATGATTTCTTCTACTTGCATTGAGTTTATATTGTTCTTTCTCTAGTTTTCTAAGGTAGATGCTCAGATTATTGATTTTATATATTTCTTTTATTAATACATGCATTCAGTGCTATAAAATTTCCTCTAATCACTGCATTTGCTGCTTCTCATAAATTTTGATAATTGTATTTTTATTTTCACTTAGTTCATAATAGTTTTTAATTTCTCTTGAGATTTCTGCATTGACCTGTGTGTTATTTAGAAGTGTGTTCTTTAGTCTTCAAATATTTTGGAATTTTCCAGCAGTCTTTCTCTTACTGATTTCTGGTTTAGTTCCATTGTGGTCTTAGAGCAGATTTTGTGTGGTTTCTGTTCTTTTAATCTTGTTAGGGTGAAATAAAATGTGACCTATCTTGGTGAATGTTCTATGTGTCCTTGAGAAGAGTGTGTATTGTGGTGTGGTTGGATGCAATACCCTATAATAATGTCAATTAGATCCAGTTGATTGATGATGTTGTTTAATTTAATTAGATACTGATTTTTCTGCTTGCTGGATCTCTCAGTTGTTGATAGAGGATATTGATGGTGGATTTGTCTATTTCTCCTTGCAGTTCTGTCAGTTTTTGCTTCATGTATTTTGTTTCCGTGTTAGGTACATACATACACATTAAAGACTGTTGTGTCTTCTTGGAGAATTGACTCCTTTATCATTACATAATGCTCCTCTTTATCCCTGGTAATTTTCCTTGCTCTGACTTCTGCTTTGTCTTAAATTAATATAGCTACTCTAGATTTATTTTAATTAGTCTTAGTATGGTATATCTTTCTCCAAACCTTGACTTTTAATCCAAATATATCTGCATTTTTATATTTAAAGTGAGTTTCTTATAGACGGCATATAGTTAGTTGGATCTTTTTTTTTTTAAATCCTTTCTGATAATCTCTTTTTATTGGTGTTTAGACCATTCACATTTAAAGTGATTATTGAGATAGTATATTAATATTACCACATTTATAATTGTTTTTTATTTGTTGCCCTTGTTCTTTGTGTCTTCTTTTGTCTTCCATTCTTTTTCTCCCTCCTCTGGAGCATTTTATATGATTCTGTTTTCTTCCCTTTCAACATATCAATTATTTGTTAAAAATAGTGATTTTTCCTGAGAGTGTGCAGTATACATGTATAGTTAATCTGAGTCCACTTTCAAGTAACACTTTGACACTTCATGGTTAGTGCCAGGTGCCTTATAACAGAGTAGTCTCAATTCTTCCCTCCCTTCCCTTATAACATTGCTGTCATTCATTTCATTTATCCACATGGTATAATATCCAGTATCCTGTTGGTGTTACTGTTTTGAACAAAGTGTTATCTGTTATGTAAGAATGAGAAAAATAAAAGATGTTATTTTACTCTTATTTATTCCTTCTTTAACACTGTCCTCTTTCTGTATGTTTGAGTTTCTGACTCAAAGTACTTACCTTCTCTCTGAAGAACTTCTTACAATATTTCCTGCAAGGCAGATCTTCTGGCAACAAATTCCCTCAAATTTTGTTTTTTGTTATTTCTCCTTCATGTTGATAGGATAATTTCACTGGTTCAGATTTCTAGGTTGGTGTCTTTTTTTTTTCTTTCAGGACTTTCAGTATTTCACTTGACTGTCTTCTTGCTTGTATGGTTTCTGGAGAGACATCCAATATGTAATTCTTATCCTTGTTCTTCTTATAAGTAAGGCTTTTTGCACCCCTTTTGCAAAAATATTTCAATATTTTCTTTTTGTCTTTTATTTTCTGCAATTTGAGTATGATATGCTGAGTTACAGGTTGTTGGGTTTTTTTTTGGTTTTTGTTCTGCCTGGTGCTCTCTGAGCTTCCTGGATCTGTGGTTTTGTGTTTGTCATTAATTTTAGAAGATTCTCAGCCATGGCTACTTCAAATATTTCTTCTGTTTCTCCTTTCTTTTCTTTCTGGTATTACTGTTACATTTATGCTATATCTTTTGTAGTTATCAGACAGTTTTTGGATATTTGGCTCTATTTTTTACACTCTTTTTTCTCTGGCTTTTCTATTTATGAAGTTTCTGTTTTTAGCAATTTCTTTTGATTCTCTCTTAGTTTCCATCTCTCTGCTTATATTATCAACAGTTCTTGCATGTTGTCCACCTTTTCCATGAGAGCACCTTGTGCATTTTTTACAGTTATTTTAAATTCCCGAATCTGCACTGTAGCTCATGCCTGTAATCCCAGCACTTTGGAAGGCCAAGATGGGTAGATCGCTTGAGCTCGAGAGTTCAAGACCAGCCTGTGCAAAATGGTGAAACCCTGTCTTTACAAAAAATACAAAAATTAGCTGAGTATGGTGGCATGTGCCTATAGTCCCAGCTACTCAGGAGGCTGAGGTGGGAGGATCACTTGAGCCTGGGAGGCAGATGTTAACAATGAGCTGAGATTGCCCCACTGTACTCCAGCCTGGGCAACAGAATGAGACCCTGTCTCAAAAATAAATAAATAAAAAGTAAATACATTCCCAAATGTATGTCATATCTGAGTCTGGTTCTGGTGCCTGTTTAGCTGTTCACACAGTTTTTTGCCTTTTAACATGCCTTATAATTTTTTGTTGAAAGCTGGACATGTTGTATCTAGTAGCAGGTACAGAGGTAATCAGCATTTCAGTGTGAGGTTTAAAGCTTTGCAAAAGGAACTGAGGTAAATAGACCTTTAGTGTGAGGTTTTATGTTTACCAGGCTAGGAATTAGGCTGTGCTTACAATTTATTGTAGCTGTAGGTGTTAGAGGCTAAAATTTCCTCCGTGGTCCTTGTTTTTGTCTCACCTGTTGTCTTTGGGTTTCTTTAGAGATTCCTTAAATAGTGACCAATCCTTGTAATTCTTTCAGCTGTGATCCCGTTTTCATACAGGAATCCTGTTGATGTGGTGCTAAGGACTGGGCTAGGGGTAGTGTTCTAGAGTCCTCTCATTGGTTCTCAGTCTTTTAGTGGGCCTGTGCCCCTGTGTTGTGACCTTTACATGTGCTTCTGAAATTTTTCTTTAACCCCTTAGGTGAGACAGGAAGGCTAGAGGAGTCTGGAGTTGGATATTTTCCTTTCCCTTGTGTTGAAAACTAGAGGGGGCTGGATAAGGACATTTCCCTTCCCCCATATCAGTCAGGCCCTGATAAAACCCACTTTGGTTAGACCCTAGTAAATAGTTTCCCTTGAGGGCAGGCTTTTGTTGAATAGAACAGTATGTTCTGCAGGTATTTCAAAATGTTACTTTGTCCCTACCCCCACGTGAGGAGATTTTTCTTCCATCTTAACTCAGAAGCTGGTGAAGCTCATGGAAGTTTTTGTCTTTCAGGCTAGTCCATCAGCTTGTGGTAAGTTGCAATTCTCTTTATTTGCTGTCTCTCCACTTTTAGGGGCAGTGGTTTGCTCTGTGACCTCAGTTCTCTGATGGATCTAAAAAGTTCTTTAGTTTCAGTTTAAGGTTTTTTTTCTTGTTACGAGTCATGGAGTGACAGCCTCCAAGCTCTTTACATGTTGGGATGGAAATCAGAAGTTTGCATCATCTCTTTTTGAAAGTCTCTTTGTACTTCAGTTTCGATAGTTCCTATTGAACTCTTCCAATGCAGTGATTTTTTTTTTTTTTAATCAGCTGTATCCAGCTACTGATGAGCTCATTAAAGGCATTCTCCATTTCTGTTGCTGTGTATCTGATTTCATTCTTTCCTATAGTTTCCATCTCTTTGCTTATGTTAACCATCTGTTTTTGGATGTTGTCTAATTTTTCCATTAGAACCCTAAACATATTAATTGTAGTTATTTACAATTACTTACCTGACAGTTCCAAAGTCTGTGTCATATCTAAGCCAGTTCTGATGTCTGCAGTCTCTCTTCAGGTTGTGTTTCTTTCCTTGCCTTTTAGAATACCATGTAATTTTTTTGTTGAAAGTCAGACCTGATGTATCTATTAATAGAAACTGAGGTCATGAGGATATTAGTGTGAAGTTTTGTATTTATGTGGCTAGGAATTGCTCTGTGTTTAATGTTTGCTGTAGCTGGAGATGCCAGAAGCTTCAATTTCCTCTTTTCTTTGTTTGTTTATTGTTTTCTCTCCCTTTTCCTGTTGTCTTTGGATTTCCCTAGAAACTCCTTCTTAAATAGAATCTGTGTCTTGCAGCCATCTCATTTGTAATCCACTCTTATTATATTGGAGTCTTTTTATGTGGTTAAGTATTAGGGAGAGGAAGTAGTCTATACTCTCATGATTCAATCTCAATTATTTTATCTTTTTTTTACAGTAGGCCTGCATCCCTGGGCTGTGATCTTCAGAAACATTTCTTAGCCTTTTCTTCTCCCTTTATTTGAGACAGGAAGGCTCGACAGGCTGGAGTTGTCCAGTTGTCCTTTCCTTAGGTCAGATAAGTCTGTGGTAATGTAGTTTCTCTCAAGGGCAGGCCTTTGCTCTGGAAAACAGCACACTCTATGCTATTTCAGAATGATTACTTTTCCCTTGGTGTATTTTAAATGGTTATTTTCCACCCCCAACTCCACATTCACCTCACTGAAGGACCATGGGATTATTCTCTAATCTCCACCATGAAAACCTGTTGAAGCTCCTGGAGTTAAAATCTATGATAGTGTGATGACTCCCCTAAGACTGGACCCCAGGAGATTTTAACTCTCAAGCTAGTGCATACTCAGCTTCTAGCAGCTAAGTCAGTTACCGTTTAAATGTTCCTACCAGTTACCAGCCCCAGCCGCTGCAGCTCCTGGGAAGCTGTGTTTCACTGCAGTTGCCTGTCTCTCCAGATTTCAGAGTGGTTTGCTCTGTGGCCTCAATCCTCTGATATATCTAAGAAAACTTGTTGATTTTCAGTTTTTGCAGCTTTTTTGTTGTTGTAAGGATGGGAGTGATGACTTTCAAGCTCTGTACATATCAGGACTGAAATTGAAAGTCCTCACCTGGTAGGTTTTGATGTTCTTCTATTTCAGAACTGTGCTGGAGTACGTGGCACCCTTAAATTAGCTGGAAGACAGGGATACAGTAAGGGCTGGGGTATGTAATAATGCCTGCTGCCTTCCCCCTTCCCTCTTGGCCCTGCCTGGCCTGGCTAGACAGATCACCAGTCTGTGGTTTGGTTAGTATCCCTGCCTCTTGTCAGGGATAAATGTTGGGTGGACCAAGCTGGGCTGAGAATCTTGAATTCAGGTCTGAAATGTGCTCTCTGGGCCTCAGTTTTCCCAGCTTTATACTGGGGATAAGGCCAAAGCTCTTCCAGTACTCTGTGCTTTAGTGACAATAACACGTAACCTTTAGTTCATGCGTTACCAGAGATAAGGAAATGATTTTCTAATGAGTTGGTGTTTCCTGGCAGTACTTCCCGATGCCAGCTTTGTCTTTATTGTTGCTTTAAATAATAAAATGGCTTTCTAATAAGAAGAGTGGAAATAGCAGTCATCACATGACATTGTATGAATAACCAGTGACTCAGAGCTTGTTTATCTTGGCTTTTCCCCCGTGATAAGTGTGTTTTTAAAAGCATTTACTGTGATAACAGGCTTGGCCTGTAGGGCTTTCTTGTGTTCTGGGAGGAGTGCAGTGGTCCTAGGGTGTGATAAACCAGTGGCCCTCATTCATTCCTTCGTTTGCAAAGGAGACCTAATGTTACACATTGTCTGCGGGTTCTGAAGCCAAAACGTGGGGAAATTGCCTTCCTTCCGGAATTTCCCGCAAGTTTTTGGGGGAAAATGAAATCTATATCAAGGTTACCTTTTGCTCATTTTCTTACATAAGATGTCACCGAAGTCATTTAGGGCTAGCAAAAGTGTTGCACATGTTTTGTTTGCTCATAAAACTTTCATGTTGGGTTTATACATTTAAAGCTAGTTAGTTTAAATCATAGTCCAGTTCTACTACTTGAATTCCCTTAAAAATGTTTAGTTTTAGATATGCATTGAGCTTCATGATGGTAAACTTCATAGGTTCAGGGGGCTCCTATTTTTTTTTTAACTTGTTCAAAAAAAGCAGGCTTGTCCTTGAATGGATAAGAAATTATTGCCGTTTTAGGCAAACACACTCAGAGGTGTAATTTCTATTTGTTAAGGCTGCTTCCCAGCATGTGGCCTGGTGCCCTGTGAAGACGAGGTGCTCATTAATGTTTGTTGAATGAGTTACTGAGTGCGGTAACGTACTCACATTTGTGTCCTTTAAAGTTTGACAAGAAGGTGCCCAGAAGCGAAGGAGGCTCTGATTCCTTGCCCTTGCCTTCCTCACTCAGCAATGATCTTTCTTTTGAAACAATGCCATTGCTGCTGGGGGCAGCAATGGTAGCTGTTGGTGCCTCTGGTGTTGGTATTGAACTGTCCCTTTTTTGGGCTCAGGACTGTGATGATCCAACAGGATCAGTTTTTCGCATAAAATTATTTCTGTTTTCTGGATTTTAGCCTTATTCGGGGGCAGGAAAAGGAAGTAAAGGCCAATAAGCACCTGGCAATAATTTTACATTAAATTGTGTGATAATTACTCCCCCTCCATTAGAATACTGGGGGAAATAATGAAGTTTACTTGAAGTTTTACTTTTTTAGGATAGAATTCAGGGAGAATGGTTAGATGTAGAAGAAACAGGGAAGACTGGACACAGAATACACCATTCACTGTTTTTCTGGATGGTGTGATGAGTAAGGTCAGAGAGGTGCTGAGAGCTGGAGTGGGCAGAAGTGAGGAGTGAATGATGGCCTGATTGCCAAGGAGCCACCTTCCGTCACTAATTCAGTGATAATCACGGAACACCTGCTGTGTACTCAGCACAGAGGCATGAGGTGGTCCCTGCCCTGCAGGAGCACACTCGGGTTGGGGAGATGGCAGTTTAGGAGCGTGGGGCAGGAGTGCTGAAGATTGAGTAGGAGGTCTTCAGATGAATAGGACAGGAGCCTTTGAGGCAGAAGGGACAGCATGTGCCCAGACTCAATGGCAGGGAGTGGAGGGCACGGAGATTTGAAGTTGTGTTGGATATCAGGGGCGTGTTGAGAGACGAGGCTTGAGACTCCAGATGGGCAGGTTTCATGCCTGGCTGGGTCGGAATTTCATCCTGGGAGTGATGAAGTGTCAGGGGAAGGTTTAGGTGCGGGAAGGACCAGATCAGGCTCACGTTTTAGATTTGGGCTGATACAGTAGCCACAAGCCACATGGGGCTGTTGAGCCCTTGAAACTTGGCTAGTCCAAATTGAGATGTGCTGTAAGTGTGAAATACGTACCACATTCCAAAGACTTAGTATGAAAGCGTGTAAAACATCACTAATAATTATTTCAGTATTGATAGGTTGAAATAACATTTTGATACATTGGTTTAAAAAAATACCATACTAAAATTAATTTCACTGTTTCTTTTTACTTTTTTAAATGTGTCTACTAGAAGATTTAAAATTGCGTATGTGGCTCATATTTTATTCCTGTTGGACAGTGCTATTCTCTACTCCTTGGGCTGAGGGGAGGCTGTATAGTGTAGTGATTGATTCATTCATTTGTGAATTCATTTATTCAACACGTATTTATAGATCGTCTACTGTGGGCCGAGGCCTGTTGTGGGCATTGGGAATATAGCAGTGAATAAGATAAGACTCCTGCCCTGACAACTAAATGATGAATGGTATTCAGATACTGTTAAGTGCCGTGAAGAAAAAGGAAATGGATTTGGGATAGAGAGGGGCAGGTAATGGAGTGGAGGGCTATTTGAGTTTGGGAGTCAGGAAAGACCTCTCTGATAAACAGAAGCGTGCATGAAATGAGGAAGCAAACCTTGCGATTGATGGGGAACAGCATTCTAGGTGAGGGAACAGTGAGTGCAAAGGTTGGAATGAGCAGTAGAAGGGCCACTGTGGCTAGATGGAGACAAGGAGGGGGTGCTGCTGGTTAGGCAGGGGTAGTCAGGTCATGGAGGGTCATGGAGGCCACTGGGAAGGGGTTGGAGGATTTTATAAGGTTTTGAGCAGGGGTGTTGACAGGATCCGATTTACATTTTAAGAGGATTCCCTGGCTGCTGTGAGGGAAAGAATGGAAATGAGAAGACTGGTTGGGAAACTTAGAGGGAACCCAGGTGAAATGTGATGCTGGTTTGGAGGAGAGGACAGTGGAGAGGGGGTGGAGAGAGAGTGAGGAGAGGCCAGGCTGGATGAATGTCGATGTCAGAGCCAGCACGACTTCCTGGGCTCGTTGGATGTGGAGCGTGAAGGAATTGAGGCTAACTCCAGCCTAGGTATTGGCCTGAGTGCTGGGTGATTGGGAGCACCATTGCTAGATGGGATGAGACTGAGGACCAGGTACAGGTGGGGTTGGGTGGAGGTGGGGAATGGGAGCCATTAGGTGAAATTTAAGATGCCTCTGAGGTGCCCCAGTGCTGATGTTATATAAGCCATTGGATGTAAGTCTGGAGCACAGACGAGCAGTGGTCAGGGCTGAATATTAAATTGGTGGATCATCCACATATAGATGGCATTTAATAGTGAGACTTGACAGCTCACCTAGGGAATAAGCCTCAGACTCGGGGAGAGGAGGAGGAACCAGCCAACGGACCAGGGAGCAACCAGCAAGGTGGGGAGATGCCAGAGGGGTCTTCAAAGCCAGGAAGAAAGGAGAGATCAAGCATGTCAGCTAAGATGAGATCTGAGGAATGTCCATTGGATTTGGCAACACTGGGCACTGGTGACCTTGGGGGGATGACTTCAGTGGGGTCCTGGGGGAGCAGAGCTGGCTAATTAGAGAGGAATGGAATCAACAGAATGGGAATTGAGGTAGAGCCAGTCAGCGTAGGTACATTTTGAGTTTTGCTTTAAAGAGGAACAGAGTTAGGGGCATGTTCCCTAGCGCTAATATTACAGCCTGTTGCTACGCTGTGGAAAGCCTCTGGTCGGGAAGGGAAAACTGATGTTGCAGGAGAGCAGGGAAATTGCCAGCTCGGTGACCTCGGGTCCAAGCCAAGAGAAAGAAGTACAATTCCACTGGCGCAGCACGCAGGAAGAGTGACTTCAGAGTCCGTTAGATCTGGTGGTGGGGAGATGAGTAGTTTTCTTCTGACTGCTTTGATTTTCTCAGGGAAAGTAGCTGTTAGTGGAGAGCAGGTTGTTTGAGGTTTGAAGAGAGAGGCGAAAGTCTCAAATGCCCATCTAGGATCGTGAATTGAGGAGGGAAATTGTTGGGCTGTACTAAGGGCCCACTGGAGGTTTGTGGTCACACATTTAAAGTCAGACAATCCACAGGGTTGTGTGTGTTTTTCCAGTGTGGGGTAGGCAAGGAGTTGACTTGGGGTTTTGCCAGGGAGTAAAAGGAGAGAAAGGTCTGAAGGTGGAAAGATTAGGCAAAGGGGCAATCATTGTGATGGGCTTGGTCTCTGTTGGGGAGGGATAGCAGTGGGGGAGGGGCGTGGCAGGGCAAGGGTGACAGGGCGGGTTGCAGCTCCTGTGGGGGGCCAGGATTGGTGGAAGGGTCTGGGAGTCTGGAGACAGGATGCTTGAATTTGAGATCATGGCATGGTGATGTGATTGCTAAGGGCAAGGTCTAGGGTGTTACTTGGGAGCAGGGGTTGAGCTGGTGGGCTGGGGATAGGGGAGACAAAAAGGGGACTGAAAGACAGGAGATCCAAGAACTGATTGACCAGAGTCAAATGAGTTGTTAATATTGCCAAAATTGAAGACAGAAGTAATGGTGGCAGGAAAGTCAGTGAGCCAGGGCTCAACTCCCGGGCACATGGTGTCTAGATGATGCCACTAGGCTGGTGGGAGGGGTTGTCTGGTGGAGGGTGTGCTGGGCTTGGTGGACTTAGACTTCAGGCTGCTGCTGTTTGGAAGGAAGTTAGAGGGTCCATGCTGTAGAGATGGCAAGGAGGGGTGAGGGGGATACTCACCCTCTGGGGGCACCCCAGGCCCAGCCTCAGGTCTGCCACCCACTGGTTGATCTGGGGCAGGTGACTCTTGCTCATCTGCAGAGTGTAGATGACAGTTACACCAACCCCCTCTGTGGATTGCAAGGAGTAAGTGGACAAAACACGTGGAATGCACTGAAGCCCATGTTTGGTGGATGGAAAGCACCACGGACTGGTCGCTCTTTTCACCAAAGCACATCTGTCCTTACACGAGGAAGATTAGTTTACAGAGAGAGAGTTGCAAATGTGTTGCCCAAAATGGGATTGTTGGAGTGAGAATACAGCCTCCCAAGGGCACTTTGAGAGAAAGGTACCCTGTTGGTTATGAGCATTCTGGCCTGTTGGTTAAACATTGGTCTTTAGGCATATCATGAAGAAACAGATAATGATACAAAATGGATTAAATTAATTCCAGACTCAAGGCAGACGTGTGGAGTCAGGGAAGGCCTTGGGCGTGAGGATGTGCCTGGCCGTGGCCTGAGCGTGGAGAGGCTGGGGACCGCCAGAGTATCCTATTTGTACAGCTCTTTATGCTTTCTAAGCTCATTTGCTGCGGCAGCTCTGTGAAGGAGCCGCAGCAGGATGAGGAGGGGCGTGGGGCTCCGCACAGTTGGGTCCTGCCCAGGGTCCCTCACAAGCCCAGCTGTGCGCAGGTGCAAGCCCAAGGGGCATTAGACCCAGGGCCTGATTTAATGCAGGGCCGCAAGGCTGGTTAGAGGTGAGAGGAACCTCGGTGTCCTGGCTGGAGCCCCTGGGCTGACATGGGGCTGTTGACGAGGGTCCCCTAACCTGGCAGGAAGCTGCTTTATGGCCCAGGCCCTAGGAAGGAGAGGCTCACCATGCCATTTAGAGTGGCCCCCTCCTGATGACCTCTCTGGGTAGTGCCCCTGTGGGAGCAGATGGACATTGCCTCCCACTTTACATCATGGCCAACTGCAGCGGGTTCACTAAGAGGAGCATCTCACCAAGGTGGAAAGTGTCATTGCAGGAGGTAAAGCCGTAGCTGCCAGCCCAGAGGCTGGTCCTAGAGAGGGCATAGCTGATGCCCTCTGAGCTTCCATAAAGGCACATTGGAACAAGAGCTGTTTGCAGGGATAGAAGCACCACCTACACGCCACCTGACCCTGGAAACACCATGTGCTGTGCCCAGAGTGTGTCCTTGTTGCTGGTCATGTCACTCCAGAGAATGAGCACTGCCCGGGGCTGGAGTTGGAAACTTTGGGTTTGTCTCTCCTGCTGGCTGACCTCTGAATAAACAGTCCTTTTGGGGACTCTGTGAAGCCTCCTTACCTCCACTCTTCTCCCTCAGGCCCAATGAGTCTTAATTGGCTCCATCTTTAGGTGTGATGACAGATACTGTCTGGACTGCAAGCTCTTTGAGGGTGGGTGAAGTCTCTCCCTGCACCCTGCCCTGTGCTGTGTACTCAGGACCTGCTCAGCAAAAGTTTGCTGAGTGGATCACATGCCTGCTTACTTGCTCCTAGGGTGGCTTTGAGGCCCAGGGCAGCAGATCAGGCCCTTTCCTCCCAGCATCTTTAGTGTGATAATGCACTTATCCCAGTGGGGAGTGTGCACGGGTCATCTGTGATCACAGGCTGGGATTCTTTTTTTCTCTATTGACATGGGGTCCCACTCTGTCACCGAGGCTGGAGTGCAGTGGTGCAGTCGTAGCTCGCTGCATCCTCGAAATCCTGGGCTCATGTGATCCTCCTGCTTCAGCCTCCCAAGTCACTGGGATTATAGGCTCGAGCCTCCATGTCCTATGCCACAGACTGGGATTCCTTGTTCTTCTCCAGGGGAAGCCAAAGTCGATGCAGCTTGGTGGTCAGAGACCTGGCTCCAGAGGCAGACAGACCCAGGTCCAAATCCCAGCACTGCCTGACCAGCGATGTTACCATGGGCAACTCACTCCCAGAGTCTGAGCCTGTTACCTCAGTTCAAAAGTAGGAACAAAAAAGCTACTCCCTGGTGGTGATATAAGGATTATATAAAATAAGAAAAGTGTCCACTATCGTGCCAGTAAAAACAGGTAATTTATTTAGTGAGTAGTATATATTTGTTGAAAGAATGAATGGGAATCTTCTAAAATTTTCTAGAATATAACTGCTCCCAGATTATTTGCTTCAGTTTGTTGTGCAGAAGTTGCACAGGAATGGGGACCTTCTGCCATGAGCAGCATAGGCTGGGAATTGGTGCAGAATTTGGAGACTGGAAGGTGCCTTGGGCCTGTGACCAAAAGCCCCCTCTGAAGCTCATCTGTCTACTGGTGTAAGATTATTTCCATCACTGGGTTGTTATAAGAATCAGCTGAAATAACATGTAAAGTGCTTGGAGTAGAACCCGGCAATAATACCAGAACCTGGTATTATTTTGTTGGTCATTGTTTTACTTTTGTTTTCTCAAGATGCTTTGAAATACCTCTTCATTCCAACATTATTTTTAAAATTATGCTCTATTTATTATTTTTTTTAGCATTTTTCCTTGTTTTGCTGTTTAATCCATCTGGGATTTCTTTTTGTGTGTTTTTTTCCAGGTGTCTCACTCTTATCTGTTTGTTTATAAACTCTTTGTTTTTTTACTGTATCTGATTTTCTTTATAAAACTTGATGGAGGGAGTTGAAATCTCCTTCCCCAACCTCATTCCTCTCGCTCGCCAGAGGTAACAACAATCTAATCTAATTTGGTGTTTAAAATTCTCAGATCTGTTTTATAATAATGCTATATATGGATGAAACCATAACTATCCCAAGAGATCATGGAATTTACATTTTCCTTTTGAAAAACTTATTTCGACATAATTTCAGGAAGTTGTAAGAATAAGAATACCCACATTCCCTTCACCCACATTCCCCAAATGTTAACTGTTCCCATATTTACTTTTTCGTCTCTCTCTCTCTTCCTCTCTTCCCTACCCCACTCTCTTTATAAAATTCTTTTTCTAAACCATTTGAGACAGAAGTGAAGGCATGATCCTCCTTTACCCCTGAATACTTCAGAAATGTTTCCTACAAACAAGGACATTTATGTATATAACCACAATGATTATCAGGAAATTAACACTGACAGAATACTCTTAGCAAATCTACAGACCTTACTTATATTTCACTGTATATTCCTATGTTTTTTATAGGAAAAGAAAACTGTGGATTCTGAGTGAAATTGTTTTCCTGTCTCTTTCGTCTCTCTTAATCTGGGGGAGTTCCTCGGTGTTTGTCTTTCCTGACCTTGAAATTTCTTATGAGTACAGGCCAGTTATTTTGTACACTGTCCCTCAATTTGGGTGTCTCTGATGTTTCCTTACAATTATATTCAGGTTAAGCGCTTTGTGCAGTAATGTCCAGAAGTGATGTTGTGGCTTTCTCAGTGCATCATACCAGGAGACGGTATTACTTATTGAATGGTCTATTCCTTTTCCCACTGCTTTGAAATGACACAATCAGTTTTCTAAATTCTCGTATATACATGGTCTGCCATTGGGCTTTTTAGTCTTTTAAATTGATCAGTTTTACCTAATTATGTGCCTTTTTTTTGTTGTTTTTATTACTATGCATTCCTAGTGTGATGGCATATGTTAGTCTTTTAAAAAGTGTTTCAGATTTGTACCAGGGGGCTCTAAAAAGCTGTTCTTCTACATGAGCTTTATATCAACTCCACAAGGTCTCTCAGAAGTCCTGTCGGGATTTTGACTGGCATCACATTGAATTTATAGATTAATTTTGAGAGAACTGACATATTTATGATACTATAGCTTCCCATGCAGGAATGTGTCTCTTTAGGTCTTTGCTGTTTTTAGGAAAGCTTCATGCCCCTCCTTTTTTTTTTGAGACAGGGTCTTGCTCTGTTGCCCAGGCTGGAGTGCAGTGCCGTAATCATAGCTCACTGCAGCCTCAGTCAAACTCCTGGGCTCCAGTGATTCTCCTGCCTCAGCCTCCCAAGTAGCTGGGACTACAGACACACATCACCACACCTAGCTAATTAAAAAAAAAATTGTAAGAAAAGGGTCTTACTGTGGTGCCTGGTCTTGTCTTGAACTCCTGGCTTCAAGTGATCCTCCCTCCTTGGACCCCTCAAAGCATTGGAATTATGGGCATGAGCCACCACACCCAGCCCATGCATATTTCTTAATAGGTTTGCTTATTAGTGTTTTATAGCTTGTGTTATTTGTAGGATGCGATTCTTCCTCCCATTATATTTCCTTCCTTCCTTCCTTCCTTCCTTCCTTCCTTCCTTCCTTCCTTCCTTCCTTCCTTCCTCCCCCTCCCTCCCTCCCTCCCTCCCTCCTTCCCTCCCCCCCTCCCCCCCTCCCCTTCCCTCCCCTTCCCCTTCTTCTTCTTTTTTGACGGAGTCTAGCTCTGTCGCCCAGGCTAGAGTGCAGTGGCGCACTCTTGGCTCACTGCAACCTCTGCCTTCTGGGTTGAAGCTATTCTTCTGCCTCAGCCTCCCGAGTAACTGGAATTACAGTCATGCACCACCATGCCCGGCTACTTTTTTGTATTTTTAGTAGAGACGGGGTTTCATCACGTTGGCCAGTCTGGGCTTGAACTACTGACCTCAAGTGATTCACCCACCTCAGTCTCCCAAAGTGCTAGGATTACAGGTGTGAGCCACCACATCCGTCCATCCCATTGTATTTTCTGATTGATTGTTGTTGATATGTACGAAAGCTGTTGGCTTGCGAATATGTATCCTGTATCTGGTTACTTTGCCAAATGTTCTTTTGTTTTCATAGTTTTTCAGTTGATTCTCTTGGATTTTTTATTCAGGCAGTTGTATCTGCCGTTAATGGCATGTTGGTTTGTTCCCTCCGAATATTTACGCTTCTTGTTTCTTGTCTTCAACTTGGCTAACATAGCCAAAATAATTTTAAATAATATGGTAGTAATATTGGGCATTCTTGGTTATTCCTGACTTTAATTAGAGTAGTTCTGGTATTATATTGTTAAATATTTGAGGGAGGTTTTTGAGAGATACCCCTTATGGAGATGTAAAGAAATTCCTAATTACATTAATCAGTGGTTTTTTTGTTTGTTGTTGTTGTTATTTGCCTCAAACTATCCCAAAAGACTTAGGATGATGTCTTTTGGAGTTGTGTTACTTTTGTAATGTAGTGCCATTTTTTATTTGCTAACATTTATATAGGAATTTTGGATCTATATTTATGTAAGATTTACCCATACTTTTCTCTTCTAAATTACCTTTCCCAGTTTTAATGTGAGAATTATGTTGGTTTGGTAACAGGAATTGGAATGATCTCCTCCTCACCCCTTACAATTTAGAAAACATAGATATAATTTGCTTATTGAAAATTTGACAGAATTTACCAGTAAAATTATTTAAATATTCCCAGTATTTTAAGAATTCAGATTTCTTCTTCTAATTATTGGCCTATTTGTTTTCTGTTTCCTCTTGAGTCAATTTTGGGTAATTTGGAAAATGGTCTGTTTCATGTATAATTGAAGATATATCAATATAAAGTCTTCCTTCTTTTCTTCTTCCCTCTTTCCCTCCTTCCCTCCCTCTGATTCTGTAGTCACAGTCACTTCTTCATTTTTTAATATTTCAAATTTATTTTTTAGTTTCTTAGCCAGACACATGGTAGGGAGTGGGGTTAGCCATTTTATCAGTAATTTCCAAGAACATGCTCTTATGTTTAATATCAAGTGTTTTGTTTTCTATTTCTTTTAACTTCTGTTTATTTTTATTCATTTTCTACTTTCTTTTTGATTTTTATTCATTTTCTACTTATTTTGATTTTATTCTTCTTAGTTCATTTCTTTTTTGAGTGACTGCTTTGGAAATATCCCATGGGTTTTGCTATATAGTGCTCTCATTGTTCATTTTTAAATAGTCTGCACTTTGTTTTAATTTCTCAAAAAAAAATACTCCTCCAAATAACCTTTAGGTTACATTTCCAACTGGTTAAACTTTTTGTGGCTTTTTGTTTAGTTTTATTGCTTTGTGGTCAGGGAATATGGACTGTATAATTTCTTATTTTAAAAAAGTTATTGAGGTTTTTTTTGTGGGCTGTCACATGATCAGTTTGTAATTGTTCCATGGATTTTTGAAAAGATGTGTATTGTTTTATAAGTACATATAAAAATACATCAAACTGGTTAATTGTGTTTTTCAAGTCCCTATTACTGTGTGTTTTTTATCCTCATCTTCTGTCCTTTTCTGGAAAGTATGCTTAAGTCTCCCTATTGTAACTGATTTTTTTCTTCCCGTTTCTCCTTTTATTTTCAAGTTTTTGTTTTCTGTATTTTGTGGATACGTAAAAGTTCATGACTGTATATCTTTTTGTTGGTTTAATTTTATATCAGTTAAAATTTTTGGGGGGGTTCTTGGTAATTATTTTGTTTGCCTTGGTGTTTGTTACCCTTTTTGCTTTTTATTGACATATGCCTGGTGTAGTTTTGTTCATTATTTTTGTAAAAAAAACTTTTTGTTTTCAAATAATTTAAGACTCACAAGTAGTTGCAAGTACAATGCAGAGAGCTCCCACCCTTCATCCAGCTTTCCTCATTGATAACATCTTGCGTCCCTGTAATAGCCTTTATTTTAGCCTTTCTGACTCTTTTTGTTTTAGTTCCTGGCCTACCTGTGCCCCCCAGTTTGTGATATTCTGCCTTTTAACAGGAGAATTTATATACCATTCATATTTATTGTGATTTCTCGTTTAAGTGTCAGTTTCTTTCTGCCACCTAATTTTGGTTTTGGTTTTCCATGATTTTTTTTTTTCCTAGCCTATCATTGGACTGCCAAAGTTTTCCTTATTCCCCTCTTTTCTTTATTTCTCTTTTTTTTCTTCCTCTCCTTCCTGCTTGTCCCTTCCCCAGTTCCTTGCACTTACTGATTTGGAAGTCATAATCATATTTCTCATTTCTTAAGTTTAAATTTTTAATAAACATATTTAAACTTGGGCAAGAATAAATCTCTAATTTTGCCCAAGGAATCCTCCCCCACCACAAATATTTGACCTCTAAAGATATTTACATTTTCCTCATTCTCCTTCTATAGTTTGTTTTTAGTAAATATGACATGGAATTTTATTTCCAACTTAATTTTTTTTTCTGCATTGTTTTTGGGGGTTATATAAGAGCTTCCTTGAGATTCACAGCTCTTATTTCCAGTTACTGTTTAGACTTAATCTGTTTTATTGGGTTACTTTCTCTTTCTTTAAAAATTTTGTCTGATGTCTTCCTTCTTGGGTTTATTTTCCTTAATGTTTTTCAGAAAATGTGTCCAGGTGGCCTGAGTGTCTTTGCATATCTGAAGAGGCCATTATTTTTTTCTCGCATTTGAGTGATGAGTTGGTTTGCATTTGAGTTCTAGGTCCAGAGTCCCCCTTTTCAGGATCTTATAGCTACTGCACTCTTGTCTTCTGCCTCTTGATCTTGCAGATGAGAAGTCTAATACTAGACTGAGTCTTACTTCTCTATGGGATTTTTTTCTTCTAGGGAAGCATTTAGGATTTCCTCTTTGTTTTTGGAGTTGCGAAACTTTTATCAGGATGTGTGTAGGTGTCCTGTTTTTTTCTTCTTTAGCACTTGGACCTTTTGTAATGAAAATCAGCCTTTTTTACTGTTCTCTTCTCTGCCATGCAGAGCTGAGTGAATATTGGGTCTTCAGGATAAAGAGACTATGAGACGCTGGCAGCCAGATTGCCCGGCATGCCAAGTGCAGCTGGATAGCTGGTCAACCCTCTCCAGACTCACTTTCTTCCTCTGGAAAAGGCAGGTGAACAGCTCCTACCACATAGCACTGTTGGGAAATAGGACACAACGGACAAAACATTTAGGGCAATGTCTGGCATGGAGGAAGTGGTCAATATGGGAACTGTTTTTTCTGTAATTCCTTGCGAGTATCAGAGGTGGAGGAAGAAGTGGGCTTTTGAGCAGGACTTTGAAGGTGGACAAGGTAAGACCTTCTCTGAGCCTCAGTCTACCCACTGAAAATGATGGAGCTTGATAGGTTTTTAGGTAATAGTTCTTCTTTTCTTTTTTCTTTTTTTTTTTTAAATTTCACACAGAGGAGTGGCTTCGTGGGATTTAATTTTTCACTTCTGAATCTTAAGTCTTCCTTCCTCTTCCCTCTCTCTCTCTTTTTTTTTTTTTTTTTAAGATGGAGTCTCGCTGTGTTTCCCAGGCTGGAGTGCAGTGGTGCAATCTTGGCTCACTGCAAGCTCCGCCTCCCAGGTTCACGCCATTCTCCTGCCTCAACCTCCCGAGTAGCTGGGACTTCAGGCACCTGCCACCTCGCCCAGCTAATTTTTTGTATTTTTAGTAGAGATGGGGTTTCACCGTGTCAGCCAGGATGGTCTCTATCTCTGAACCTCGTGATCTGCCCGCCTCAGCCTCCCAAAGTGCTGGGATTACAGCCCCCCGCGCCTGGCCCCTCTCTTCTTTTTTTCCATGATGTTTGTTCTTTCCAGTGAATGTGACTTTGTTGAAGGTAGGATGCAGTAGTTGAAAGAAGCTTTTACTTTGCCATAGAGAAAGAGCGGCCTACCTGAGTCTGTTTTGATACAGTAAATGAAAAGGTAGATGTCTTTGAGCTTGATCTATATCTGGCACGCCCTCCAGTCTTCTCTGTATCCATAGCCACTCTATTGGGCTATGAGCTCACCTATGTTTCCCCAGGCACTGTATGCAGTAGGTGCTCAGAAGGGCTTTTGGAGCAGAAGATGAATCCGTGCTTCATTTTTCCTGCATGGAGAAACGATTGTATCTCACGTCACTGGGCAGGTCTCCCTTGCATTTGCTGTTTTATAAAAAGTTTTATTTGTGGTTGAATGACAGTCAGTTCTTTCAGGAAAACGAGAAAAACTGGTTTAGAGCCATTATGAAATTCCATTTTAATAGCAACAAGACCAGGCTCTGGCAAGTTCAAAAAGGGCAATCAAGAAATGCTTGTTTGCTCAACAGAAAGAGCTATTTAGGTGTTTACATGGTTCAGAGTCACCCCCAAACTCCATGTAATTTTCAACTTCTAATGACTTTTTTAGCCTCTAAGGTAACTGGTGAAAGTGTAATTTATTTAGAGGAGTGTTCCGGGTTGGTCTCATCAAGTTGAGGATTGTCCCAGGTGCATCTGGAAACATCACCAGGAAGAGAAGAAACTCCACTGGGAAGGAGATAGGGTGGGGGTGTGACTTCCAACACTCCTCTTGGCATGGTTTACAGAGCAAATGTTTTTGAGCATCTTTTTTTCTGTCTGGCACTGGTGAGACAAGCAGGATGCCATCCTTGCCCTCCAGTGGCTCAGAGCAGGCATGGGAATGGATCATTGTGATAGCCTGTGGTAAGTGCAAACTCTGCTCCTAGCTTAAGCGAGCCAGAGGGTCAGGAAAGCTTGCGGCTGGGGGAAGATTGTTGGGGGAGGAGAGGCTCAAAGGGGAGAGAGGGAAGAGAAGGGAGAGAGTGCTGGGCAGCAGTGACTGCGTGTACAGAAGCCTGGAGTCACGTGTAATGCACTTGGCAGCTCTATATCCTGAGTACTGCTAGGGAGTGTCTGGGCAGGGTGCAGACCCATGTACAGTGGGGCTGGGGAGTACAGTGGGGCTGTATCCCATCTCAGGGGAGCAGTTGCCACTCAGCCACAGCTGATCGTTGCCATGGCAGAACACAGACCCAGTGTGGCCAGATCTTCTGATTTTCTTTTTTTTTTTTTTAAGAAAAGCTGTAAATCTGAAGTTTTATATAAAACCTCCCAAAATTTCAAATCATGACAACTAATTGAAAAAAAAGATCTTATAAAACTCAGAAGTCCCACTCAAGGCCATTGGTTTATGAAACCTGTTTAAGGACTAGAGAGAAGCAGAGGGGACAAGGGGGACTGAGGTCCCCTGCCCTGGCCTCGGCTGTGCCCTCTGTAGCCTCCGCTGCGCCGGTGGTCAGGATAGTGGAGGGCTTGGACTTCAGTGTTGAAACAGAGTGCAGGTAACTTTGGAGAACTTTGATCTTTCCCTGACCTTGCTTTGCTGTGATTCAGAGAGTAAGAGTCAAATGAGGCTTAGGTTTTCAGGTTTCCTCATTTTAATGCCTTTTCCTTCTTTTCTAAATCTGGATAGGGAATGTGATGGGTGATAGTTGAGGCTGGATTGCCTCTTAGAAATGTTAGGCTCCCTTTGCCCTTGCTCACACCTCGCCCTGCACAGTTTGATCCAATGTGGAATTTCTCCTCTTTCTACCTTCTTTTTCTGCTTTATTGAAGATCAGGGAGAGGGCCAGATAAATACACTCTTGGGCCTAAATGAGCCCTTGATGTGGGCTTTTCTGCCTCACTAGTCAATGAATGCTCATCTTCCCCCTAGAGTAGATGAAAATAAATCTTTTATTTAAAATTATTTTTATTTGTTTTGAGACAGAGTCTTGCTCTGTCACCCGGGCTACAGTGCAGTGGCATGGTCTCGGCTCACTGCAACGTCTGCCTCCCAGGTTAAGCGATTCTTGTGCCTCAGTCTCCTGAGTAGCTGGGATTACAGTTGTGTACCACCACACCTGGCTAATTTTTTTGTATTTTTCGTTGAGACGGGATTTTGCCATGTTGGCCAGGCTGGTCTTGAACTCCTGGCCTCTAGTGATCTGCCCACCTTGTCCTCTTAATGTGCTGGGATTACAGGCATGAACCACCATGCCCGGCCATACTTAAAATTTTTAAATACACAACACAGAACTATCTAATAGAAATGTCATGCAAGCCACATGTGTAACTTGAAATTTTCTGGTATCTATGTTAAAAAAGGAAAAAGACACAGGTGAAATTAATTTTCATAACATATTTTATTGAGCCCATTATGTCCAAAATATTATCAATTCAACATGTAATTATAATAAAAATTCTTTTTAAGATATACATTTTAAATTTTTTACAAAGTCTTTGAAATCAGTGTGTGTTTTCCTTGTGACAGCCCATCTCAATTTGGATTAGCCACATTTCAAAAGCTCAGTGGCAACCATGTTGGACAGTGTGGCTGTAACAGATGCACATAAAAAAGTGACATTCCACAGATACGAAGTAGTGTGCAGGCCACCTGTGAACCCGTTAATGAGAATGACTCATTTGATCCTGCCATGGTCAGCTCTCCATTCTCCTCAGGGTGGATCAACCAGCCTGGTTACCTTTCTAGCCCCATCCCCCCTCTCCCCACCTCACTCTGTCCTGCCAGGCTGGCCTTCTGTTCCTTCCTCCCACATGCCCAACACCTTCCAGCCTCTGAGCCCTCACACATGCTGTTCCCATTGCGTGGATTATGCCCCCTTCCCTCATCTCCTCCCTTTGCTTGATTTAAGCCAAACCACGTTTTCAGGTTGAATACCAGGTTTTCAGGGAGGCCTTACCTTACGTCCTTGCGACCAACTCCAGACTAGACTGTTGCCCCGTGGGATGCTGTCATGGGGAAAGAGAGGAGTGTGTTCCTTCTCCGCATGTACACAATGATAGGTATCTAGTTATTGGTGAGATCTTGGTTTTACGTTTCTCTACTGCATCAGATGGTGCATGTCAAGAGTGCAGGGGTCATGACTGCTTTCTTCACTCGCTTTGTCCACAGCAGCTTGTATAGTGGCTGCAGAAAATAGATGATCAATAAATATGGGATGAATGATGCAGGGCTGAGATTCAGTTTTGTAGAGTAATCCAGGCCCATGGGACCTCCAGAGGATCCAGACCCCTAACAGTGGGGCCAGGGCATCAGCCCCTGTGGCCAGTCCTGGGTCTCCTGCTTTGTCACTGGCAGAGTCAGCGTCTCCCTGTCCCTCTCTTGACTGGCTTTTGGTTGCCTGTAAATTATATTTTTGGTGGCTGTTAATAAAAATATAGGGCTGGGGGGAGAAAAAAAGACTTCTCCTAATAGAATTTTATTAAATGGCACTAGTTTAAAAATGTCTCGTAAAAAGTTAATTAATTTGGGATTTGGGGATGAAAGGCGTGATATAAATGTCAGTTATTATTATTACAATTTCAGCCTCACGCTTATGCTCTTGATCCAGTCCCTGATCTGGAGTCTCTGCTACTCCCAGGGACTGGCGGCTTTGCTGAAATGCTGGAGGCAAATTTGAGCTTTGAGGCTCCATCGGGGACAAAGAGGACCTCGCCAAGTTAGGCCGTCCCGCCTTTTCTTCTAGAATAATGCAAGGCCTTGAGAGCCAGCACCACTGTCAGGGCCAAGAGCTGTTCAGAGCAGAATGGTCTTGGCGTTCTGCAGAGCCCCCTGGGCCAAAGCAGCCAGGAATATCAAGGCCACAGGCTTAGCCCCCTCACGGAAACCTGGGGTATTCAAGCTTTCAGGCTTGAACAAGAAGTTACAGCCCCACTCTGATTTTACAGACAGGGAAACTGAGTTTAAATAGGGGCGGTGGCTTGCCTAGCCCAAAGTCACATAGCAAGTTAATTAAATTTATGGAGAAAAAGGCAGTGAATGCAATTAGTGAAGTGGGGGAAGTCTTCAAAAAAAAAGATTCAGGCAATTTATTGGTGACAAGTCTAGAAACTATTTTCCAAGGAAACAGGGAGTCCTGGGACTTCTCGTGAGTTCACAGAGGCAGGCAGCCCTTCACTCCTTCAAGACATCCCACCTTCATCCCCCTGATGGCAGACACCGCACCTAGAGGAAGGGACTTGGCCCTGACCCAGTGTGTAATTACCAGCACGAGGTGTGGGGCAAGCTGCGATGTTAATCAGCATCACCGCCGAGGAGTGAGTGTCTGCATGCGTCTTTTGCCTCCTCTCTGAGAGGGGCTGTGAAAGTACCCCTCGCAGGATGTAGATGGGAGTGTGTGTGTTTATGTGCTGGAAATGGCAGCTGGCAAGTTGGGGATTTCGTGCTCTTGGACTCATCTGTCCTTGCAGAGCTGCAAGGGAGCCCAGTGGCTGGTTATTCCCAGGACCCTTCCTGCATGCCACCCCTGCTACAGAATTCCTGACAGGTGTTTGCTTGTTTCCAGCTGGGCTCACCCACATATTCCTGCAGCCCATTCTATTTGCGGTGGTTCCGGGAAAGCCTGCCTCCTCCTGACTGTCTTTGGTTCTTAAATCTGTGTTCTGTTTTGGGAATGACACAGACAGCATCTCCCCTGTCCCCGTCTGAGTGGAGGCCTGTTGTTATCCAGCACCACCGTTGACAGAAGTCATGAGCTTGTGGTGCCTGCTGCAGAGGAAGGGCTCAGGGAAGGTTTGCAGAATGAAGCAATTTGGTGCTCTCGACAAAGAGCTCTGGGGCTGTTTAGTGAATCCTTCTACACTGGGTGGCTGGGGTTGTCCAGGAGATTTTGGAATCAGAGCTGGATTTGAACCTGGGCTCCTTCACTTGAGCAAGATACTTAATCTCAGTAATTCTCAGTTTCCTCCTCTGGACAATCGAGATAAGAATACCTACTCCACAGCATTACCATGAAGAGGTCATGGGTGTAGAGTGCTTAGTACACTGCTGAGCACATGTAATGGTGGGAATAATACACTCGTGACACGTGACACCAGCCAGGTCCTCCTGCTCACATGTTCCTTGAGGTGTCCATCTAATCACCGAAGTACCCAAAGTTCTGCACAGGGCCTGACACACATACCCCTACCGGAACCTTCCACCTCCCACACCCACGTGCCGCCTCTGATTCTTAATGACTGTGGAACTGAACTGAGCTGAACTGAGAGTTCTGGCCTGCGTTTTACAAGCTCAGAGTCAGGTCTTCGGGAGACCCCTTGGCATGAGGCTGTCCACATCTCCCTGAGGCCGGACCAGCCCTGGTGTGGAGGCTTCTGAGCCGGTTCAAGGTCTCCCCCAGCCTTTCAGAATGTGAAAGCAGCCAATAAGAGTCTCAACTAGGAAAACAAGTGCCGCAGCTCTATTGTTATGTTTTATTAGAAATAAAATTGCTAATCTCTTTCTTCCCCGCTTCTCCCTGCAAGAAAACCACAGCTATCTCAGACTTTGAAGTCCTTTAAGTTGCAGGCCTAGAAGAATGGGAGGGAGAGGGGAGGTCCAGGCCATCCCTTTGGTCGCCATCTTGCCATTCTTGACAAAGAGCCTCAGAATGGCAGCTTGTTTTTTCCTCAGTCAATGGCAGAGCTGGGTAGATTGCATGGAAGGAGATGCTGTTGGCCTCTCCAGGAACACAGCGGCCTCCCCCGCCCTCGTCTTTATTGGATTTCAATGAGTCTTTCTGCTCTGGGTCATACATGCAGTGCGACCTCATAAATGGAGCGGTGGAATTTTCACTCCCTTTGTACTGAGGGCCTCGAGCATACTCCATCCCCGTTGTCAACCCGGGATGGGTAAAACGTAGAAAACCGGGCAGAACTGATTTCTCCCAGGCAGCCCTGAGACCTGGAATATGACAGTTCAGTTTCTAGGCACTCGCTAGTCAGAAGGCAGCATAGGGCGGGAAAGCAGAGATGACATTTCCCACCTCATGCCCCTGAGTCTACTCTGGAAATCCAGATCCTCACACTTTTCTGTGGAATGTATCAGGGCCTTCAAGAGAACGGGCAAGGCCTTGGGTCTCATAGCTCTGCAGTTGTTGCATCAGAGGAAGCCGGTAGCCATGGGAGTTAGAAGGTTCTAGAAAGATTCTGGAGGCCCTCTCAAGCTGAGACGTTTTTAATCAAAAGTTAGTGGATTAAAAGGCCATGTGTTATTTAACCAGATGTACCTGGTAGTTGCTAGTTAAGTGCCTGTTTTGTGCCATTCGTCCATCCACATATTTTTGAGGGCCCAAAATGTGCCAGCCATTGTGCTAGGAGCCAGCCGTGCTGGGGAAGCAGTGGGAGTCCCTGATGTGGTGGTGGCGGCTACAGAAGACAGTGCTGGTAATAACAGGAAGAAAGCAGTGCTCCCCACCCCACAAATGAGATGTATACCCAGGGTCAGATCTGTTGATGGCATTATCTCTGCACTTACCAGCTTGGTGGAGAAGGTTCCTGCTTTGCTACATTTTGAAACTGGGAGTTTCCTATGAGATCATCTGTTCTCCTGCTTCTTCCCAAAAGGGATTTGATCTCTGCCTCTTTACTCGGCCTGTAAGTGGCAGAGATGAAGCTTGAATGCAGGCAATCCCGGTCGCCAGTCCAGATCTTGTAATTAGATGAAATGGGTGACGGAAGAGTGAGGCTTTTGTACCATGGGATGGCTGTAATTGCCCGTGACATCACCTTGCATCTGACTTCTGCATTGGAGTTTCACATCTCCCACATGGAGGTGGCTGCTGGCTATTACAAATTGCTGCATGCATTTGAAAAGATATAATTAGAGAAGGAGCGTTTCCATTGCAGTCCCACATCAAGGGCTGGGTGTTCACAGTGCAAGTCCTGTAATTCAAGGGGTCAGTGGCAGAGATGGTCCTCTGATGTGAAGAGTTCCTTTGTCCCCCACTATCCCTCCAGACCCCTGTCCTCTCTGTGGTCCGAGACAGGAGTTGTTTTTACAGGCCCTCGGAGGTGTATGGTTCTTCCTCACGGCTGGTTCCTCTGCATCCCCACCACGGGATCATCCATCTTAAATGCCTCTGTTGTCAAGGTGCCCACTACCTCAGTCAGACTCTTTCCCTGGAGGAGAATGTTCCTCTTCATCCTGAGCTCAGAGCTCCCTCCTGATTTCTGTCCCCAGAGGTTGTATGCTCCCTGCTCCTCTCTCCCTCCCACCCCCGGACTGAAGGGCAGGTCTCTGGCCCTACATGGTTCACCTCCGTCAGCCGCCACCACACTGGCTCCGCCTGGGAAAATCCTGCCCGCCGATGTGTAAGTGTGTCACTGCCAATAATAGTGCGAAGGCTCCAAATCTGAGGGCCTTTCTAGGATCGTTTCCTGATTAATTAGGTCAGCATCTCCAAAATCAATTTCCAGCGAAGTCGCGCCGCCTGGTAGCGCGGTTCCCTGCCCAGCCAGGCGAGGGAGTTGGCACGGGAGGCAATTCCCTGGCCTCTGGTGCAGTTCAGATCTTGTCTCTACCTCATCTCTTCTGTGATTATCCTGACTTTTTTATTTTATCTGCCCCCCCTCAAATCTTCCATTAAACCCCCGTAGATCCTGCTTCAAACAGGCAATTAGACTAACAACGTAATTATATCCCTCAATGCTAATTGTAACTGGTTTAGGGGAAAAACAAAAAGAAAGAGACTTCAAAATCTCCAGAAACTAAAAGCAGCAGTTATGGTTCCCAGGTATTTTTCATCCCTGTGTATTTCTTTGAGAGTCCTGGTTGCTGGCAAGCTGGCATCTCCATAGCTTGCCTTTGGCTCAGAATGCCATAAGGACCACCTTATCTGTCCCCCTCTTCTGAGCATGTGCTAGTGGACACCCCCACTTCTGTCCTTCTCTGAGCTCCTGGCTCTGCCAGCTGTGTCTCTCATTGTCTCTCTCTGTCTCAACCACTTGCACCCTATTAGATGCAGTCGGGTTGCAGGTGTTAGAAGAAGTAGCATTTCTTCTGACTCTTGCTAGTGCTCCATCATCCCCAGTAACCATGGATTAATGATCCATGTGAGTCTGTCTCCGGGAGATTGGAGGCTGGGCAAGCTGGACCTGGTCTCAGGGTTTGAGCCCAGGGTTGTGTGACAAGGCTGCCATAGGGGGACGTCTTGTGCCACCTGCCTGTACTCAGCATTTTCCAGGTCTGTTTTGGGGGCCAGGCCTGCGCTCTGTGAATAAGCCTTGGTCTCTGCATCCAGGCTGCCCTTGGCCTGGAGAAAGAGGCGTTCAAATCATTGAATGGTGGGATCTCTGGGAAGAGTAGACATCAGAGTGGCTCCAACCCGGCCTTGGGTGGCAGGGTGAGACGGGAAGTGGGGTAGGGCAGGGTGGGGACATTCGAGAGGTTCCCTGGTGGAAGGGATGTCTAGGATGAGACTTCAAAGATGTGGAGGGAGAGCCAGGCAGTGAGTGTGGAAGCAAGTCCAGAAGCCCTGGTGTGGCCGGAGCATCTGCTGTGAGGGTGGCCTTGGTGGGAGCTGATGCTGGAGAAGGGCAGGGACTATGTCTCCGAGGCGGAGGAGGGGGAGCGGAAAAAAGAGGAGGAGGGGGAGGGGGACAGGATCAGACTTGTGTCTTACAAAGACCAAACAGGCTACAAGTGGAAGTTGTTGAATGGGAGGGGGCTTGAATGGAGGCTAGAAGGCCTGTTGGAGGGCTTTTGAAATAACCTAGGTGGTTTTTCATGAGTAACAACTTGCTGTGATGGGACTGGACTAGCTGTGTGGCTTTGGGATGGTCGCTTAACCTCTCTGTGCTTCCGTTTCCTCATCAGATTAAAGGGAGGGTATTTATATGTACCTTGCTGTGTTTTAGGGGACATATCAGAAATAAGCAAAGGTTCTAGTTCAGTGTTTGACATAGACTAGGCATCCAAACAATATTTGTGAATAGGGAGCTTTTACCAGGATGGCTTGGAGCTCTTTTTCCAAAATATATATACACTCCTCTCCCATTAACTCTAGTATTTCCAGAGGATGAGAACTCAGGCAGTTGTATATTGAGGGGCCTCTTGAGTACATAGTGACTTTTCAGTTATCATGACTTTTCCCATCTTGGAGTCTTGTCCCAAACCTTGACCTCATGGCTAAGAACAAGTATGGTTCTGTGCCATTTTCCTTTTCTTAGAAACTAGGTTTCCCAGTTTGATGATTGAATGTGCTGATACCATTTCCCTTTGGGCAGATGGGACTCAAGTTGCCACCGCAAAGCCTGGGGTGGAGACTTGGTCATCATTCAGACATTGATGAGCTTGAAGCGGCGCTTTCTTTCAGTGACTGCCTTGAGGCTTTCGTGGCACTCTGTTTGGGCCATTTGGTGCCAGGTATTCCGGCCCTGGGTTTGCCATCAGTTATGTGGACGGGGCGTTTCATTAAAATTTCCATTAACTGTTATTTCTTTTTTTAAGCCAGTGAGCAATTTATAGATTCATTAACTTTTTACTACACTTGTGAAGCCAGGAAGAGGGGAATAAAGGAAATGAAATATTTGGTCCGTAGCATTTTACTAAAAGATGGTGGCCCTTAAATATGGAGGAGAAAAGCTGGATAATTAAGACTGGTTTGAAGAAGCATTTAGGAAGGGCTGGGATCTTCCAGAAGGATCCAGAATTGGAATATCCTGGCAAGGAGTACCACCTTTTACCACCCCTTCCCTGCACACTGAGTAGCTGATCTGTCCTTTTGCTCAAAATGATTGTTTTTTTTTCCCCACTGGGTGGCTGTCCACCCCCTGATGACAGTCTCTCATGGGGAGCACACCGCCTCAGGACTAACTCTGACTGTGACTCTGAATATATTTCCCTATTTGGGGGTGCAGTCTGACTCCTTGTAATCCTCTAATTGCATTCCCTTTTGGGGGAGTTAGGGATGGCATGATGGTTGAGTGATGGGCCTTAGGGCCAGATAAGCTTGGGTTCAAATCCAGGCCCTGCTGCTAACTAGCTGTGTGATTTTGGATAAGTGTCTCCACCTCTCTGAACCTTGTTTTTTTATTCTATAAAATCATGGTAGTTTTGGGAACTCTGAGAAGTCTGAGGAAAGTGACAACAGTATGTTCTACCACACACTAAGTGGTGAGGACAAAAGGAAATGGTTTACTAAGGATGCCTGACCCACATTCGCATTCCAGACTTGCCATGCGGTTGGACTGCTCACCTACAAACATTCTCAATTGAATTCCATTCCCTAAAACAGCAAGGCATGTCTGAGGACATCAGTTTCCCCTATTGTAAAGTAGATGAATAATCTCTAGTTAATGAGGATGTTGGATGAGATCAGACACATTTAATGAGCCTTTTAGAGTTGCTGGCACATAATAGTGTCTTAATACGTACTAGCAGTCATATATCTATTGTGGTTGCAACTACACACAATATAAAAACTCTGCTCCCGGGGTCTACTGTATTAAAAAGGCAATAGGCTTAAAGATGACTTTCCCCAAGAGTCCCTTAGAAAGAGAAAATCTCAGTACATGAAGGTACTCCGAGGTCATCCTCTTCAGCTCCCAGGTGGAGCTTGGATGTCGTTGAGTGTTGAACTTCCCACTGAAGGGGTGTGTACCCAGGCCTCTCCTCAGGAGAGATGGTAAAGGCAGGTCTTCGTAGAGTCACAGTCTTCTTCCATCAGGAGTAGCATGGAACCCTAGGAAATCACCTCATCCTAATACCTGCCTCTATAGATGTACAGCATGAGTATTGGAAAGGATAATGAATTCTTCCTCAAAAGTGGTAATAATGGAAAGTGAAGCAGGAAAGAGAAAAGTATCATTCAATTTTGAGCCATCCAGGGCAAGTGCTTTTAGGGATACTGTATATGTGCACGTGGTGTTTGTTTGTAGAAACCTTATGTAAAGTTATAGACATAGTTTGATTCTGTTTTTGTCACTTCAGTCAGTTAACCTCTGCTTCTTCCTTTCCGTAACGGAAATCATGACTCCTACCTTGTGAAGAATTAAATGAAGTAATGGACGTAAAAAAATCACTAAACAAATGTATGTGGGGGATTGATAGAATATGTTATTCCTGCCTCACTCCAGACTCAGGCTTCCGGGAACCTGAGTCATCTTCCTCTTTAAGGATGCTATGTAGACACACTCTCTGTGCTGGGCTGTCTGGTGGGCACTGGGGAATCCAGAGGCACAGCCCCTGCCTGGGAAAGATGGATGGTCCAGCTGTGAAGACAGGTCATAAAAAGATGACTGAGTATAGCAGCCAGTTGATCAATATCTTTTGAATGGTCCAGGCAATAAGGGCTTTTAAGAAAACAGGGGAGGGAGATCGCCCCTGTGGCCTGGAAGAGGTGGGAATGGAACCCATAAGGAAGGGGAAGGGCCCTTTCTTTCTTTGCAGAATGTAGTTAAGTCAAGCCTTTAGCAACAACTAGGACAAAGAGGTTCTGAGGGGTGAGTCTGTGTGGGGCAGGATGCATTTGCCTTTTATGATACTGTTCAGCAAACAGCAAAAAGTCCTGCATGCCTCTGGAGGGTCCTTGAATGTGGAAAGTTCTGGGGCCCTAGGAGTGCGTTTTCCCTAGCCCAGCTGGTGTCATACTTTGGTCCCCAGAGCCTCTGATCATCGTCCCTATAGGGCTGGTCAAGGGATGCTTCTAGAGTATCCACTGGGTGCTTGTGTCTTCTGGGCAGGGGGTTGAGGACAGCATTACGCTTCCACATGATGAGTTTTCCATAGTTTTCTCAGCAACACTGGAGTTACAATATGCTAGAAGGATACCCAAGCAACCTGCATGTTGGGGAACTGGGCTATGTGGCCAGGCATCTATTTCCCAGACTTTCAGAGTTCTTTAAACTCCAAGCTGTGATTCCACTAGATAGTGCAGAGGGTGGTGCAGTTCAAGACAAGGCAGTTGTTGCTGATGAGGAGGCTGGAGTCCAAATGGGGGAGCTGGACTCAGGTGGACTCTTTGGTTAGCTGTGCAGGGCAGTGTCTTCAAGTGCATACTGCACTTCTGGAGTTTCCTATCTGAACTGATCTGTTGGTTTGACCTCAGTTCCATCCCTTCCTTTTCCCTGCCATGCTCTGTATTGCAAGGGATTGCATTTGCTAGGTGCCCTTGCTCTCTGGACTTCTAAAGTTTAACCAGTAGGATGCTTAGCAGGAAGATTGGAATGTGAAAAGGGAGGGAGAAACCTGGGGTACTTCTTCCCACCCATTCTCTGCCTCTGGTGGTGTTTTCTGTTTAGCTCCAGCCCTTCTCTCTATGGTCCACTCCCAGTGGGCAGCCTTGCCATAATTTTACCTCTTGCTGGACAGCCCCAGTTTCTGATAACACCATTTCATCCCTTTTATCTCTCCAGGGCTGTGGGTGGTAGCAGCAGCTCCCTCATAGGCTGATATCCCTGGTTTTCTCTATGTCTCCTGTTTGCCTTCTCTAGTCACTCATCACCTGTCCTTATATTAAATTACCTCCATTTAAAGGGCCTAGAATGACTTCTGTTTGTTTTTTTTTTCCTAGCCTAAACTCTGAAGGATATTCCCAAATCAGACCCCTTAAGTGTTTGACTGGCTGTTGCCACCCTGCCTCACCCCGTGGAAGTCACTGTAAGCTCATGACTGCCCTAATGAATTCAAGGTACCAGATTTCTCCCCCCCGCCCCCCTCCGTGAAGAAAACAGAATTGTAGAATAATTTCAAAATAGTCTGGTTGCCTAGATTTCTCAGCAGGCACCCATCAGGATGTGTGGAATTACAGTCTTTCACTTCTTCATGGGCCTCTCATTTTGTAGAAATATGAGTGATTCCTTCCTTTCCAACTGTGAGAGGGACTATTTTGTGTCTACTGTTTTGATTTTGAAAAAAAAATCATGCAGTTGTTCTCCCCCTCCCCCTATTTTCCTGGGCTGTTGATCTTGTGATATATTTATAGAGATTGTGGTTGGCTGACCAGGAGTTATTTTGCAATAGGAATTTGTAAGATTTCTACTTTGAGCATGTGTTCCAGACTTTTCTTTCTTTAAAAAAAAAAAAAAAAAAAAAAGTCTTACTTAGAACATCTACTTTGCCCTTCTGTAATTATTTCTCTTTCACAGCAAAAGTAAGCCCTGCACTTTACACATATTTTTTTTTTCCATGTATATTTCTTTTGTCTCTGGTCTTCTTTCTTCTTTGGTGTCTCTTTTTACTACACATTTTAAAAGGCCTCAGCTTCTTTCTTCTATGTGGGAATAGGTTTGCAAATGAAAATGTGGTGACCGGAAGAAGGGTGCTTTGGGGGTCAGGAGGCCTCAGTTTCTCTGTCTGTAAAAGAGGAGCTTTTCCCAGCACTTTGGGAGGCCGAGACGGGTGGATCACCTGAGGTCAGTAGTTCAAGACCAACCTGACCAGCATGGTGAAACCCTGTCTCTACTAAACACACAAAAAAATAGCTGGGAGTGGTGGCTTATGCCTGTAATCCCAGCTACTCGGGAGGCTGAGGCAGGAGAATCACTTGAACCTGGGAGGCAGAGGTTGCAGTGAGCCAAAATCATGCCACTGCACTCCAGTCTGGGCAACAAGAGTGAAACTCCGTCTCAAAACAAGAAAAAAAAAAAAAAAAAAAAAAGAGCATTGGACTAGATTAGAGGGGGCAAGCATGCTTCCATCCCCAACTTTACCATATTCACTGCAGACATCAGTAATCAATCACAGCACTTTCTAACCAAGCTCTGCTGTGACCTCAGAATCTTTCTCCACACATGGTCCCAGGCAGCCACTACTAAGTGGTTAGAAGAGGCCATTCTTAAAGTAGATGAAATGATTCCTTGGACTCCATTCACCACCCTGGCTCTCTGACTATTGGAACTACAATTCCTTTATGTTTTAAACCAGTTGACTGACTTTTATGAAGCCTCATCTTAACGCAACATGTCCATAGCCCTAGGTACCGTGGAGCCACAGAGAAGCTGAAAACAGCAAGCCACCCTCACACAACCTACAGTTTGGTGGGGAGCACGGCTGCAGAGTGGCGATGTTCTTAGGTGTTCTCAGGCACCTTCTTGGTGCTCATGGTCAGGGAAGGCTCCCTAGACGTGGTTAGAGTAGACTGTTGTCTAGGCAGTGAGACAATATTAGCAAGTTTCAGAATTATGAGGGTCCTCAAAATTCTCTAGTTTATAGCTAGACAACAGAGGCCCAGAGGAAAAGGGACTTGCCCAAATTTTAATAAGTGATAATAGTTATAGCTAAAGTTTACTACTAATAAATCATTTTATAAAAAGTAATTATTTATATAGGTAGTACTTATATGCTACTTACTAAGTGCCAGACGCTGTTCTGAGAGCTTTATGTATTTTGAACTGATGGGGTCCTCAGTCACCTTGTGAGGTCAGTACTGTTATTATCTCCATTTGACAGATAAAGAAACTGAGTCACAAAGGTTAAGTGACTTACCCAGTGACACATAGTGTGTAAGTGGTGGAGCCAGGGTTCGAACCCAGCCCATCTGCCTGTAGATTCTATACTGGGAACTACTGTGCCAAATAAATCCTGCCGACTGGAGTGATCAGAATATGTTTGCCTTTTTAAAAAATGTATTAATTTTACTTACCACCATCAATGTAATCTTAATGACATCATCCAGATCTGAGGCTTATGTAGTGTTGTTAGCACTGGCTGAGAATGTTGCAGACTTTCTATCACTTCATCCACCCAACAGCCGTGGGATGGGGGGATTTTTGTCTCTATTTTACATCAGAGGAAACTAAGGCTGAGAGACAGGATGTGTCCAGCTACTAAGTGGCCCAGGCAGAATTTGAACTCAGGCCTGACTGACTCCAGATATCAGAGTTGGAATGTTTCTGAGAGGCCATGGGTCCAGCAACCTCACTGAACAGATGGGCAGTCTGAGGGCCAGAGACTGCCTCTCGAACAAGTCAGAGGAGGGCCTGGTGCTAACAGGGGTCTCCTAGAGTGTGAAGTTCTTCCTCCTCCCTGGTGAGGCTGTCCAGACATGCCAGCATTACCCTGGCCATATCAAAGGAGGCTGAAGCCTTCAGTTCACCAGAAGAGATTTGAGGACAGCCTCTTCCCCTACTGCCATACATAGAAATACCTAAGGGGTGACTTAAAACCTTGTCCCTGAATTCTAGGTTCACCTACTTTGGAGTTTGCAACCCTTTGTATTTATAATAGGTTTTTCTCTCCATGAAGCAAAAAAAGTTTCCTTTTTTTTTTAATCCCCAACCCCCACTTCCTGCTGATCTGAAGTGAATATTTATCACATTTTTAATGAGTAATCTGAGTCTCAGCTTGGTGAGGCTGTACCAGGACATGGTTTATGGCTGATCTGGTTTTAACTCGCTCCAGGCGGTTTTCCCTAGAGTTTTCTGTAAAATCATAAACCTGGAGAGAGAATTTTTGTGGAATTCAGTCACATGACTCACTCTTTTGTAAATTGAGAGATTAACTGTGACTGGAAAGAACTGAGATGCATTTCTTTTTTAAAAAAGAAAACAAGCAGAGCAGCATTTATGCACCCAGAGGAACGTGTCCACGCTGAAAGATGACGGGGCAAGTCACTTTCTCCAAGGTCACCCCACCAGCCTTGGAGGCAGGATGGTGTAGGGTTTGAAAATGTGGATTTGGACTTGGAGTATCTGGATTGGAGTCCTGGCTGAGTCTTTCCCAGCCGGTCCCTGGACCCAGCATGCCTCTAAGGCCTCCCCTGCATATGGGGACTGGTGACATCCCCACCTCTTATGGTAGTTGAGAACGTTGAATGAGGTGATGCATGCTGTACGCTGAGCCAGAGCTGGCACATGGGAGGTGCCCAGTGGATGCTGGCCACTTCTAGATCACTAGGATTATCTTCATTTGAAGCCCTTTATGCTGAATTGATGATATCAGCTGGCACTACATAGATGGAAAGACCCTGTTCCAAGCACAACTTAGCTCATTTAATCCTCACAATGTCTCTATGAGGTAGGCAGTGGGATCTCCCCATTTTACAGATAAAGGAACAGAGGCACTGAGAGATCATGATGCATCCAGTGTCCTACTCGCACATGGGGGCACTTGTGCCCAGGCTGACTCCCAGTAACCATTACCCTGTTGCTGCTGCTGGCTTCTTTCTTCCTGGTGACTGCTGGAGCCTGTGGGCATTTTGATTGCTGGTCCCTGGGAGGGAGACCAGGCTTCGCCTTGCCTTAGCTCAGACCTCAGCCAACCCGCCCTGGACTTTGACATCTACCCCCTAACTGGTCTTGGTGTCTGTCATAGCCCTAGCCAGCAGCCAGTTGGAGGACAGAATTCTGACCATTTTACTGCCCTGCCTGGAGCCCCTGATGGCAGGTGAAGGATATATGGGAGCTCCCTGCTATCCCTGAGAAACTTGTAAATGTGAAATTTCTTCAAAATAAAAAGTGTTTTAGGCCAGGCACAGTGGCTCATGCCTGTAAATCCCAGCACTTTGGGAGGCCGAGGCAGGCGGATCACCTGAGGTCGGGCGTTCGAGACCAGCCTGACAGACATGGTGAAACCTCATCTCTACTAAAAATACAAAATCAGCCAAGCGTCATGGCACATGCCTATAATCCCAGCTACTCAGGAGGCTGAGGGAGGAATTGCTTGAACCTGGGAGGTGGAGGTTGTGGTGAGCCGAGATTGCACCATTGCACTCCAGCCTGGGCAACAAGAGTGAAACTCCGTCTCAAAAAAAGAGTTTTAAAAAATAAAAACACCTCACTGGGCCTGATCTAGGAAAAACCTCACTCTTTTTGAAACAACATTTAGAACACTTTCTGATCCTGCCCAGCTCGGGGACTAGAACACACATTAATCAACCAGAAACTGTCATAGTACCTGTGGGATTCATGTGCAGACTGAGGCCTCCAGCCATGGTGGCACCTGGTGCCCTGGGATGGGAACCAGACTGTGCCTTGGGTGGTGAGTCCCACATAGCCCTGCAGGGGAGGCTGCTGCCTCCACCTCTGCAGATTTCCACCTTTTCCGTATTTTTATTTTTTATTTTTATTTTTATTTTTTCGAGATGAAGTTTTGCTCTTGCTGCCCAGGCTAGAGTATAATGGTGCAATCTCGGCTCACTGCAACCTCTGCCTCCTGGGTTCAAGTGATTCTCCTACCTCAACCTCCTGAGTAGCTGGGATTCCAGGAGTCCAGCTGGCTAATGTTTTGTATTTTTAGGCGAGATAGGGTTTTGCCATGTTGGCCAAGCTGGTCTTGAACTCCTGACCTCAGGTGATCCAGCCACCTCAGCCTCCCAAAGTGTTGGGATTACAGGCGTGAGCCACCGCGCCTGGCCCCCTTCTCCTTGAAACTTCGTGACTCAGGCCTCAGGTTTGGAGGTGAATTATTCTATTCCTCCATCCCTCCCAGGGGCCCAGGTCTGTGCATGAAGGAAACCAGGCCCTCTGCACATAGTCTAAGACTGGCAGGGGTTTCTCAATAGCTGCTGCAGTTTATTTAAACAACAACAGCAACAAAAACCTGTGTTCAAAGAGCAACTAATATGTGCTGGTGTCTTGCTGGGTGTTTTCCTCATATTATCTCAGTTGATCCCTGCTGCTCCCAGTAGCTCTCAGTCCTGCAGCTTTCTCTCCTCCACCACCTTCCCCAAACCACCATCATCTCTTCCCTGGAAGGGGACACTGGACTCTGTGCTGGCTGTTGCCTCTGGTCTGCAAACTGCAGCTCGCAGTTGCTTTTGGGGTACACATGCCTTCCAAGTCCATCCATAAGCTTCTAGCTCCCTTAGCCTGACTTACAGGACTTACTGATTCCTGACTGTTGACAGTGATGTCAAAGACAATGATGATGATGATGAAGACTGTATTAGGGTCTGGATCCAATCTGCATGGCTGCCTATCAGAGAGAGGAGAAGAATCCACCTGTACCTGGAAACTCACAGGAAGCAGACAAGACCCACACTGGTTCCATTCCAGGGACGCATGATTTAGTTTTAACTCTGGACCTCAGAGAGCCAGGGTTGGGAAAGAAAGAAAGGCATCAGAACCGAGAGGCATAAAGAAAGTGGTAATTTTCCCTGGCTTTCCCTCGTAGTTGGAAACTTGGCCAGTCAATCGCGATGTCTCTGGGGCCTCCTGCGGAGAAGATGCTTAGACCTGGTTTGGGGATGGTCTTCACATTTCTGTTCCATGGAACGTTGTGGCCACTCCGCAGCAAATAAAAAGGGGAAAGATCAAACCATTGTTCCTTCCCCTTCAGAGCTGGAAGCTACCAAGTCCAGAGGGAGGTGTGGGCCCCGGCCTGGGGGTCTAGTCAGGAAGTCCTTGTATGAGCCTGTGCATGTTGGGTGGGTTGGGCGCTTCCTTCATTGGTGAAACCTTCAGAGAAAGCTGCAGTCCAGCGAGGCTCAGGGACCTGGGCTTCCCAGCTGAGCAAGGTGGTGCCCTTTTCCTCACTGCCTTGCATGAGGTGCGTGTTGCTCCCTGTCATCCAGCCTGCGTTAGCTTCACCTGCATCTAGAGTTTCTATTGCCCCTGTTGAGTGTGAGCTCTGTGCTCACTATTCCAGCATCCCTTCTCAGAGAAGCTCTTCCTGACCCTGAAGTCTGTTGGATCCTCTTGTCAAAGATGCTGATGGAACCCAGACCTTTTCCTTCAGAGCACACATCTCAGGTGGTAATTATAAACTGATAGATTGAAGCCACTAAGTCGTCAATGCCTGTCCCCTTCACTGTTCTTGTTGCTGTTGTGTCCCCAGTAACTATTTTAGTTCCCAGCCCATAGTAGGCACTTACATCGTAATACATAGTGGTATTTGGGTGAGTGAATAAGGAACCAGGTCTGATTCATCTTAGCATCCTCCACCAGCCAAGGCCTTGCCCAGAATCACACATCTAATAGGAAGTTCATAAATATTTATGGAAAAATGGCACAAACCCATGTGAGTTCCAGTTCTTTCAGGCCAGGGTCTTCTCTGGCAGCCTCTAGCCACTCCTCAAGCTTGGAACCTGGGGTAGTCAGTGGCTTTGAGTTACCATGTTCAGTTGGGAAAGATAACACAAAATTAAAAGCCAAGTACAATGTGTTAGACACATACCACTGAGTATGATCTAAGAGGCAAGGTCTAATTAGAGAATTTATCATATATTTGGTTTCCCGGGAACAGAATCCTCTTTGTAACTTGCAAAGCTCTTTATAACTTTTTCAGCATTGGCCCTGGCACTCTTAAATGGCGTTTTTTAGGGACACCTGGTGAAGAGATGCTGGGGCTGCCTGTGCCTGAGTTGGAGCTCTGTGGCTAGACAGAAAAACAGTTCATCCATAAGGTTTGGGGCTAAGTTTTATCCATTGGTTCCATAGAGGAAGAGCCAAGGATATAGAGGAAATAGCTGTGGACTTGGAGTGAGAAGATGTGTGAACCTTGGCCAAGCCATTGGCGGTGGTTTGGCCATGGATAAGTCACTTAGCCCCTCCAGGTGCTTGGTTAATTCTTGGTCAAAGGGGCATAGTTAAACCACAGTGTTTTCCCCGCAGGGTTACTGGGAAGATCTCATTCAGCATAACTATCTGTAAAGTACTGTGCTGATGGTTAGTGTTCTCGTGTGTGGGAGAGATGCAATTCCATTTTCCTTGGTGCTAAGGCCCATGATTTTTGGAATCTTCCTTGACTCTTTATCTCATACCCCACATCTTATTTACCAGCACCTACCAGTATATTCAGAACTCAACCTTTCCTCACCCTCTTCAGTCCCTGCCACCATCATCTTTTCCATGGACCGCTCCGTAGCCCCGCCAGCCTCCTGTTTCCCCCCTGGCCTCATGGTCCCCTTTCAACACAGCAGCCAGAGTGATCTTTCTAAAATGGAAGTCAAATTATGTCACTTTGCCAAAAACCTTCTAGTGGCTTTCCAGAGTAGAAGCCAAGGCTCTTCGGTGGCCTGCAAGGCTCTACATGAGCTGACCTCCATGATCTCTCCTCCTCTCGTCCTCACGTATTCTGCCCCAGGTACCCTGGCATTCTTGCTGTTTGCCAAGCACACCAGGTGTGCTCCTGTCCTGGGGTCATTTGCACTGGCATCCACTTTGCCCCAGACACCACATGGCCAACTCTCTCACCCTCTTACAGTGTTCACCCAATGATGCCAACCTGACCACCCTACTTAAAATTGCAGCCTGTGGCTCCTCCCTTCTCCCCAGCATTCCTGACCACCCTATGCTTCCCTGTTCATGACCCCCCCACCCGCCTCCCCCACACACCATAGAACTGATAACTTTCAAGCCTGCTATATGTTTTACTTATTTATTACGCCTTATGTTAGTGTCTCCCCTCACTTGAATGTAATTGCCGTGAGGTTATGGATATATCCCAGCTGCCTACAATGATGTCTGGCATGTAGAAGGAGCTTAATTAATGTTTGTTGGATGAATGAGTGAATTCTCCTTGAGTCTTGTGCCTCAGTGGGAGAGACAGAAAGTTATACTTTAAGGTTTGGGGATTCACTGGCTTTTGGAAAGGAAAGAGATATATAAATAAGGCTTGAGTTGTTTCAGACCAACTGTCCTTTAAATATGAGGGGACACAGGGTAGAATCATCCTCTGGGCAGGTCCTGGGTTGGTGGATGCTTCTTGCACGCGCAGTGCCCCCTGCAGGCCTCCAGGTTAAATGCAGTTGGTTGCACCCACTACTGAGGCCACATATCTTCCTGCAGGGTTAATTGTACCAGCTGGTTATTTAAAACAATGTTGATGTTTGTACTAACATATAAAAATATATTAAATATATATTATGGTGTCATGTGTATTTGGTGGTTGTGAATGTAACATTCAAATGAATTCGTAAGCTACAAGACTTCAGAGGGCATTTGAGCATGCAGAGAAACTCCCATTTCTTTCTGGGTTCACGTTCGTGCTTCCCTTCCATAAGGGTGCAGAGAAGCCTGAAAAATACCACTGGGCATTCAGAATTGTCCCCTAGTGGATTTGAGGTCATCTACCTAGAGCCCAGCAGAGTACTTGCCACATAGTAGGGTTTCAAGAACTATCTGCTGAGTGAATAAAAGAATAATTATTTGCAGTCAATTGATAGATTTCATTCAAGCATGACTGCCAATGGACCATTCATCTAAGCAACCTCATTATCAGTATTTTTTGAGAAACAGTCATAATTAGCAGATTCAACTATATTTGCTGAGTATTTGCCCTGTGCCAGGCCCTGAGCTGGGTGCTGCTGACACGGTCATGTGTGGGATGTGGCCTTTGGAGGAGGGACAACATGCACCCCGGAGGGGTGACAGACGCTTCAAGAACTGCAACCCCAGTCCCAGTCCCATAAAGTTGGTTGATGTCTGTGTGTCAGCAGGGTTGGGAAAACAATGAACAGGGACAAATTAAATCTAGCTGGGGGAGGAGGGAGCCATTCAATTCTCTAGAGACCAAGTAATTTTTGAGTTGCGGTGGGGGAGGAAAAGGCAAAATCCTAATTATAGCACTGTGAAAATGTGCTGCGCCAGGTCCATCCTGAGCTTGGCTAGCTGAGGCGCCATCTTGGAAATGCCCCCTCCAAGATGGCGGCCCCCCTCTGCCCTCACAGAGCTAGGAGGTCTGTGAGGCCCCCACATTTGTGGCACCTCAGGCTCGGCTCTCTTATCGAAGAAAGGCATTTCATTCTTCGAGATCAGGCAGCCAGGACCTAAGGAGCTGTTTTTCCTCCATTGTGCAAGCATGACAAATCATTAATTTTTGATTGATTTGCTTAGAATTATGGGCGCCCCAGCATTCTTTCCGCCGCTGAACAGCTGTATAACAAATGAATATATCAGTGTGCACAAAAGATTGGAGATCTAAGAGAAGCAATTACATTGGCCACCCTCCCCCACCCTCACCCCTTCCCGGGCAATGAAGGGAGGAAATTTTTACCAGAAATTCCTCAAGTGGCTTACAAAAAAAAAAAATGCCATTTTATAATTGAATTAAATCTTTATCTCTTCATCTTTTGCAGCAGGTTTTTCCAAACACACACTGGTTCCCCCACGTGCGTGGGTTCTATCCATCCAGGAGGAATCTTTAATAATGAAATTTCAACTTGTGTGAATTAAAACCAAAATGAAAAAAAGGAAAAAAAGAAAAGAGCAAATTCTACCCCTCCTTTTGACCTTTTTTTTTTTTTTTTTGGTTGCTGCTATTCCTTTAAGATTTTGGAACCGTACCAGTGCACTAAATGTGACCTCCATAACTTTTAAATTAAGAATTTATGCTGGCTTGAAATTTATGAAATATTTCAGCATTAAAGAAAGCCTTTTTCCCTCAGGAAAATTGAGCAATAAATCACAGCACTGTGGATTTACTGCCCTAGAGCCAGAGAGAGATAGGATTTTTTTTTTTTTTTTTTTTTTTTGCTTCATTCTGAAAAAAAAAAATGTAATCATATAAGACAGCTTAGCTGCTATCCTCCCACTCTCTAGAATTTTTAATTTCAGCTGTTTCTGCTTGGATTTATTTCCAATATTCCTGCTCGGCTTTTCAATTTCCTCAGTTATTAAATTTTAATTCAGTGCATTAGCATTTAAATTAAAAAAGGGTTTATTTTATCGAAATCGTTGGCCAGCCCCCATCCCGGAGCACACGAATTGCCTGTTTCTGCCATTTGCACAAAATGTGAAATGCAGCTAATGTCTTACAACTTACATTTGCACAAATTTAGAAATAAAATTTCTGGGTTTGGAATAATATTTTCTTTCCAAGAAAACCCTTAATAAGAGAATGGAAAAGAACAACTTCACATTCATTTGGGAGGGAAGAAGAGGGTCGAATGAAACCAAAAATAGCCTTGCCCAGGTCCTGAGGGGAAACTGGTGAATAAGAATAGGTGGGATGGGGAAGCGGGGACAGCACCCTTATGCGGGACTGGAGGGCTTGGATACACCTTCACCCCAGCTTCACGAGAGTGAGAAGGAGGATCTCCCTGGGGTCCTGCTTATTTTATTTGCCATAGAGTGGTCTGATTAAGGTTGGGTCAGTTCAACATGGAGTGGGGGAGATGATCTGTTTTAATCTCCTTTCCCTGCCCCCATTTTTTAACCTATGGAGAATCTGAGGTCCAGAGAAAGGAAAGAGCTTGTCTAAGGTTCAAAATGAGACTCAGAGCCAGGCAACAAGCTACATCCTTAAGAAGCACCCAGTCCAGTGGCAGAAGATGGTGAAACAACAGCAGCTGCAGTGGGAGTTTCCATTACCTGAGTAATGACTACGTATACCAGGGCTGCACTTAGTAGTTTAGTGACATTACTGTCATTCTGACTGCACCATTGGAGAAGGCCTTCGGGCTGTGGTGGTCTGGTGGCCAGTCATGAGATGCTGACTTGCAGCTTGGGATTTGGGGAAGACCTTGAGGCAGAAGACCCATGGTCCAGCCCAGGCTGGCTCTGCGACTCGTTCGTCTTATACATATCATTCTGTTTTTCTGTGCCTCAGTTTCCTAGACCCAATAAATAGTGGCGTCTATAACTATAGGGTTGTCAGTGATTATTTTCATTGTTATAGCCAAGCACTCACTAAGTACTTTTACGTGCTATTACATGTTTTACCTTATTTAAGTTATCTCGCCTCTCAAGTCAGTCCCGTGAGATAGGGCCTGTGATTAGCATCTTGCCATTTTGCAGATGAAGAAATCGAGGTCTTGGAAGTACATGTGACTTGCTGAAGATCACAGTGCTGGAAAACGCAAAACCAGGACTTGAACTCAATCTAACTCTAAACTCTGTTCTCTTAAGCTTCAGTTCAAATTGAGACTCAGGTCAGATTACACAGGGTACAGATGAGTTTATTGTTTAGGTTGAATCATATGAAATTGCTGATGTTAGAACATTTTGGCCTCGGCACATGGAAGCGTCCGAAGTTCAGCTTAATCCACTTGGAAGGAATGGCTGTGATGTATTTGTAAGGACAGACCACACCGGCCTGGCGTGTATGGAACTCCACCCTGGGAGCTGGTGCTCCCAATACAGTGGGCTTTGGCTCTCTCTTCATGGTGTAGCTGGACTTGGCCAGGTGCACATGCTGTGATTGCCATGTGCTGTGATACTGAGACATGTGTCTTGGACATCTCCCACTGAATGCATTGTCCATCCATATCCCAATGAAGCAACTCTCATCCGCCACCATCTGAACATCCCACACCCTGACCAGGTAGAACTCTTTCCTCTAGTTGCCCCAGTTTCCCAGCAGTACCACCTGAGTCTCTGCGAAAGTATTCGACAACTCTTTGAATATTTTTAGCACTTTCTCTTTGTTTTATAAAATGGGTGGAAAACAGAAACACGTGCAGCTACCAGTAACACAAAAGCCGAAGTATTCACTCAGTAAAAGAGAAACAAAGGTGGAGATTATTAGGCATGCTGAAAACAGAGACTCTTATCCCACACTCTGTCACATGTTTGCTGCACTCGAGCTGGTCAACTCTGTGTGAAATTGTGAAGGAAAAGGACAAAAATGACAACTTTAAAAGTGTGTGTGACATGCTAAAAATACACGCACAGAATTAAGCCTGAAAGGCAAGAGATCCATTTGGGAGTTGACCATTTTTTTAAGCTCTCTGGGGCAGAATTTCCACCCATACCACTTCTGCTGCTTATGATGCAAACATTCAAACAACTTCAGCCTGTTCACTTCACATACAAGTTTTGAGGAATGCAAGATGTCGGAAAGAGGCCGTAATTGATCTGTTATTTTGCTTCCATTGAAATGATATGCAAACCGTTTTCTGCTTTCTTGTTTCTTCTGTTGAAATAATACATGAGCAGCTCATTAATTTCTTCCTTCCCGACCTCACATTTCTCCCTCCCTATTCATCCTTAACCTTTCCCTTTCCCTTTCCCTTTCCCTTGTGTGGGAAATAGGAGCTGTTTGATGTCACCCCATTTCCCAGTTGGCTCTCCTGAATATCGGTGGGAAGTAAAATGCTCCATAACTGAGGAAGTTGGACTTTGGGGTGACCCAGTCCTGAGCTTATAGCTGTGGGACTTTCAATAAATAAATTATTTGACCTTCTGTGCCCTTGCTGTAAAATGGGGATATTATGGGGTGGAGTGGGGGAGGACCTATGGTGAGGATTAAATGAGAGAAGGCGTTAATGTCCATATCCTAGCGCCTAATGGGAAGTTCTCTATGGGGAGCAAGTGTGGATGCCTGCTGGGACCAGACAAGGGCTGGGTGATTATAAGGCAGGAGGAGGGGATGGAGACTGGAGAACCAAGTATGTCAGCTCTAGCTGCCCGTCACCATGTAGGACTGGGTATCACAGGGTTATCCAGTTTAATAAGAGAAGGTGGAGATCTGGCCTTTTTTCAGTGCAATTCTTTTATTTTTATATATTGCCAATTTGTTTGAATCGAAGTCCGCCATCTGATTTTGCCAGTTTGCAACTTCTCGTAAACACTCATCAAAAGGTAGCTGCTAGTGTTTTATTTCAGATCCTCAGTCCATCCTCAGTCCTGAAATTCAAAGAAACTTGAAAAAGTTTTTATAACTGATGAGGCAGCAGAACTTGACCTGAAGGGAGAAAAGGCTAGTTACGGTCCTGATGGTTGTCTTGTTGGCATTTATCCTACGTAGGGTTACCTATGCATATGTTTTACGATAGAAATAACAACATGCTTGATTAGCAGGGGCTCTGCCAGGGTTGTTTCAAAATATAAGACATAGGGCTGTACATTACCTTTCTAAAATTGGAAAAATTCTGAATTTGGAAACAGATATGCACCTGAATTTCAGACCTGTATTATCCTATGATTCTTATTAGAAGTGTTTTGACAAAGGCTGGGAATGCATCTTCAGCAGGCGGTGATGGAGGATCTAGACATTGTTCCCAGGTCTGCAACCTCTCTGTCAGCCTCTGCATTGAGGTCCCCCTGAGCACTGGTCCAGGAGTCAGGACCCCTGGAATTTTTTTTCATGAGACTTCAGGCAGCTCCCTCTGTGCCCAGGTCCCCAGTCTCTGCATCTGAACCAGAATTTTATGATTCCTGAAAATTTCATTTGGTTAGCTTTATCTCCCCCTCCCCCCGACACCCAAATAAAAGAGATTAAGAACTGGCACTCTCTTGCCTTCTGCTCATAGGGTTGGGGGAAAGAATATTTTAACGTAATAGGATTTTTTCCCTCTGGTTGGTAGGAATAAATCTACAGCTACTGTTTTATTGGAAATCCCAGCTGAAAATAAAAATGGTGCAATTCAATCTCAGATTTAGCTGGTTACTTACTTTTCACTGAGTCCCCAGGGCAGTGCAGTTGCTGAGTTTGTGTTGGCACTGGGTGCTCAGTGGGATTTAAAGGGCCAAGCAAGTGGGATTGCGGGGAGGTGTCCTGACTCCCTCTTACCACTGGGTGCAAGTTTGTCCAGCCTGGAGGAGCGGGACAGGGGCTTGTGGCCAGCTCACCCCACAGTCTGAAGGCTGGTATTCAGTGGGAGCTTGGCGGGGTGGCAGCAGGTCGAGTCTACGTCTTCTGCCTTGGCTGATGTAGGTGTTTTGGGTTTCTTTTGCAGGCTGACGGAGCCAGTGCAGCCGGAAGGAAAAGCACTGCGAGCAGGTACACTCCCTCTCCTGCCCCCAGCTTGTCCACCCACTGACTCAGGTCTTCATGACTAACAGTTACCACTCTCTGGTCCTCACCTTCCCCTTGAAAGGATGGATGGTCCAGGCCAGCCCTCCTTGGCAAGAAGTATCCAGACTTCCCCAGACAGTGTGAGGTCATGGAAAGCATTTTCCATGTGGGTACCTGTGACCAGAATCCAAGGATGGTTCATTCCTGAACTGGCCATTGGCCGCTCAAGTTGAGAACTTAGGAGTGAAGTGTAAGACTAGGCAGAAAGACCTGGGCTGGAATTCCATCTGGCCTGCTGCATGGCGAACTCCTGGGGCAGCTAGTCCCATCCTTGTCCAGAATCCATTGGCCTACGTGCTAGTGTCATGTGCTCCTCTCTCTGAACCAGTCATGCCAAAGCAGGGGATGGGATACTCTGATTAGCCAGGGTGGAGAGGGGGTGGCCTGTCTCACCCTCAAGGATGGTAGGAGAAGGGAGGGGGGGTTGTCCCCAATGGAGAACTGGACTGTTTTTACCAAAGAAGAGAGAAAGAGATATCAGACAGTCCCAAGCTATGGACATCATGACAGGTGTCACAGGTAGGTACTAGGTAATGTTAGCACCCATGCTGCTGCTGCTGTTGCTGCTGTTCTGTTGGGTAGAGCAAGGCTACCATGGCCATGTGACCTTTATTTGGGGCTTTGGAGGCAGAAAGAAGGTAAGGGACAGACAAGAGAGATGGCTCCCCAGAACACGTACATAAAATCTAGAATCGATCCTAGGGTTACCTGTTAGAGCTGAGGGTCAGATTGTGAATGCCAAGCAGAATAATTTGCCCGTTGGCGTATGGAACACTAGTTCTTTAAAATGTTAATGGATTTTTTTGTGTGGGGAAAAAAAGGGTTCTTTCTGTGGCCCAATAAGTTCAGAGGACAGCGGGTTAAACGAAATTAAAAAGGTTTATTTGCTGTGGGACTTTCCAGATCTTTTAATATGCTAATGTGTGTGCTTGAGAAGAGACAGGCAGAGAGAGAGAGAGAGAGAGAATTATGTTTAGAGAGTGAGAAAGAGAATCATATTTCTCAAACTTCTTAACCATGGGACCCCTGTATTGAAGTTCATTGCATTGAGCAAATGTTCTTTGGAATGTACTTTGAGAAACCATGGAAAGATACTGACATTCTCTGAGCAGGAGAGTAATGCGTTCAGCTTGGTGTTTCAGGAATACCACCCTGGCAGCCGTTTGTTGGGTGGATTGGAGGCTAGTAGAATAGACGCCATGGTACCAGGCTGGAGGTCTCTGCAACCCAGAGACCTGTGTTGCGTGGCAAATATTTTACGCTTTGCAGGCTGTATGATCTTTGTGGCAGTTCTCAACTCTGCCATTATAATGCTGAAGCAGCCATGGCGATACATAAATATGCCCATAAATGGCCATAGTTTGTCAGCCGCTAGTCTAAACTGACTCCTACCTGAGAGCCTCTGCAACTGCTGTTCCCTGTGCGTGGAATGTTCTTTCTCTGATCTTCCCATGATGAATGTCCTTTCATCTTTCAGATCTGGAATCTCTTCTACCCTCAGGGAAGCTTTCCCTGACCCCCCGTATCAAGGTACCTCCACCGCAGTCTGTGGTGTGTGGCCTTCATAGCCTGTTTATGCTGTTTAATTATTTCATTTTCATTATTCGTTATTTCATTCCCTTCCCTGTGTTCCTTTTTTTCTGTCTCTCTGAGAGTGCCAGCTCCATAGGCAGAGAACATGTCCGTCTTGTTCACTGCCGTGGGCCTGGCCCCTAGCAGGTTGTCAGTACGTGTTTATGGGATGGGCACACTAGATGAGATGGAAGAAGATGTGCGAGTGACATAGAGACACGGAGTGTGGAGAGGAGCAGGTAGAATTCAGAGATGGTGCACTTGGGCCTGTGGCCACTGGGGGTGACCCATGTAGCCAGCAGCTGCCCAGCATTTTGTGTTTCTCTCCTGAGTCCCTAGGAGTGGAATTTGTGTAAGAACAATGTGTGAGGCTGTGGCCTGCGGGGCAGTAGCAGTTGTCATACCAGTGCCTGTAAGTATTTCTTGGATCAGGAAATCAAGACTGGAAGGGGCGTTGAGTTTGTCTAGACCACCCTGTCATTGTGCAATGGGGAGATCGAGGCCTTTGGGAGGAAGGGCCCTGCTCGGGGGCATGTAATGAATGAGTCAGTGGCTGTGTTGGGCCGTGAACCTGCCAAAGCTGGTGCTTTCTCCACTCCTCAGTGCCGTGCCCAAGTGAGGGTCTAGACAGCCTCTCCCACTTTCCTCCCACTTTCACTAAGCACCTGCTCTGGTAGGCCCGGTGCTGTATGCTATGAACTCAGATGGGTTAGATGCTAATTTATTCACCTAGTCAGACATTGAGTGTCTCCTGCATGACAGGCACTGTTCGAAGTACTACACTGAGTGAATGAAGAGACAAAGCACCACCCACCCGTCGTCAGTCCTGTGGGAATGTGGTCTGCCCTCACTCTCTGATGCGTGAATCTCTCCTACACGAGCATCTCTGCCTGGTAATTGTAGCCAGAGAAGAACAGGCAGGTTTTCCCACAGTGGCTGCCTGAAGCTCTGAATTGAGTATTATCCCCCTAAGGCTGTAGTTGGTGGAAGAATGCTGAGATTGATTAGAGATGCCTGCCCAGTCACAGGAGGGGTAGGGTGGCATGTGAGACATTGACTTGTTCTCCCTGCTAGCCTAGCCTCTCTATCACACATACTCAGTGACTGAGCCCCTGTGTTACTACCATGGTGCCAGAATATGCATTAGGAAGAGCCACCCAAACCTGGGGTTGTGTATGGCTTAAGGTGTAAAAACAGACTTTTTAATAGTAATGACTACCATTTGGTCAGCATTTCTTTGTTAGGCTCTGAGCTAAGTGATTTATGTGTATTAATTTATTAATTTTTCTTTTCTTGGAGACAGGGTCTCGTTCTGTTGCTCAGGCTGGAGTGCAGTGGTGCAGTCTCTGCTCACTGCATCTACCTCTCGGACTCAAGCAGTCCTTCTGTCTCAGCCTCCCGACTAGTTGGGACTACAGGCATGCAGCACTACCCCTGGCTAATTTTTGCATTTTTTTGTAGAGCTGGGGTTTCACTGTGTTGCCCAGGCTGGTCTCAAACTCCTGAGCTCTAGCGATGCACCCATCTTGGCCTCCCAAAGTGCTGGAATTACAGATACGAGCCACCGCGCCCAGCCTCATTTTTTAATTTAATGTAATCTTTGTAACAACCTCATGAGAGAGATACTCTTATTATTCCCACTTTACAGATGAGGAAGCTGAGGCACAGAGAGGTTTACCGGCCCAAAGCTGCCTAGGTGGAGGTAGGCAGTAGAGCCAGAAAGTCTACCCGAGTCTGACTTCTGTGATGCATACACTTACCCACCACGCCCTTCTGCTTCTTGGTAGGAAAGGATCAGTTAATACATATTACAGGAGCCTGTTTGGGGCCGGGAACTGTGCTGTAGGCTGGAGGCCTATCAAGAAGGTGGGACTCTGGAGGAGCTCACAGGCAAGTTTATAGATTCTGTGATGAAAACCAATCCTTTGAAAGACTAACACACTATTACTTATATAGTGACTAGATGTTCAGTCTGAGAAGTGAATTATATGTTAACCGTCAAGGGAACATTGTCGGGCCTGGTGCGGTGGCCCACCCCTGTAATCCCAGCACTTTGGGAGGCTGAGGCGGGTGGATCACTTGAGGTCAGGAGTTTGAGACCAGCCTGGCCAACATGGCGAAACCCTGTCTCAACTAAAAAAATACAAAAATTAGCCAGGCATGGTGGCACGCACCTGTGATCCCAGTTACTCAGGAGGCTGAGGCAGGAGAATTGCTTGAACCCAGGAGGTGAAGGTTGCAGGGTTGCAGTGAGCCAAGATCATGCCACTGCACTCCAGCCTGGGCAACAGAGTAAGACTCTGTCTTAAAAAAAAAAAAAAAGAGAGAACATTGTCGGTGTAGTGGCCTTAGCTGACACCACTGGTGATTTGACCATGGCCAGGTGGGATTTCGATGGGTAGCCACTTTGTAGAGCATTAGAGCTCATTTAATCCCTGCTTCAGATGGAGAAATGAAGGTCCTAAGATTCCCCAAAGTCAGAATGAGGTTAGATGGCTCTGGGCGGAATGACCTTGAAGGACCCCCAGCCCTCTAACGTGGGCCTCCAGCCCCAGCTATGCTATGGCACACTCTGCTACTACACCAGAGCCTGCTTTCATCCCAGCGCCTTCCTCTTGGCCTGGAACACATAATGTTATTTCTCCAGAGGGCTTCTGGCTAAACCCCAAAATCAACAGCATGGGCTGCTACGGAATTAGTGTTAAATTGAGGGGACAAGGAGAGGTGGTGTTTCTGATCTTAAGAAACAACTGAATGTGGTTTGGTTTACTTCCCTGTAACCCAAACTGGGTCGATTTTACAAGACCAGTGATCCCAACACTTGAGGTTAATGTCGATCTGGTGTGCAGGTTACAAATCATGTAGCACAACTCCAGCCAAACCCTACTTAAGGGTCAGGGGGGCTGTGGGGCCTTAACTTTGGAAAATTCTAAAGGAAATGCAGTTTTTGTAATCAAGTAAATGATTTGTAATCAAGTAAATCAGTTATAGACTTGGTGTAATAAAGAATCATATATAAATATATATATATTTTTCTTTTGTCAGCTGAGGATTTTCAGAGCCGGAAGGACTGTAGAAAATGTAGTCCAGCCCTTTCATTTTAGAGATAAGGAAATCTGGGATAGGAGAGGTTAAAGGGCTCATTATTTTGTTATAGGTTGCCCAACAAGTGAACAGGGTCTTGTAGACAAGGATATTGGGGAGGAGAATAAGAAAAACATCAAATCTCATCCATTCATTCCACAAATATTTACTGAGTGCCTACTAAGTGCTTGGCACTGACCTGGGTGCTGGAGGCACAGCAGGGAATGAAACAGACAGAAATCCCTGCCCTTGTAGAGCTGATGTTGTAGTGGGAGTAGAGCAGCTGTAATGAATACGTAAAGTATATGCTTGTTAGATGATAACAAGTGCTGTGGGGGAAAAGCAGAGGAGATCGGGAGAGCCGGAGACAGTGTTGCCTCTCTAATTTGAGCATTCAGGGAAGGTGAGTCATGAACAAGGATCTGAAAGTTGAGGGGCCAAACCAAGCAGTCATTTGGGGGAAGTGCATTCCGGGCAGAGAGAATAGCAGGTGCAAAGGCCCTGGAGCTGGAGTAGCAGCAAGGAGGCCAGTGTGGCCACGGAGGTCCCTGGAGACCATTATCAGGACTTTGGCCATTCCTGTGTGTGAGATCAGGAGCCACTGGGGAGTTTGAACAGAGAAGTGGCATGATATGATTTGGTTTTAAAAGGATCATTCTGGCTGCCAGGAGGAGAATAAGCATCAGGGGATAAGATGTGATGATAGGTGTTGCCAGGGGTTCAGGACAGACAGGACCTTAGACGGTAGGCTTAGAGCTGAGTTTCTGAAGGGCTATTTTTTTTTCAGGCCTGAGGACTTTAAGTTCAGCAAAGGATTATGTGTAGCCTGCATCCAAAAATGCACAGCCTTCTGCTTGGTTCTTGGATGGCCCCAGAGTAGAGCAGTTGTACTCCTGTGGTCCGCATTCTCCATGCCCCCCCTGCACCCCCTGCCTGGTCTATCAAGCATCTTCCTCACCATCTCTCCAGTCCTGCTAAGGGCCCAGCAGCCTAGTGCAGAATGGAGGAGCCCAGACTGCCTGGATTCAGATTCTGGCACTGTCCATTGCCTGGTTGTGTGACCTTGGGCTCATTACCTAGCCTTCCTGCATTTTGGCTTCCTTATCTGTAAACTGGGGATTATACCAGTACCTCCTTCATAGTGTTGTCAGTAATAATATATATACCCTTAGCACAATGCCTAGTTCAAAGTAGGTGTTCAATAAACATTTATTTTTATTATTACCGTGGTGGATTCTGGTTCCTAGGAGTTGATAACGTGGGGTGACATTGATTTTTTGTAGAGCCTGGACATTGGAGAGAGGGCTGAAGGGAGGGATGACGATGATGGAGCTCTTATTTGTTGAAGGCCTACCATGATCCAAGTATGTGTCTTATTTGATCTTCCCAGCAGCCCTTTCAGATAGTGACTGACATCCCTCTTGTTCAGAGGGAATTGAGGAATAGACTTGTCTGGAGTCACCCAGATGGTAAAATGGCTTTCAGTGTAGCTAAGTCTTGTTCTTTAATTAAGCCAAGATTTTTCACTGGTGGACCATTTTATCTGATAACCACATGTGTGTGGCTGCATAATTATTTATATCTTCTTCTTGTTTACCATTTTGGTTTTCAGCAGTAAAATAAAAGTAGCCCTAAACAACGCAATTTCATTTGCACAAAATTTCACAGCAGTACAGATTGAGTATTCTTAATCCAGAAATCCAAAATGCCCCCAAATCTGAAACTTTTTGAGCACCAACATGATGCTCAAAGGAAATGCTCATTGGAGCATTTCAGATTTCTGGGTTTTGGATTAGGGATGTTGAACCGGCAAATAAAATGGAAATATTCCAAAAACTGAAAGAAAAAAAAAATAATCCAGGTACTTCTGTCCCTGAGTGTTTCAGATGAGGAATATTCAACCTGTAGTCAGCCCAGTGCTAGTCAATGAACGGTATGGTATTAGCAGAATGAATTGAGAACTGGGTATGTTTTGGGAGGTATCTTCATCTTGACTCTAGATTTATGTTCCTATTCCTGGAGTTCAGATTTCATTTCTAGAAATGTATTTCCAGAAATATTCTCACCCTACCAAAATTCGGGCAAAGTTTGTCCACAAAAAAGTCCTAAATTGCAGGTTGAATGGGGGCTCACATACTTATTCCAAAGAGGCCAGTTGGTTTTTTGGTGGGCAGAGTTGACTCTGCTTAATAAGTTACCATTCAACCTAGGCTCTGTAAATAAGGCAGATTCTTGAAAATGTATATGCAGTGTTAGGTTTGGCCTCTGGAGACAGCCACAGAAATGCAAACCACAATTCACGTCCATCAAAATCTGTGAGTTGTTTGTGCCAAAGGGCACTTGAACTTGGGGTGGTCCAGCAGAGGGAATTGGTGGGGGTCTCTGGGAACTCAGTCCTCCCACTCAGCACATGCCCCCCACGTATGCTTCTTGAGCAAAGTGAGAAAGTTATTGTGAACCTGTGGCTGTTAGTTCAGAGTGTTCAGAATCTTGCCTTGTCCTGAAGCACAATATTGAGAATGCTAAGTAGGAGGACCTGACCTAGTTGCTTCTTGAGGCCTTTAATAACAGAGGCCCTTGATCTGAGAAGGCAACCCAGGAAATTTCCACAACCTCACCATCTGTCTGACTCTGCTGACAAAAAAAGAACATGCTCACCCTTGGCTTGAGCACCCTCCAGACTCCATGTGGAGTGTGACAGTTTACAGCATTGGGACACCTCAAACCCACCTTCTTGATCACTCCTGCCTGCCTGTCCTGCAGTGGACTTGGCTGCAGTGTGGGTCTCCCATCTCTCCTCCTCACTGCTGCATGGAGGGTGGCCTTGCCCCCACTCCTTTTGTTTTCATAGGGGCTAAAAATTCCTCTTCTGCTTCCATTTATGAGTACTCCACTGACGGCCTGTGAGCTCATCTTTTTCATAGTTAACCTAACTTTTCACATTTTGTCTGGTTTACTTAGTAGGCGCGGGAGAAAAGAACTAATATGCATTGAGTTCCTATTAGGTATGTGGTACCTACATCCATCCATCCTTTAATCTTCTCGAGTACCCTTAGTGGTAAGTATAACAACTGTGATTTGCACATGAGGAAGGGAAGGTGTGGACAGGGTACGGCTCCTAGCAACGATCCCTACATCTGCTTTGTCATCCCCAAGCACCTTGTAAGGACTGGATCATGTAGTTAAAAGAGTCCTGTGTGTGTGTCCAAAGGCAGCGTGCCTCGAGGCAGTGAGCAAACCAGGGCTGAGTTCTCACCCTGGGGTGTTGGGGCAAGAGCTGGTTGGTTGTCACCCCACTAGTCCTAGAGACTGCAGGGTGGAGGGGAGGAAGGCAGTTGTAATGCCAGAACGGGGACAGCATTGTGGAGGGATAGTAAATCTGTGTCAGCAGCTGGGCAGCACTGGGCATCAGCTGGCGACGTGGGCAGGAAGGTGGAGGGGTCGCAGTCCTGCTGGGGCGCTTCCTTATCCGTTCATTCCTAGGAGAAGATGGCCAGAGGAGTTGGATCTCAGAGAATGAGAGAAAGGAGTAGTTGCTAAGTCATAGCCTCGGCATGAAGTAATGGTGAACAGAGGGACTGTGTTTATCCTTTGTTTAGACGTCCAGTGTGAGGGCTTAGGGATGGCCTTGTTCTTTAGTGGTTGAGCTTCCTGCCTTCTGGGGTCTGCATGGGACCTCATGTGTGCAGGACAGTCTTTGCAGGGTGGTGCATCTCTGCAGGACAGTGATCATGGGCCCCTCATTGGCCTCCACTACCTACCTGTCTGTTGGGGAGATTCTCTCTGGGAGACAGAGAGGTGGCCCCTCAGAGAACAGTGCACATTGCTAATAGATCAGAATTGCACCATTGCCAGACCCACTGGAAAACGAAGGTAGCGTGTCTGTTTAAAATGCCATTAACGCTGCTTCTTCTTAACATCCTGGGCAACCTTCCACATGCCACAGCACCCTCGAAAGAAGTTTCCAGCTGTAACTGTTGAACCCCACCCTGCTACATTTCGGAGTTTATGACTTGACAAGATCGCCCAAGACTCTTGCTTTGCCCCCTAGGTTTAAATTAACCAGGGAATTTACTGTTAATATTTAAATCATATACTGTCTTTGTGAACTCCAATATTACCCAGCGTTGTGGCTGACTGACACCGTACAATGAAGAAAATTAAGTGTCTAAGAATTATCTCCAACTAATGATATATTTATGCATTGTAGGTTACTTTGAATTTCTAGACTGTTAAGAGTTGTTTAATAGGTTAATAGTTTGAATCTATTAATCTAATCTTTTCTATTTGACTATTTATTAAAATATATCAGTGATACATGACAGAAATGGAAGTACAGATCATTTTGAGGGTTATTAAGGAACAGGTGATGGTGTGACGATGTGAAACTTAGGTGGAATAGTAAGTACCGGGCATGGGCCTCGCTCCTGGCATTTGCAGACACTGTGGTTCTGCTCCATGTTCCCTCTCTCAGCTCTCTAAGGCTAGTGATGAAGCTATGACCTTTTTCCCACGATGGCTTCTCTCCTTGTCACTAAAAGCTGGAGACTCTTTATATCTGAAGGACATGTTTGAGCACAGCAGCATTTGAAAACACATCAGGGAGAGAGAGAGAGGCAGGCAGTGAGCGCAGAGCCCAGGCACTTTTCTCTGTGGAAGAGGTGGGGCCCTTCATTCCTGTCCTTTATTTCATGTCGGTGTGACTTTTAGCATCTAACATATGCCCAGTTCTGTCTGGATGCTCAGGAAACAGCAAAAAACAAGGGAATGTATTCCCTGTGTCTTGGGACTTCTGGCATTTAGTCATGTATGTGTTCATTCATTCAACAGGTGTTTTTATTATTTTCTCTTGAGAAAACAAAAATTATCCAAATGGTTCAAAGCCTAGACTTTGGAGTCAGACAGACCTGGTGGAATTCTAGGAAGTGGGGAGACTGAAAAAGTCACTCGGTTTCTCCAATCCTTGGTTTTCTTATCTAGAAACCAAAAAATGCCCGTATCAGGCATTGCACAGAAGGATGAGACGGTGTAAGTGTGGGGCCCGGAGCACTGCCCCCAGCATGTCATGAGCACTCAGTATACCACGGCTGCCCGTGGCATCACTCTCCGTGTTTTTTGTGCCATTTGCATCGTGGCTGTCCTCACCAGCATCACCTCCACCCTGCATGCTGGTGTGTTTTGTCGGGTCGTTTTGTTTGTGTCATTGAGCAGACCTTGGCTGACACCTGCCAGAGGACCAGGCACAAGGATACAGAAAGCAGTGGGTAGAGCCCTGGCCTCTGGAAATCTTCCAGAACCACATGGAATTAATTAGAGGGCAGATTTGGAATTGGGAGTAGGCGCCTGTTAGAAGCAGAGGGGAGCGTTTCCAGAACTGCTGGTGGGAGAATGAAGGCTCCTGAACCGTTAGTGGGGGCAGCTACCCTGTTGCCTGAGGGCCTGAATCTATGCTGATGGGTGGTCCTGATGGCGACCCTGCACCCTCAAGAGAGAATGTCAGGGTATTACCAGGCTACTGTATCTTGGCATTTCAGAAAGTGGGAAGAGTGTGTTACATTTTAGAAAGTGTTCATCAGTTCATCAGAAAGGATAAAGATACAACTTTGACACTCAAGAAATAAGCTTCACTTATTCAGAAAATTGGCTTCTGTGAAGCAACTGCAACCTATGTTATAATAAAGGCCAGATGAATGAGTCATTCTTCAGTTCTGAATATTCACTGAAGCAGCAAAACCATCGACAGTTACAGTGATGTTGACGGATTGATCACAGAAAAGTTTTGCCTGGATCAGAGGCTACAGATGCCTCCAGAGCCATGCTGACATTGACCTTTCCTAGACTTGGTCCTTGGTTTACTTGGTAAACAGCCTCTTGCTGACCATCACCCATGTGCTAGCCACTGTTCTGAGTATCATGAGCCAATGAGACAAAATCTTGTCCTCTAGCTCATGTTCTAGTTGAGGAAACAGACAGTAAAGTGGACAGAAAAGTAACAGAGTACATTGAGTGGGTAAATACTGGGGAACCATAAATGAGTTTCAGCCAAGGAGTGACATGACCTTGGCTGCTCTGTCCAATGTGGATTCCAGGGCAGTGTATAGCAGGAAGGGAGATTGGCTATGAGATGTTTACAAGACAGGAGAAAGGAGAAGGTGGCTTGAACTGGAGTGGTGGTCGTGGCATGGTAAGGAATGGTCAGATTCTGGACATACTTTGAAGGTGGGGTTGGCAGGATTTGCTGGTATATTCATAGTGGGGAGTGACAGAGCAGGAAGAGTCAAGGATAGTTCTAGAGTCTGGGCAGTAGGAGCTGGAAGAATGGAATTACTATTAGCTGAAGTGGAGATGATGGTAGTTATTTGATTGTGTTGTCTTAGATTGCAGGTTTTAGCCAGAAGAGTGCTGGGCTAGGAGGCAGAATTGTTTTCCTGTCTTGGGAGAAGAGATGGAGCAGCAGGGTTTTGGACTTGTTAAATACGAGGTGCCTATTAGGTGTCCAGATGGAGGTGTTGAGCAGCTGGAGATTTATGTAGGTCTGGAGTTCAGTGGGGGGACCAGTCCAAGCTGGAGATACAGTTTGGGATTCAACACCATATAGTTAATGTTTAAAACTCAGATTCTAGCTGTGTAGTCCCAGCTACTTGGAAGGCTGAGGTGAGAGGACCGCTTGAGCCCAGGAGTTCAAGACCAGTCTGGGCAACATAGAAAGACTCTGTCTCTCAAAAAAATTAAAATTAAAAAAAAAGATAAATAAGAAATAAAAGTACAAGTCTCCATGAGATCACTTAGGAAATTAGTGTGGGTAAAAATGCAAGAAGTTCTAGAACTGATCCTTGGGGCATATCAACGTGTAAGAGCTGGAGTGATGAAGAGGATTCGGCACAAGAGATAAGAATGTCCAGAAGGCCGGAGGTCCACCAGGGGAGCACAGAGCAAAGTGAGCAACCAGCTAGATGGAGGAGAGGGGGGCTGTGTTAGAGGCTGCTACTAGAGGCAGAGTCCGACGGGGACTGAAAAGGGATCACTGGATTGAACAGTGTGGCAGCCACTGGAGATCTTGAAAAGAGAACCTCTGGTGGAGTAGTGGAGGCAACAGCCTGTTGGACTTAACAGGTATTACCAAGGAGCCAGCCTGCCGATATCGGCAAGTAGATAAAAATCATTTGCACTCATATAGTCAGTGGGTGGGAAGTGGGTAGAGTTGGAGGACTTGGCCAGTGGGCAGAGTCCTGTCTGGATGTGCGTTAATGCATTTAACGTCCCATGCATGCGTGCATTCGTGGGGAGTGTATTTAAGCTCAGCTGGAGAGCAGTTCACCTTCATTCCTAAGGAGTGGAGTTTTATTCTAGGGGAAGTTAACCAAGTCATTATTTACACACTGTGATTAGAGACTTTTTCCTCCACCCTTAACATTGTTAAAGGTGGGTGAGGTATGAGAGTAAATGGCACACTTTGGAGGAAGAGCAGGGGTCCTCAGGCTGAGCCTTGGGATGTAGATGTACGCCTTGCCCCCCATCTGTGTAAAGAGACACACACGCCCTGCTGGGTAAAGTTCTGGCCTGTGTAAGAGCCTTAGATGTCTCTGATCCCTGTTCACTCGTGCAGATTGGAAAACTGAGTCTCGGAGTGGGCAGCCAGCCCGGGGAATCAACAGCAGAAATAGGACTAAAGGCCAGGGTGCTGAGCACTGTTCACATCTACTGTGACTTGGTAGAACTTCTAAGCATCAGCATTATTGGCAGAATGATGTGGAAATTGTGCCCAGAAACACAGCCGCCATACTCCCAGGCACCTAGCGTCAGCGCGGACTTTCCTCCGACATGCCTGAAATGGCATCTCTTTGGGCCTCAGATCCACATTAAGTTACTTGGTTATGTTGTCTTAGGCTGCAAGCTTTAGTGGCAACAGTACCAGAACAGGAGCCAAAAAGTTTTCAGACTAAGCTCATCACTAAGAATTGTATGACCTTGGCCATGCCTTTCCTTCACCTATGTCCACTGAGTTCTTTCTGTGGGCCAGGCGTTGTGCTAGGGCTGGGGATACAGACGTGAATAAAACAGACCCAGGCCCTGTTCTGTGCCTCGGTTTCCCCATCTAGCCACGGGACTCTTGTCAATGCCAGGCGTGATGAGGTGGGCATGAGCTCCTTGAAGAACTGTCAGGTGAGACCCAGACAGAGAGAGAGACTGGTTTGTTTCTTAAACCTCCCCTGCTGGCAGAGTCTGCAGGCACATTGGCCTGGCCAGACACAGTAGCAGGATCGAATAGCAACAAAGCAGAAGAAAACCAAGGGTAGTAGAAGATAGTAATTTACAAACTTCACTGCTTTGGAGCTGTTTCTTCAAATTTCATGTTACACCATGTATTGGTTGCCTATGGCTGCTTTCGCTCCTGTTGCTTCACTGCAACAGAAGTGTATACACTCCTTGGGGTTAGAAGTCTGAAATCAAGGTGTTGGAAGAGTCAGATTCCCTCTGGAAGCCCCAGGGGGAAAATCTGATCTTTGTCACTGCCTGCTTCTGGTGGCCATCAGCATTCCTTGACTTGTGGCCACATCATTCCAGTTCTGCCTCTCTGGGCACATTGTCTTCTCTCCTCTGTAACTTCTCTTATGTCTGTCTTAAATCTCCCTTTGTCTTATAAGAGCACTTAGTGCATTTAGAGACCACTCAGATAATCCAAGGATGAGCCTAATCTCAAGATCCTTCACTTAATTGCATCTGCAAAGACCCTTTTTTCAAATAAGGTCATATTCACAGATCCAGGAGATTAGGACGTGTACATATCTTTTAGGGAGCTACCCGTAACCCCACCACAGAGAGAAAGAGGCCTCAATCTGTATACATCAGGCAAAAAGCAAAGCTCTATATATTGAAGATGGGGAGTCAGAGCCTTGTTTAACACTACCCTCCCCATTCCAGCCTCATGGGTTCATCTAAGAGCCATTGCTATGGAACCCCTAGACCTTCAAGGAACATACTTTGAGAATCATTGCCTTAGAGAAAGGCCAGCACTCTTAGGGAACTTGTTGGGCAGAGATCCACTTGGTCTGGCTTCTCTCCTGGTCAGCTTGCACAATTAGTAACCAGTGACCACAGATAGCATGTACTTACTGAAAAATAGCCTTTTAATGCTTGACTTTGGATTTTATGTTGAAGTGTGACTCGGGTTAAATATAAAATTCATAGCATATCTTGAGCAACTATTTTGTAGTTATCTATATATAAATCTATTTTACAGCGACACAAATAGAATAGATTATGGAGTGTCAGCATGTAGATAGATTCCGAGTGCTTTTTCACTAATATACCTAATGATTCGTGCTGAGAATATCCAAGGGCTCCACTGTACATTTAAATGGATATAATTAAAATAATGAGCTCTATTTTAAAAAATGATATATGAAAAAAAATTTTTAAAGAAGTTAGAAGGAGCCGCGCCACTAATTCAAAGTGATGTAAGTACTTCTGTGATTCCATTGTTATTAGGACACCTAATTAAATGCAAAGCATTTGAGAAAAGCAACATTTGGGCTTGTAAATCTAAAGCCTAGAAGTCAGGGGGAAGAGAAAGAAGTTGCCCATGCCTTCATCGCAGCAAGGACTTGGGGGCGTCGCATTTAAGGGAGGGGATGGTTATGTGCTATTGTGCCTGTGGGCAGTAGAGGGTGGCTCACTGGTCCCCATCTTCTGTGAACTCAGTCAGGAATCTGACTGTAGCTGTATTTGCCAGTGTGACCTCTGATTTGTTTGGGGTGGGAGGTATGGGTACGAGAACTAGGGAGAGGCTGCCTTTTCATGGGAGAAAGACATTCCCCTGTGCCCGACGCTCACCTCCAGGTGTTAGGGGCACTCCGGGTGACCTGAGACTCTGGTGGTTCAGTGTAAAGGACAAAGGATGGGGAGTCTGGAGATGCGAGTTCTAGTTTCGACTCTGTTACGCGCCCTGTGCCTTTGGAGAGGGCCTTTCCTGTGATGCGTTCATGCCTGGCCCTGTTGCAAATGGGTGACCATCCATTCTGGAAACCCATCTCAAGGATATACTCTGCTGTTCCAGTGGGCCCCAGGGAGTCTTAGGAGGCATACGTCCCAGTGCCTGCTTACTAGAAGGCAAGTATCCTTTTGGTCATTCAGCAAATATTTTATTTATGGAGCACCTACTATAGGCCTGCTGGATGCTGGGAATAAGAGACACACAACACTCCCGAGGGCCCCACCTACTCTTAGGACAAGTGCAGTTTGGGGAGCCAGTGTACAAAGTATTTTCAGGAAACAGGGCTGCAAAGGAAATAAAACGAGGTGATGAACTGAAAGCTAGACTGGAATTCCGGGAAGGGGACGAGCGAGCCAAGATGAGTTCATTAGGACGCAATGGGAGGATCGCTGTCAGAGTCACCTGTGCAAGGAAGATGTAGCATTCAGAGAGGGAGTCTGACGTGCCTCAAGCAAGCCAGGAAGGCTTCCCAGAGGTGAGGATGTCATCATGAACCAATATCGTCATCATCATGGCAGCTGCCATTCATGGAAATCCACTCTGTGCCCACGCCCGCAGCTGGCAAGAGTCATGGTCTTTCTTTAACAGACAAGGAAGCAGAGGCTCAGAGAAGGGAGTCTCTTGCCCAGGGCTGCAGGGTGTCGGGGTGGGCAGATGAGAGTTCCATCCAGCCTGCCTGACTCCAACAGCTCCTCCCTTCCCCTACCAGGATACCATGATGGTGGTGAGGGCTTGAGAGCAGGAAGGGACACCGAATCTTTTCAGATGGCATGGTCCGGTGCTTTCGAAGCCTCAGGCTGAGCTTCAGAACACTGGCTGTGAAAAAAGCCGGTAAGGGAGTTCCGCGCAGGGGGTCCCATCTGTTTCCTCGCCTCCCATCTCTTTGCCCAGTGAGCCTCAGGGCCCTGACCATTAGCACCCATGAAGTCTTAGCTAGGAAATGGGAATGTCAGCTGCTTTCTTTACCCCGCAGATTGAATGTGGATACACGTCGTTCACTATTAGCTTCATCAGCATGACCACCTCTGCAGCACTAGGCAAAGTCCTCACTGCCTCACCGCCAGTATCCCATTACTGAACAGTGGTAGAGCTGGCATTCAAACCCTCGTTGGTCTGACTCCACAGCCCATGCACTAAACGCCTGTGCCACATAAACTTGCATCCTCTGCACATGCCCCTCCCCTGCCCGCCATAAAAAAGACAGTAGGGAGATAAGAGTAAAACATCTCCACTGGTAGCTATTGTTCTAGGTCCTATATAGACATTACCTTGTTTTACATCACAGCACTGTGGGGTAGGTACCGTGTTTGCCCCATTATATGGATGTGAAGACTGAGGCTTGGAGGAATCAAGTCACTTATATAGGAACCTGCAACTGGCAGTTTTGAGATTTGACCCTAGGATGATCCAACTTCCAAATCTGGTACTTGGCTCGTTTCACTCCTGCCAGGCCATCAGCCAGTCTGCTCAGTGCTTCTCATGACGGGGAGCTCACCACCTCCAGTGGGTCCCCTTTTCTTGCCAGCAGCAGGAATCACCTCTCTCTCTAAAGCCACAGCTGTCCCTTTGTGACTTGCTAGACCTGCCAGTTCTAGTTATGTCTTAGGCCTCACAGAACTTGAGACTTCTTTGCCCTGTGGTGTCCTGCAGCTAGGCGGGGCCGTGCGCCCCTCTGGGGGACCAGGGGGACGCTTGCTCATGGTATTATCTCCCACAAAGGTGGCAGCAGCCCAGAAAGCCAGGGAACTTCGTGTCCTCCTGCTCACCCACAAGCACCTTGGTTTTGGCTCTGTTCTGGATGCTGAAGGTCAAGGGTGGGTGATGTGGGGCAGCCTCGGCTGTGGGTGAGGAGGCTTCCCTCTGCGAGTTTCTCTCCCAGTCCAGGCTGCCTGCATCAGGTCCCCGTCCCACCTTGTTCCTCCCATGTGACTTTTGGTACGTTATTTTACCTCTCACTGCCACAGTTCCTAGACTGTAAAGTGGAAATACCAAGATTTCTTTCCCAGAGTCATTTCTAAGGATGAAAGGAATTAGTATGTTAGAACAGTGCTGGGCACATAGGAGGCTCTGTTTAAGTGTTTCTTAAGTAAATTAAGGAAATGAATTCTGAGGCGATTGAATCATGCAGTTTTACACTTTCTTACCGTGGAGAAGGGCAAAAGCTCCGGCGGTGTGTCTGGTGGCCCTGGTGGGACAGACGCATGAGGAGGAGGCACCACTGGATGCCAAAGAAGCTCTAACAGTGTGTCATTATTAACAATAGTCATAGTGACCATGTCTTTAGAGCAGTTCCAGGCCAGGCACTGTGCTGAGTACTTACCATGTGTTCGTTGATTAAAATCTGCATGACAACCCCATTAACTCCATTTTGCAGATGGGGAAACCAAGGCTCAGAGGTTAGGTGGCTGGCTGGAGGCCCGCAGCGAGGAAGTGGTTGGCACAATAGCCCTTGCTCCTGACTGGTTTTCCCAGCATGCCTTTGCACTCGTGTTCTGTCCATCTGAGTCCTAGCCTCCCGTATGAGTCATCTTGGGCTGCTGTTAACAGAATGCTGTGGGATGCCATGCCTAATGCCACAGGCTTAATTAAACAACAGAAATATATTTTCTCACAGTTCTGGAGGCTGCGGGTTGTGATTAGGTTGCCACCACAGTTGGGTTCTGGTGAGGGCTGCCTCCTGGCTGCAGAGGGTCACCCTCTTACTGTGTCCTCACGTGAGGGAGAGAGCAATCTCTTTCTCTTCCTACAAAGCCACCAATCCCCTCATGATGGCTCCTCCCATGTGACCTCATTTAACCACACTTAATCTCCCAAAGACCTTCTCTCCAGATCCAGTCACACTGGGGGTCAGGACTTCACCATATGAATTAGGGGCACACAATTCAGTCCATAGCAGCTCCCCATGGCTTTCCTCTATCCTTTCCTTATTAGCTGGGGACTTCCCTCTCTATCTTTGCTCAGTTTCCCAACCTTTCTCCACCTTGGATGAAAGCTGAAGCTGGGAAGGACAGCAGATGTGATTAAACCCATGCTCCTGTGATAAACAGGGCTGCTGAAACCCAAAGAAGAGAAAAATCTTGCCCAAGGCCACACAGCAAGCCCATCATAGACCGAGGACTGGAGCCTGGGTCCCTGAGTCCCAGCCCAGTGCCCCTGCTGTGCTGCAGTTGGAATGCTGGCATCCCCTGCCTTGAGTCTGGGCCTCGAAATTCACAGACCACACTCTCCTCTGGTGCAGTGGAGAGGCTGGCATGGCCAGGGCAGTGTCTCTGGGCCTGGAACATGGCTCGATTTCCCAGTATGTGCATGCCTCAGCTTCCCCCCCAACCTCACAGACAGCAGTCATGAGGATGCTTCGCTTGTCAGAAGGATGTGGGGTCCTTAGGATGATAACATGGACAGCTGTGTTGAAAGGAGGATGCTTCAGGAGTGGATGGCAGGGACCTGGCTTCCTGCCTTGGCCTATCCCCGATTTTATGTCTGGCCTGAGCAAGTCACAGCTCTGCTTTAGTCCTTAGTGTCCCCCTCACGAAGGACGTTCAGTGACGCACGTCCTGCCCTCTTCAGAACTGACATCATTACCTTGAGGATGTTTTCCGATGTTTAAAGAGCCCCCTCCATGCCACAGTGTTGGCTCCGTGACATCTCAACCCAGTGAGTCTTTTTGCATTGGAGTTTCCCATTTGTAAAACAGGAGCAGGGAAGAGCCTGGACAAGATCCCGAGCCTTCTTGCCTAGGAACAAGCAGAATAGCACTGGATACTGCGTACATCAAAGCACTGAAACCCTTACTGCCCAAAGCATAGTTTGAGGCCCAGCAGCCCTGGCCCCAGCTGAGAGCTTGTTGGAAATGCAGAATCTCTGAGCGAGGCGTGGTGGCATGGTGCCTGCAGCCCCAAACACTCGGGAGGCTGAGGTGGGAGGGTCACTTGAGCCCAGGAGTTTATTTGTGTTCTGCAACCTAGTGAGACCCATCTCTAAAAAGGAAAAGAAATGCAGAATCTCAGGCCCTACCGCAGAACAGCTGAGCCAGAATCTGCATTTTTTTCAAGATCCCCAGCTCATCTGTATGCACACTGAAGTCTAAGAAGAACTGATTTCAACCAGCTGGAGGTGCCCTTTTAGGTCACTTGTAACTCCAGTCATGATAATTGCAAGCAAGTAAGTGAGGCAACTGGGCACATCTAGACCTCTTGAGACCTCAGCTTCCCCAGCTGTCAAATGGGTGGAATTGGAGCCTTTCTTGCTCAATGGTTTTCAAACTGTGTTCCTTGAAGCCTCAGGGTTCCCTGGAGAGCCTCAGGGGTAGCCATGGGGGTTGTGTTGGAGGCTAAGGGGGCCGGGGACCCTAGCATTCACTATGCACACTGCCTGGCATGTTCCTGTGGTGCCATGGACTGGTGGGCTGCTGTGTCGGTCTGGAGGAAGAAGGTATTGAACGGACTTTCTTTCTTTTCCAGGGAGCGCTTGAAGCGCAGCCAGAAGAGCACCAAGGTGGAGGGCCCAGAAGCAGTGCCAGCCGAGGCCTCACTGAGTGCCGAGCAAGGAACGATGACGGAGGTGAAGGTGAAGACAGAGCTGCCCGATGACTACATCCAGGAGGTGATCTGGCAGGGCGAGGCCAAGGAGGAGAAGAAGGCAGTCGGCAAGGATGGGACCAGCGACGTGCCTGCCGAAATCTGCGTGGTGATCGGTGGCGTCCGCAACCAGCAGACCCTTGGTGAGTGTCCAGCCTCTGTGGTCAGGGTGGAGACCAGGATGGGAACGTGGAGTCAGAGTCCTGGGGAGAAGGGGCCTGGCGCCTCTGCTCCCTTCCTGGCTGAGAGAACCTTTGCTGGCTTCCCTCTGCATTCAGGGAGAGATCTCAGCTTTTTTGACTTGCCTTTGCTTGTGCGGTTTCCGGCTGGAGAGCTCTTCTTTTTCTGCTCGGCAGCAGGACCCTATCCATCCGTCAATACCCTGTTTAAGTCAAATGCCTGGAACCTTCTGGGGGCCCAGTGAATCCGTTTGTCTGTCTCTGGGCTCCCATACCCCTGGGGGGTCTCGCACAGCCCTTACTGCTCAATGTCCTAAATGCCTCTCTGTTTTTCTCCCTCCTGGAGGGAGGGAGATCCCAGTGCCGGTGCTGCTCAGAGCAGATACCCCATCGGGATTGGATCGGTGACAGATGGCGCTTCCCCTGCCTCTTCTGGCCTGGGCCGGACCCAGAGGAGCTCTGTGGAAACTCACATCTTAGCAACAATTTCTCTCCCTCCAGTCTCTAGCATGCGTCAGGGGATACCCCTCAGGGGCCCCCTGCACTGCTGCCAGGTTCACAGACTCAAATGCCCATGAGGCCCAACAAATATGTTTATTTAGCGTAACTAGAGATGAGCCAACAGGACAGGTGGTGAGGACCGTGTCCAGTCAGAGAACGCACGCCGCGTGTGTGGAGGGCGGCGGCCACTCAGCTGCTTCGCTGACGGTTGCTGGGTGGGGATACGGCTCAGCGTTGCCACATCTCTGGACAAATCACACGCCAGAAATTAACATTTTGATGGGAATTCTTTTGGCTTTAAATGTTGGCAGCCAACTGACCTTTTGAAATCTGCCAAACAAAACATGTCTGTGGGTCAGAGTCCCGGTGGGCAGAAGTTTGCAACCCCTGGTCTGTGAAATAAAGTCCTCATTCCTGGCGTGGAGGCCTTGCCTGGTCTGGCTCCAGATTTCTGCTTCCCTCCACACCCTCTTCCACGTTTCCAAGGCTCAGTGTGTTCTTAGAAGTGCTGCTGCTGCCCTGGCCTCTGCTACTTTCCTGGTCCAGCTCTGGCTCACCTCCTACTGACTTCCAAGCACCTCCACCTTCCTGGCGCACATCCTGTATGCGGCACCACGGCCTCATTTCTGCAAGTTTAGACTCAAGTCCTGGTGCCATTTCTTCCCAACTGCTGAGAATCATCCTCAAACTCCCTTTCCCAGCTGTTCCCTGCTGGTTGTGGCCATCTCAGCCCCACCTGGGTCATGGCAGCATCCTGCTAATAGCCATGCTTTTGCAGCTTGCCTGCCCTCTGCCCTGGCTGCCAGGAGGCCTTGGTCAAAACAGAACACCGACCATGTTGCTCCCCTGCTTATAACCCTGGGATTCCTTACTGTCTCTACAGTCGAGACCAGAGCATTAAAAGCCTCCAAAACCTGAACCTTCTAGTCCCATTTCTTGCTTCTGGTCTTCCCAGACCTTTCATTCCAGTGTAGTCTGCTCTTCCTGTACTTTGTGTCTGCTGTTGCCTCTCCCAAGAATGCCTTCCCCCATTTCCACTTGCCCAAATCCAACCTATCCTTTAAGGCCAACTCCAGTGCCACCTCCTCCCAGAAGACTTCCTTAATCTCTTCTGGTGAGAGTGGGCTGTTTCTACCCTGCTCCTTAGTTGGTGCACTTTCTACTTTCTTTTTAGATTAGAGGGGCCCTGTCTGTGCCTGTCTCTTCCATGAAAGTGGAAACCCCTAGAGATTGGGGCTCCAGGACCTGCCTGATTTATGTCTCCATGTTCCCTGCTTCCACTCCACAATACCAAAGTATTGGTTTCTGGGAGTGGTGACGTTGACACTGGTGCCACAACTGTCACGGTGGGGCCAGGTTATGCTGCAGTAACAAAAGATCCTGAAAGGTACAAGATATCTTAGTAGCTCAAAACCGCAGCAGTTTATTTCCTGTTCACACTACATGTCCACTGTGGATCAAGAGGGAGCTCTGCTCCCCTCTGGTCCCAGACTAAAAGCCGTCATGTAGAATGCTGCCAGCCAAGTGACAGAGGGAAAGCACGCTGTGGAGGGACTTACGCTGGCAATTAACTGCTGCAGCCAGAGAGAGACGCGTTAATTCCGCTCACAGTCATTGGCCAGAACTAGTCACACGGCCCCACCCAACCTCAAAGAAAGAGGCTGGGAAATGCCGTCCTCCCATGTGACGGAATAGGGGTGAACCAGGAATGTTTGGGGAGGAGCAGGAGTGACTTAGGCCAGTATTGAATGAGAGAGAGTCTTTTCAAGGGCCTGCACTGACGTTCCTCCATCAGTATTCACTCCCTGAGGCCAGGGACTGTGTTAATCACTGGTGGATTTGTTAGTTAATGGAGAAGACCTGCCCTTGCTCTCTTTGGTGTGTGTGTATGTGTTAAGACTCATTAGACCCAGTAGCTGTTTCTGCCCTTCACCAGGAGATGCCCAGTGAAGGGTGGCTGAATCTGAATCCTGGGATAGAGCCAGCATTCTGGATTCAGTGGGGAAAGCCTTCGGCAGCTAGGCCAGGGAAATGCTGGGAATCTTCCTTAGGCCAGCTGCCTGCACAGTGAGAGCCCCAGGGCCCGTGAGCCTCATGCCAGCCACCGACGCTGATTTCCAGCTCAGCTGCTGCTCAGCAGCAGGGTCCTTGGCCTTGCTGTGCCTTAGGGTCCTCCTGTGTTAAATGAGGCATGGTCCCTGTCCCAGCCACCTCATGGGAGTGGCCATCCAAGGTGGCAGTGGAAGGAAACAATGTTGCCTGAGGAGAATGAGCTGGGATCCTTGGACTGAGAGTGAATCCAGGCTCCATGACTTAATAGGTGTGCTACCTCAGGCACACTTAATAGGTGTGCTACCTGTCTGACTCAGTTCTTACAATTACGAAATCATCAGGCTATCTGAATATTCAATGAGGTCATGTATGTCAAGTACTCAACACTGTGCTTAGTAAACAATTAGGTAGTATTCTCAGTAGTACTAATATTAATAGTATAAAATGCCTCTTCAAGAGGAAGGAATAGTCGCTGTTTCTGCTTTTTCCCATCTAAGTAAGCCAGTGTGATATATTGAAACGATGGGATAGGGAAGAAAGTCGGCACAGGATAAAGTGTTAAAAGACACAGGTTCCAAGTGGGCTTCAGTTTTCTCCCCTAAGAAATGGACTGGGAAACCTGTCTGGACCTTGGTGTTCCTTCTAGTACTGCTTCCCTCCGATTCAGGGACTTTGAGGATCTTGTGAACTTTTGAGTAATCTGCTTTGGGCAGACCCTTGTGAAAAAGGTTTAGAAGCCCCAGTGACAGGTGACGTGTGGAGCTGCCATGGTGGAGCCCTACAGAAGCAGGGCCAGAGTGCTCCCTGCTGTCATGGCAGCTCATCTTGCATGCTGGAAGGCAGGCTCTCCTGCCTAGGAATGGGGGTTTTCTTCCAAGGGTCAGGCTTAGAGGAAGCTGGCTTGGCCTCATCACCAGGAAAGAAAGGCATTTAAAAACAAAATCAGTGTTAGAGTTGAACCTTTTGAACTCCTCTCATCTCAAGATGGCAAGTAGATTTTAAGTTGTGGGTTAATCCCAAGCAGTTGCTACTGGCTGTAACGAGTTCTCTGTTGAGGATTCTAAAGGGTGGCATGATTGATTGTTGATGTCTGCCCTGGATGTAGAGGTGGGCAGTGAAGCTATGCATGCTGTCAATTTGGTACCCCTGACCTCTTTATTTTATAGAGGGGCAGACAAGGCCTGAGGGAAGGATGGGAGTTGCCCAGGATCACCCAGCAAGTTGGTGACATTTTCTTTCAGGTCATGAAGGGCCCACTCCACCTCACAACACCTGCCTCCCACCTGCTTCTGAAAGTATATCAAGTAGGGAAAGCTCTCCCAGGGACCTGGCTGGGGTGGGATGCTGGTTAGAGCTGTATCTTTAAGTGAAACTCCTGCTGCAGTGTGCATTCGTTGTCCTGGTCGCCGGGCATGGGGGAGTTAACGTGTTCCTGGGGCACTTGGCAGGGGACTGCTGGGTGCTGTGGTGCCGAGGGCCTCCTGAGTACTTCGCTCACCCAGCCCCGCTCTGGGCTCAGAGACGGGCTCTGTGGCTGAGTAGAATAGTGTTCCTGTTCAATCACCCAGTGCTGCCCCATGAGGGAGCCTCCGCGAGTCCACACTGGCCCTTTAATAGCCATCAGACAAACAATGTTCCCAGTGACACAAACATTATCCAAGGCACTTCCTGTGGAGGAGCCTGGGTCATGGACACGCAGATGGCATTTGGCAGCTTCTCCTGCTGGCGTCAGGAGGGGCATCAGTGCCCAGGAGGATGACTGCCAAGTTCGCAGTGGTTGCTGCTGCTTCCCTGCTGCCCAGAGAATTCCCTGTGCTGAGAAGGGTGTCTCTCACTCGGAGAAAGTAAGTCACCGCCGTTGGAGCTGGTGCAGGATTTGGGGGCAAGACCAGGAGCTTCCTTTTATAGCAAGAACAGCAGAGATGATAGATACTAAACTTCCTAACTTTGTTGGATAAAAGCAGAAATGAAAGAAAGGAAGTTGACAGACACCTGCACCCACCTGACAGGCCGTATGAACAGCTCTGTACGGCAGCCCTAAGAAGGAAGGGCGGACCACACTTGAGATTTTAGGGGCTCCTCTAGGAGAAGTAGTAAACACAAGGCACTGCCATTGCTCCTGTGGGGCCAAGGGCCTCCTGGTTACTTCGCTCACCCAGCCTCGGTCCAGGTTCATGGCAATCCCATGTTCATGGCAGACACTACGAATTGATTACTGTGCATTGTCCAACGATGCACCTCAGAATCCTTCTCAACACAGTACACCAAAAGGTCTCTGCCAGTCAGCTAGAATTGAAAAATTAGAAGTGGAAACCTACTTGCCGTTCTTCTTGATGAATCAGGGCATCCAGCCCGTAGACTGTTTCCTGGCTCTGAGAGAGAAAGGTGTCCGCATCCCATGATGGTGGTCCAGCTGTGCTGTCCAGCTGTGGGTACTCTTTCCCGTGCTGTGAAACCACTGGTCCTTAATCCGGGGGTGGTTACTAATAATCCGGGGGTGGTTACTAACGAGGGAGTTCAGGGAGAGCAGTAGGGGTCCGGAGACCCGAGACTTAATGAGCTTCCTCAGTAGCAGTGCAGGAGACCGTGGAGGGCACGAGTGGCTTGGACTTGACTCCTCTTCAGATGAGGGACAGGGACCAACTGGGTTATTCCCCCAGAGAGTTAGCTCAGTGCAGAGAGAAGGCCCGTGGAGAAGCTGAGGGCTGTTTGTCGTGGGTTGGGAGGAGACTGGGGATAGTGGAGGCATGAAGCGGAGGGTGATGGAATCTAAATATTCACAGCTTACAGCATTTTGCAAGGAGCACATGGAGCAGACACATTCCAGGGTGTCCCAGCCAATATGGAGAAGTCTCCAGGAGGGGATTTCAACTCGGTAAAAGGAAGGACTTCGTGTGATCATGGGAACTGTTTGGTAACTGGACATAAGCCTGTGAGAGAGTGAGTTCCCCGTCCTGACGTAGGGGATCAGGGAGGGTCACTGGACAGAGTGCAGGATGGGGAGTCAAGGATGAGATAGATGGGAGACTGGATTCTGCAAGGATGTTTCTAGTCAGCAAGCTTTCAGGACCAAGGTACAGAGGTGTTCTCACACTCATAGGGCAGCCAGGGGAGCCAGGGAAAGAGGAGGAAGGAGCTCCAGCCAGGAGGCAGCAACCAGGCTATGGCGCGGGAAGGAGCAGCAGAAGAGCTTGACAGTCATTCAGACACAGCCACGTGGATTTCAGCCTGTGACAGACCCAGGCAGCGTAGGTGCCAGGTCTTGCTTCATCGTGCCAGCTGATAGTCAGTTTCCTGTTTCAATAGGTTGTTGGCAGGACCTCACCCAAGAGCCTGCCAGAACCAACACTCAGCTCTTTGCTGCAGCCACTCCGAAAGGAGGAGTTCTGGCCACCCTCCCAGGCATGTCCTGTCTCTGCTACTGACGCTTCCTCTTGTGGTCTGAAGGGTTGGAGGGTCCCTGTTAGAAAGGGCCCCTGGGCTATAAGTCAAGAGCCCAGGGTTTACCCTACTGTGGGGCCCTGGATAAGCTCCTTAACGTCTCTAAGCCACCGTGTCTTGAATGGTCAGTAGGTAGAATAAAGTCTGCCCCTCTTTCCAGTAGAATTGTTGGAGGCAGAGTGAAATAATAGGTATGCAAGTGTTTTTAACAGGGGACAAAAAACGTAAAACCAGTACCACTACTATTAGCTGAAACCCCAGGACATTGATACCTCTGGGGTTACCTCTAGAGTGATAAGAACCTAAAAGGCCAAGGTTTTCAAACATTTGTTTTTGCTCAATACCTCCTAAAAGAATTTTGAACACTGTATATTCTTTTTCACAAGTTTGAGTTGACATCTAACATTTTTATTCAAAGTTTAAATCATTGCAAAGGATATAATTTCCAGGATATTGTGTAAAAAAAAAAAAAGGTGGCATTTTGGAAACAAAACTGTGAACCAATTTTCAAAATGTATCCAAGGGAATCCAAACACTACCGCTATTTGATATCCGCCATCATCACTTCAAAAACATATGAACAAGCCTATCTTTAAGAGTCAGAAATTTTACATCTTTCCTTTTTCTCCATGAGCTCATGTTTCCAGTCCACTGCCCCCACAGGGTTTTATCCTAATGTAAAATATATTTTTTATGCTTGAAAGTCTTTTATTGATTACTGTTTCACACTCATATGCCATAGCAAGATGTACATAAATTGAAATTGAAATTTCTGAAAAAAAAAAAATTCCTGGGATCATAAAGCTGTACATTCTCCAACATTTTTTTCCAGATTGAGTTGTTATTAGCATACAATTCATCAAAAACAAATTTAGGTAAATAGTAAATGTGAAAGTAAAAAATTATTGAAAACACATCTCTTAATGAAATGGATAGGGCTTCATTTCTTTCTCAATTGGCTCATGTATCTGTGAATTAATATTTCTTATTGCTAGAAGGAGACAAGATTCGGCATTAATTTAATTCCTATCTTTTGGTTTTTGTAGGTCTAAGTGCTTAGAAAGCTCAGTCACATAAATAAGTAGCTGGCAGGGGATAGAGTTTTGTTTTAGCAGTGTCATTCAATTCTTTGAATTCCTTCCAAGTTGTATGCCAGAAATCATACGGGGGTCTATCATCAGACAATTTTTTTAATGGTCTCTTCGCTGACAACTCCATTAGATCCTCCTTTAATTTTGTTGAGAGGAGAGAATTGGAAATCACCCAGTTTGAAAAAGGAGTTGTTCCTGGTCGTTAGATCCACTCACTTTCTGAGCCCACCCCCGGTATTGTAGGGTCACCTCTTTGCTTGGAGCCCCAAGGTTCTAACCTTTGGGGGCAGCCACCACAGTAGGATTAGGGGTGGGTAAAAAGATCATCTTTTGTTTGTAACATGGCACAAGGGTGAAGGTGAGAGTAGGAAGAACTGGCAAGTGGAGCCTCCCACCTGCCAGGTTCTCTGGCACATTGATGTTAGGAAAGAACACATTTAGAAGCTGATGGTTCTCTTAAGGCTGCGTGGACCTACTTACCCCTTGGGCAGCTGCCACACACCCCCGGGAGATTTGTGCTTCACTCGGAAGACCCTACTCCAGAGGACATTTCGTTTGAGGCCAAGCCCCAGAGCCTCAGGAAACCCACTTGTCCATGCCTTCCCTGTTCGGATCCCCTGTCCTTCGGCAAGCCCTGGACCCAGCTCCTGTTGCATGTTTGAACAGAGAGGGCTGCACACACTCCTGAGCATTTGTTCTCTGAATAGCGGCTCCCGAGATGCTCCAAGTTAAATATGGGACTGTCCATTGTAAGGAACCAGCCTTCTGTCCCTACCCTTGTGTTTTTCTTCTCTCATTCACCGGCTTTGGATTTCTGTCTTGTCACATTTTGTGTATCCTGAAAGGTGTCTGAGCTTCTCTAGACCTGGCTGGGTGCAAAGGGTTGCTACCCTACGTTCTTTCTCAGAAGCCTGCATCCTCTCTTAGGCATCTTCCCAGAGTCTCCCTCTGTGACCTCAGGAACTAGACCCCCTGGCCTCACCTGGTCTGTCTGATGCTCTGGGAGGGAGCTAAGCCAGGTGTTTAGGGAAAGTGCTCAGTGGGAGCTGTGAACTCGGATTTGTTGGGCTGGCAACTGTTGCATCACTTGTGATAGCAGGAATGGGGAGAGGAAAAGTCCGCTCCTGCCTCCTGTGTGCTGGCAAGCCCTGCCAGCCATCCCTGGCAGCAGTCCCAGGGCTCTCAACAGGGGACTCTTGGGAGTCCTATGGCAGCACCAGACATAGTGGGGGACTCTGCTCCCCTGTAGCATTTAAGGAAAGTGCCATGACTGAAAGGAACACACAGCTCACTTGGCATCCAGCAGGTGACCTGGGGTAGTGGCAGTAGCATGGCTCTGGATCCCCAAGGCCTATTTTGAACTCAGTTCCTTGCCAGCCACTAGCCGAGCTGCTAGGACCTTATGCTCATTCTTGCAATGGATGTTGAGTTGCCAGCCTCATGAGGACTTCTGGGAAGATGGTGGACGGAAATGAGACCTAGTAAAGGTTCGTTCTGTCTCTCTCTTCTTCTTTCTTCTTCCCTCTTCCTTCTTCTTTCTTCTTCTTTCTTCTTCTTCCCTTTTTTCTTCTTCCCCTTCTTCCTCTTCCCTTTCTTCCTCTTCCCTTTCTTCCTCTTCCCCTTCTCCTTCTTCCTCTTCCTCTTCTTTCTTCTTCTTCTTTTTTCTTCTTTCTTTTTTTGAGATAGAGTCTTACTCTGTTGCCCAGGCTGGAGTGCGGTGGCATGATCACAGCTCACTGCAGCCTTGACCTCCAGGGCTCAACTATTCCTCTCACCTCAACCTCCCAAGTAGCTGGGACTACAGGTGCACTCCACCATGCCCAGCTAATTTTTGTATTTTCTGTAGAGATGGGGGTCTTGCTATGTTGCCCAGGCTGGTCTTGAACTCATGAACTCAAGTGATCTGCCTGCCTTGGCCTCCCAAAATGCTGGGATGCACTGCGCACAGCCCACAAGCACCATTTCTTCATGGTGCTTTCCAAGAGGCTAGTTGTGTGGCTTGGGAGCAAATCAGATCTGACCGACCTCTGGTGCTATGCGTTGCCCCTCTGGTCCTCACTTTCCTCACCTGAAAAAAGGGGATAATAGTCGCCTTTACCTGCTGTAATTGTGAGGATGAACTGAGCTGGTGTGAGAAGCCTCTGAGCCAGGACCCCGAGCCCACTAGCTGGCTGCGTCAATTGGGTGAGATGCTGCACACAGCTGCCCTAGCCTCTGCTTCCTCACCCATGCAGTGGGGCAGAGGTCAGTCTGCATGGAAAGATTGCAGATGAAGTGAACGCAGACAGGCGGTGATGGTGACAGCCATGCTTCATAGAGGAAAAAAGTGGCTGGGATGAACAGAAGAGGGAGCGTGCTGGGCAGGGAGTCAGGCATCGGGGCTGGGGACTGTCTGAGCTGAGTCCCCAAGAAGGCCTTCCTTGCCCCACTGCATCAGTCTGGGTCTGTGGTGGCCACAGGCCATGGGGATGCATGGGCACTGTACCCGTGGGGCACATCTCCTTGGAGGGTCATTTTGCTGGAGGGTTTTTGGGTAGAAATTGTGTGTTCTAATCATATGATGAATCAGAATACAGAGAAAACACAAAACTGAATTCAGGGAGCTGTTGACCCATGGCTGCTATATTCTGCCGTGCCGTGCACCAGCCTCCCTGGGGAACACGTGGATGCCCCTTGGCCAGCGCAAGGTTTTTAATGAAGAGGGAGGCAGTGTGATCTTGTCCACACTTCTCAAAGTGCAGCCAACTTCGCCCCTTCCCTAACCTTCCAGGCATTCTCCAACTTTAAGGGCTCTTTCTGATTTCTTACGTAATTCAGATGGAAAAGCGCCCGAAGGCAGCCCCCACGGTGGATCTGTGCGAAGCCGGTATTCAGGGACCTGGATTTTTGACCAAGCATTGAGATATGCATCTGGTACGTGATGGCCAAGGGGTAGTGCCTGATCCGGGGCCAGTATGGGTTGGGGGCACAGCTGGACACAGCCATCAGCTACAGACTGAGTAAGCAGGCCCTGCTAGCATCTCAGGGTCAAGAGGGGCCACCTTCTTCATCCCCTGTCCTGAGCAAATCGGAGCCTGCCCTGAGACCCTGGACTCCAGTACTGGACTACTGGAGGGACGATAGAGCACGTGGAAATCTGGACGCCTAGAATGACCAGAGCATTTTGGCAGCAGAAGTGCTGCCATAGGAAGTAAGGGCCACAACTCTGAAACAGGCCAAGGGGACAAAAGGGTTCCAAGCCAAATGTGTTTGGGAGACTCTGGGTTAAACAGTAGTTGACCTCTCTCCCTGCAGGACTTCGCAGGGCCTGCGGCTGCTCCTGTACACCGGCCTCCCCAGGACGGGCCACGCCATGAGGTCTCCCTCATGCGCACTTGGCCATGGTCCTCTTTTTCCTGGGGTGCATTCAGGAAGTTGGGTTCCAAAGAATAAACTTTGGAAAATGCTGCTAGTAATAGCAGCTGACCTGTATCACGTGCCTGCTGTGGACCGCGCCCTGTGCTAAGGAGCCACCATGTTGTCCCTCACAACCCGTCCCCCCAAGGGGTGAACAGTGTTACAGAGAGGAAACCTGAGGTGTGGGTCGTTCCATGACTTGTCCAGGGCTCCCTCTGCTGGGATGTGGTGAGCCAGGGTTTGCACCCAGGTTTGCTGGCATTGCTGCACTGAGGGCTGCCACTCTGGTGAACTCTCCCCATGCCCCACCTCTCACCTTTCTGGCCCCATCACATAGGGGAACCCAGAGTCAGGCTGAGCAAGGCGCAGGTGGGGTCCTGGGCTTTAGGCTGAGCGAGGGGCAGGTGGGGCCCTGGGTTTTAGGCTGAGCGAGGGGCAGGCTCAGGGTTCCTCCTGCCAGCACACAGTGCTCAGTCCAGAGACTCCTTATTCCAGACAGTCTGTCTCACTCTGCATTGGGGGTCAGGAGCCAGCTGAGGAGAAGCTGAGGAGCCATCATGCCCCCGTTGATTCCCTCTGTGGGGTGACACCTACAGTCAAGGCTGTATGTGCCCTCAGCTCTCCCACAGCTTGGGGTAAACTCCATACTGCCTGCCAGTCAGGACTTGGCTTGGCTGTAAACAGTATCCACTCCACTGACTTGGGCCCCCCACTGCAGTTGGGCCAGGGTCCTGCCTCTGTGCCCCCAGGCCCTGCACTTGCTGCCCTAACGCCATCATCCTGCATTGTCCCCGTGCCAGCTGGCCTGTCTGCTTCCTATTAGACAGAGGACAGGGAGCGCACCTTGCTCATTGCTGGGGCCTCAGTGCCCGGCACGTTGCAGGCACTCGTAAATTCTTCACTGGTTGAAGGGGAATTGGCAGAAACTGCTGAAGAGTGGGTGGAGGCAGCAGGAAGAGAGTTGGAGGCATTATTACTCAGTGACAGATGAGTACAACAGCAAGACACCATGGATTTATGGAGCCCTCGCTGTGTGCCAATCACAGGGCTAAATACAAAGAAGTATGCAATCTGATCTTTGCCCTCCACGTGATTGTATTTTTCCCTGCGTGACAAGGGTAATACACATACAAACCACTAAATAACAGACTACTAAATCCCACGCTGGCGTTGGGATGACAGCGGCCCCTGGAGTGACCCACAGTAGTACCGGTGGCACCGGCTCCCGTACCTCAGTACCTGTGGTGTGCCAGCCAATTCACACGATGAACCTCGTTGATACGGACCTCAGTCATGAATTGTAGGAATTGGAGTCCGGTGTTGCAGGTGGGGAAACAGAGGCTCGGACAGGTAAAAGGATGTGTCCGAGATCGAACAGACAAGGCAAACTTGTACAACCCACGGCCCATGACCACATGTGGCCCAGGATGGCTTTGAATGCGGCCCAACACAAAGTTGTAAATTTTCTTAGAACTTTATGAGTTTTTTTTGTGATTCGTGTTTCTTTTTTTTTTTTTTTTTTTTTTTTTTTTTTTTTGCTCATCAGCCATCGTTTGTGTTAGTGTATTTTATGTGTGGCCCAAGACAATTCTTCCGGTGTGACCCAGGGAAACCAAAAGGTTGGACCCCCCCGAGCTAAGGGATAGCAGAGCTGAACTAGGCTTCAGACTCCACATCCAGTGCTCTTCTGCCTTCACCTTATGCCTCGGGTACACACCCAGGAAATGGGCCTCTGCTTCCAGGCAAGACTAACGGAGTAGGAGTTAATGATCTTCACCTTCATGTTGGGTCTGGTCTTGTGCTGGGAACACTGTTCATGCAAACTCAGTCTTCACACCAACACGCTTGAATCATCTACATTTTTCCCAGGAGGAAATTGAGGCCCAGCCAGTAAATGGCAGAGTTAAGACTCTTATCCCAGGTCTGCCTCTCCCATCCCCAGATGCTGGGTACCAGAATTTCCTGGGGACCTTGGAATAGGCAAGTCCCCACCCCAGCCACTCTAGATTGCTAAGCCTGGAGTGGACCGGGGCCTCTGCATTTGTCCACGCTCCCTGGCTGTTCTGTTAGGAAGAGCAAGGCCTGGGCCCAGGTGGCATCAGGCCTTCATGAGGGCTGATTTAGGTAGGGGAGCAGGCAGGGTCTCTGCCCCTGAGGTCCCTGCCAGGCTGGATCTGAGGGGCTCTTCTTGGCTTCCTGCCATGGGCTTTTGCTCTGGCCTTTACATGGCAGGCTCGTCTTTTAACCTCTCTGCAGTGCCCACTAGGAACTCAGCCAATTCAGTCTCCCTGCTCTTGGGAGAAGGGCCTGGCAAGGGGCTGTGGGGGTTAGAGGCAGGCATTTACACCATGTCGGTCTCTGTGTGTCTGAGGGAACAAGGCAACTCCTCAGCGGATGTTGGGGGGTCCTCTCCTTGCTGAGCATGTCTATGGTAGGGCTGGGCACTTCCTACAGGGAGTATAGGGCCACCCTATGAGGTAGGTACATGTGGTCCCATTCTGTAGATCAGCAGACCGAGGCTTCATGCACCTAAGGAAATTACAAAGGTCATGCTGCTGGTAAGTGACAAAACAGGGACAGGGACCCAGGTGTGTCTGATTCAGTCTGTCTTAATCTCTGTCCCATTTTGGCAAGGAAAAGGGGTCGCTGGAAATTATTGTAATGCACTGAAGTGATGATTTCCTTATGTGGATGCAATTTATTCCTTTCAGAGCACTTTTACGTTCATCTCCTTTTTCCCCTCAAGGTGTAGGGCTGAGAATTAGCTGAAGAAGTTACCTTCTCCATCTTACAGATTTGGAAACTGAGGCCCAGAGATGGGGGCGGTGCCTTTCCCAAGGGAGTGGGAGGCAAACCTGGATCTAGACCCAGGCCTCCTGACTCCTAGCTCAGTGCTGCCTCCTTGCCAGGGACCATCTCTGCCCCTGGGACAGAGAGTTAGCCACACTTGTAGGCATCGCCTGTGGGTCCTGGGACCTTGTGGTCACAGAGGTTGGGTGACCAGTCCTTTCCTCTTCTGTTTTCCAGGGTCTTATGAATGTGGAATCTGTGGCAAGAAGTACAAGTATTACAACTGCTTCCAGACCCACGTGCGGGCACACCGAGGTGAGAGGAGTATCCCTGGGGCAGAGCCCAGGGGCCGCCCCTCCCACTATCTGTCTGTTTCCCACTTGGGTCCCTTGTGGGTGACCCCAGAGGCCCTGACAGCTACAGCCTTTCCCATTCTCCTCCCACTTTCATCAGTGGGATAGGGTGCCAGGCAGAAGAAGGGAGGCCTCCTGATGTGGGACAGCGTGGGCATGGGAGGGAGAGTCCACAGGACACACCAGGCCTGTGCCCCAGGGCTCCCCCTGCTCCCCACGGGCGTCACACCTCCCAGGACATCTCATCACTGCTCGGTGTCAGTGGCCCCCACAGGGCACGTGCTGGGGTCAGTGCGTGTGTTCCTCATGACAAGCTTGGGAGTTGGAGACAGGAGGGATGGCATCTGTTTCCCCCGGAGCCTGGCAGACAGGGAGGAGAGGCTGACATCAGGGGCCCAGGGCGGGACCGTGAGCTCGTCCCCTGTGGCTTCCATGTTCTCTCTTGTGTTTGGCACTGGCCCTATCATTGGCCCGGTAGCTTCACCCCCCTCCCTCTCTCTCTCTCTCTCTCTCTTTGCAGACACTGAAGCCACCTCAGGGGAGGGAGCCTCCCAAAGCAGTGAGTACTTTTTCCTCCATGGGCTGCTGAGGGGCGAGGGCTTGGGGTGGTACAAAGAGGAGCTGCTCGTTCCCTCCCACAGAACTGCTCCAGGTGGCCTCTGAGAGACACAGTGCTGGGGTCCAAGCTTTGGGGCCAGCCCATCCTTACAAAACCACAACACGGTGCCTCAGAGCAGCCCTTCCCAAAGCGTGCTCCGTGGCAAGCTCATTCTGGGAAGGTTAGTGGTGTTTTGTCCGTGACAATTTCTCCGGCCAAGTAACTTTGGGAGACCTTGAGTTTCACTAAGGTGAGCAGGTTTCTTTCTTGTGGACATTTCCAGCTCTTCATTGACAGACACAGCCGTGCATCTCCCATGGGTGCCCAGGATATGCAGTTTCTTGTGTTCTTATGACTCTCACCCATGACTCTGGGGCTCTGTAGCTGACCTTTGGGAAACACTGCTTTGGAGAGTTTTCTCCTGAGCCCCCACAGCCAGGGGCACTAATTGCTTATTGGTGATTTGCCCTGGGGTGCCATATCCCAGCACCTGGGGTGGCACAGGGCTTTGCCATCTGCAACAGCACTGCTGCTCACAGGCCCTGCTTGCCATTCCTCCAGTTCTAGACCCCAAGCGCCTGGTAAGCGAGCAGCCGGGCTGGTGTAGACTAGGATGGAGTCTCCCCACCCAATAATACGAAGCTTCAGAAGTCACAGTTCCACCTGTAGGTATGTTGCCAACAGAAATGTGTGCATATCTGCTGAAAGATGCTAACTAGAATGTTCTTAGTACACGATTCCTAACGAACTAGGAACCCCCAAATGCCTAGTGCTCATTGAATGGATAAGTCTAGTGACACAGAAGACTACGGTAGTGAGAATGAACAATTTATAGCTATACACAGCAACATGGATGACGCACACACAATGGTGAGCAAAAGAGGCCAGGCGTACACAGGGTTCATCCTCTAAGATTGTGCACAGAGAAAGGGCAAAAGCAGCTAAAACTGACTATTGCTGGTAGAAGTCAGAAGAGTGGCTCCCCTGGGGAAGGGGCTTCTGGGCTCTGTTTCTTGAGCTGGGTGTCGGTTACATGGGTGGTTTCGGTTTGTGGAAATTGAACAAGCTGTATACTTAGCGTTTGTACACTTTTCTACACCCGGGGTTAGCAACATTTTTCTGTAGAGGACCAGATGGTAAGTATTTTAGACTTCATAGGCCAGACGTCTCCGTCACAAGTGTTCAGCCCTGCCCTTGTAGTGGGAACGTGCCAGGAACAGAGATAATATGTAAATGAATTCCTTACCAAAACAGATGGTGGGCAGGATTTGGCCCACAGACTGTTGCGTGCCAATCCCCGTTCTATGGGTTTGTTACACCACACCATCATAAAAAAAGATTTTTAACATAATAAATAAACATTACCACCCCCTGCCCAACAAACCCCCAAACCAGAGCAGTTTGAAGAGGTGCCGATGACTGAAAAAGGATTTTAACTGGCCTGGGTCCCAACAGCATTTCTTCTAAGACATGTTCCCATCCACTCCATTTGGATTCTTGTGCCAAAGGAGAAGCCGGCATGTTCCAGAGAGGAATCTGCGGTCCAGGTTGGCTAGACACCTGCCACAGGACCCCAGCTGGGAGGAGGTGGGAGCTGGGCCCTCCTCCTTCAGCCCCGCCTATCCTGCCCCAGCCCCAGCCCCAGCCTGGCCCTTGGCTCCCGTCTCCCTCAATAGCTCCATTCTTTTCCGGCTCCCATGGACTGACTGCGGTCAGCCACACATTTAAAGAACTTCCCTATTTATCTTTCCTTCCTCAGCTATTCTGGGCCCCTGGCTTCTCCAGCAGCCCCTCAATGATCTGTTGTGTTCCGTCTGGCTTCCGTTGTCCGCAGGCTTGCTGGCTGCTGAGGGTTCTATAGCAGGGGTATTTTTAGTCCTTCCATCACTTTTCCCTTCCTCCCTGTGGAGTTTCCTCCCCGCGGCCATTGCGCACTGTTTTATTCTCAGTCCCGCAGCCCTGCCCTGACCCAGACTGGCAGCGCCTGCTTAGAATGCCTGGCCTCTGCTTTGCCGGAGCCTGGTCGTGGAGTCATGAAGCCAAAAGGGCCCAAATGAGAATATTGAGTCCAGCCCACCCATTCTGCAGATGAGGACACTAAGTCCCAGAGAGGGGGAGTCATGCAGCTTGTGAGTAGTGGAGGCAGGCCTAGAAATGAGGTCTCACACATTTTCTTAACAGTTCTAGGACTTTTCACTTATTTATTAGGAAAATAGTACAGTCATACATAGAAGCATAAAGACATATTCACTCACCCATCTGTCCACTAAGGAATAAAAGATTAGCCCCTCATGCTACTGTCACATTGATATTTGTGACAGTATTAGGTCACATTTGGCAAGCATCAGATCCTGTATTTGGGTTCTGGGGGACAGGAGAGGGACCAGGAGAGAGCTCCCCGAGCCCAGTACTGATTTGCGGCTTATTCAGACAGAGAAGGGCCACATGCCCTGACTCAGCCTTAGCTTGGAGTTAGTGAATATTTGAATCCTAGCTCTCGCTCCCCCATCCACCACCCCCACTGGGCAGCCTTGAGCATACCACTAAGCCTCCCTGTGCCTGGGGAGGTGGGATTGATAGGCCCTCCCTACATCAGCCCAAGGAACACACACGTGAGGTCCGTGCCAGTGCAAACATTAGAGTGTGCCATTGTGGAGGGGGTCATGTCCTATGTCCAGCTTCAGATGTTAGGTAGACCCGGGGGATCATCCAAACTCTGACCCCATGTTAGTTATCTATTGCTGTGTAACAGATGTCCTTAAAACTTGATGACTGGAAACAATAAGCTTTGATTATCCCTCAGTTTCTAGGGTCAAGAATTTGGATATGGCTTTGCTGGGTCCTCTGGCGCTGGGTCTTTTCCTGGCTGCAGGCAAGGACTTGGCCAGGGCTGTGGTCCCATCTCAAGGCTTGACTGGAGAAAGAGCTGCTTTTAAACTCACTCGCGTGGTTGTTAGCAGGTTAACAACCCTACTAGGGTCGGTCCTTCCCAAGCCCTTAGACTGAGGGCCTCACTGGCTGTTCACCAGAGGCTGCCGTCAGCTCCTGGTCACCTGGGTCTCTCGTGGGATCTCTCTCATGCTGCCCACCATCTGCTGCCACCTGTCTACTTGCTTGTCTCTACCCAGCCTCCCTGGCTAGCTGGCCCTGACCCCTCACTTCATCCTCTCATGGCAGCTCACAACCCAGAGGCCAGCAGGTGTGAGCCAGAGAGAGAAGGTATGCTTGAAACAGAAGTCTCCGTCTTTTGTAAGCTACCCTCAGAAGTGATATGCAGTCACTTTCACTGCATTCTGTTCATTAGAAGTCAGTTACCAGGTCTAGCCCAGACTCACAGGGAAGAGGTGATGTAGGGCATGAGCATCAAGAGGCAAGGAGCCCTGGGTGCTATCCCCAAGGCTGCTTATCACAGGCCCTCCCGGCTGTGCCCTTGGGGCATGTCCCTTCTGATCCTCAGTTTCCTCGTGTGTAAAATGAGAGACTGCTTCCTCCCTCTGCGGCAAGAACGGAGGAGATGGAGGGGAAGAGCCTGGCCTGCTGCCCTGGTTGCTGTAGCACCTGGGCATGGGCGCTGCAGTGATTGTTATTCTCACAGAGCTTCTGCAAAGGGTGTGCCAGACCATTTGGGAACCAGGCCGCAAGGAACTCAGCTCACCTAGGGCAGGTTTGGGGGTTGGTTTTGGAGTCACTTCTGGGCTCCCAGTCACCTTGTGTGGTCTGGATCTCCACAGACGACCCCTGACACCCCAGCCTACATCCTGTGGACCCAGGAGGCAATACAAGGCTGGCTTGGGGTGGAGGGTGGGGCCAGCGCTGAGGCAGGAGCTTCACCCTCCTGCATATCGGAGAGGAGAAGCTGGGTGTTCCAGAGGGTAGGCGGTGCCATGCCCTTCCGTGGTCTAGAAGACTTGGGCAGTGCCAAGGTACAGACTGGCTCAGGAACTGATTCTCCATGGGGTCATTCAGTTGGGGCCAGACTGGGCTAGTTTCGTCTTTGGGGTCTGAGATGATCTGGCCAGAAAAACCCCACCCCACATGACTGAAGCCCTGGTAACCAACCAGGTGTGTGTTTTCATCCCATGCAGACAATTTCAGGTACACGTGTGACATCTGCGGGAAGAAGTACAAATACTACAGCTGTTTCCAAGAGCACCGAGACCTGCACGCAGTGGATGGTGAGTCAGGCCCCTCACTCCCTGGAGCCATGCCAAGAAGCGCCCTTCCTCAGAGACACCAGCCTCCAGCGCTCCCCGCCTCCCTCCTCCCTCTTACCCAGAAAAAGGCCAGGCAGTGGCCAGGCAGTAGCCAGAACCACAACGGGGATGACCAGCCCTGGAGGACTCTGGGGGCGGGAACGTCACCCTCATACTCCACATGACTTCTATTTAGGTTAACCCAAGTGAACTTGCCATTTTTATAGGTCAAAATTAGTCAAATATTGGAATTTCATATCGAGTCATTTTATAGTTTCATATTGAGCATTTTTATGTTCTGATGAAATTAAACCGGTTTTAAAAAACGAATGATGGCCTTTTAGCATCTTAGATTAGACAATTAGAAATTAGAACAATACAGTTAACACATTTTTGAGTCTTAAAAATCCTAGAAAGAGGGTCTTAGACCTTGGAAGGGCCTTAGGGGTTCCCCGTCTAGCCCCACACCCTCAGCCCATCTCAAGCTGTGACAACCAGGCCCACCACCTGTTACCACTAGCCTGTCCGTTTTCTCACCTCCTCTTTCTCTCTCCTCCTGATCTCTTCCTCTTTTCTCCTGCCCTGGCCCCTTGAAGCCATGCTGGCAATCAGAAACAGATCCAGGCAAACTGTCTGCCTGCATCATGGGTGGGTGTCCATCCTAGTGAGGACGAGGGATTGAGGCCCAGGCTGTGTCCTGGTTGGGATGTATCCTCGTGTTGTCCTGGTTTTGGGGGGCTTCCACAGTGGCCAGGGCAGCCCACCTGGGCCCCAAGGCAAACCCATGGGGGTAGGGGCTGGGAGCAGCGGCAGAGGCTGCTCTGGGCAGGGACTAACAGGGCTCCTGTTTGCTTCTTTCCTTCTGCGGCTGCTGCCTCCCGCCCGGGCGCAGTATTTAGTGTGGAAGGGGCCCCCGAGAACCGGGCAGGTAAGTCCTTGGGGCTGCTCATCACCTCCCCTGTCCCCGGCTGGGCTCCTGAGACCTGGGGGACCAGGTTGCTGAGGGCCATATGTTCTCCCACAGACCCTTTCGACCAAGGTGTCGTGGCCACTGACGAGGTGAAGGAGGAGCCCCCGGAGCCATTCCAGAAAATCGGGCCAAGTATGCGGGATTCCCTCTGGGGACAAGGGCTGGGTGGGGGCTGGCCAAGGGAGGCAGGGCTCAGTCTCACTGCTAGGGCAGGGGTAGCAGTGGGTGGCATCACTTAACGGCAGCAATGGTGCCCACCTGTCAGTTGGGCCAGTCAGTGTTAGGACTGGAGCTTTCGAGGAGCAGCAGGGCAGCACAGGGTCAAGGTCAGAGCAGTGAAGGCAGCCAGGATGGGACTGAGTCCTGGCGCTACTGCTTACAGGCTTGGTGTCCTCACGGTCTGTTAGCCATCCTGAACCTCAGCCTCCCCACCCGTCGAGTGAGGATGACATTTCCCCACAGGTTTGTTGGGGGATTAAATGAGATCCTGGATGTGAACCACTTGTTAGCACAGTGCCTGGTACATAGTAGGTGCTCAGAAAATAACACGTCATAGTCACCTGAAGGGGCCTCTCAGCGAATGAGCTATCCAGGGCAACCACAGGCAGATACTCTGTCTCTGTCACAGGACACGCCCTGAGGGCAGGAGCCACACACATGTCTGGCCTGTTTTCGATAAACTTGTATTGAGTGTTGTGGGCACACAGCAGGGAGCAGGACACATGTAGTCCTGCCCTTGGGTAGTTCAGATGGGGCTTTGGGGGTGGGGACAGCAGATCATTGAACAGTTCCAACACAGCTTGCAGGGAGTTGTGGGAGGCCTGAGGGAATGCTGGAAGCTTTCGGGTGGGGATGAGGGTAGGGGATGAGCCCCGGCATCCCATGTGAAGGCAGGAGAGCCCTGCTGATCCCAGAAATCGATGGCTTCAGGTCTTACAGAGCCTTGAATACTAGCAGGCAGCATCCTCAGGTGAATGAGCCAGAGAGTTTACTAAGTGGAGAAGGGACTTGATCCGATTTGCATTTTAAGAAGCCTGATTTTGCTGCTGGGAGGAAGATGGATTGGGAGGGGCTGGGTGGCCAGCCTAGGGCAGGTGCTGGGGGACCACAAGTGAGTGAGACTTGTCCTTTCCAGCTGTTCAGGAATTGCCATACCTGCTATTTATCTCTTTGTTTTCTGTACCTCACTTAACTACCCTGCAAGAAGAGACCTTTGTGGTCTCTGCTTCCTTCCGATAAGGATCTAAAGCAGCTTGTAAAAATATACACAAAAACAGAACGAGCAGATGAGGATATCTGAGTGAAGGAAAATCAGAGGAGCTGAAACACTAAGTTAGATACGTTCCTCAGGCAGAACTTGATCCCAGCTCTTGGAAGGGGTTGGGTGTGTCCCCTCCCCCTTCCCCCAAATGCTTTTTCTTCCTCATCCCTTGTCCATGTGGTCATGGGATGATTCTTTGCTTTCTTCTTAACTCTTCTGAAAGCGTTCAGGAAACTGAAGATGAGATCATGTCTATAAAGTGGTTAGCACAGTGCTTGTCACATGCATAGTAAACACTCGATAAACAGGAGCATAAAAATCATCTTAAAGATGAAGAATATGGCCGGGCGCGGTGGCTCACACCTGTAGTCCCAGCACTTTGGAAGGCCAAGATGGGCGGATCACCTGAGGTTGGGAGTTCAAGACCAGCCTGGCCAATATGGCAAAACCCCGTCACTACTAAAATTAGCCAGGCGTGGTTATGCATGCCTGTAGCCCCAGCTACTTGGGATGCTGAGGCAGGAGAATCACTTGAACCCGGGAGGCAGAGGTTGCATTGAACCGAGATCACGCCACTGCACTCCAGCCTAGGTGACAGAGTGAGACTCCATCTCAAAAAAAAAAAACCATATGACGAAACCCTCAGCGCTCAAATACAGGAAGTTAGACCCTGCAGGGGAAACACAAAAGTGAATCAGGCATATTTGCAGCATTCAAAGAATTCAGGCTGGGCGCGGTGGCTCTCACCTGTAATCCCAGCACTTTGGAAGGCAAGGCGGGTGAATCACAAGGTCAGGAGATGGAGACCTTCCTGGCCAACATGGTGAAACCCTGTCTCTACTAAAATACAAAATATTAGCTGGGCATGGTGGTGAGCGCCTGTAGTTCCAGCTACTCAGGAGGCTGAGGCAGGAGAATCGCTTGAGCCCGGGAGGTAGATCTTGAGCCAAGATCACACCACTGAACTCCAGCCTGGTGACAGAGCAAGACTCCATCTCAAAAAAGAATTCAAAAGAATTCATAGTCTGGTGGGAGAGACATTCATAGACAGATATAGGACAGGAACAGAGGATCTATGACCTCCCCGTTCAGTATCTATGCAGGATCTGGCAGTGGTCCCAGTGTACTGCTGCTCTTCCAACCGTATCATTATCCTTAGGAAAATGGGCTTTGAAATCAGACAGGCCTGGGTTTGAATGCTGTCGTCACCAGCTTACTAGCTCCTTACCCCTTGTGAGCGTCCCATAAGTTGGGAACAAGCACATCTCTGAATTTTTCAGTGCTGTTGGAGCACACACACATAGAATGTCTCGCTGAGCACCTGGCTCATATCCAAGGTGTAGTAAGTGAGACATGTTACTAAGAAAGAGTCAAGGGCAAGAGTTTTAGAGCCAACCCAAACAGGACTCCCAGCTCGACCCTTAATAGCTGCATGATGTCCTACCAATTTTCTAATCTGTCTAATCCATAGTCTCTCTACCTCTAAATGGGCTGATGACAATAAAACTCACCTTTCAGGATTGTCTTGGGGCTTAGATGAGATTATAATTGTAAAAGAATTAGCGTAGTCCTTACACATGCGTGCAAAGCATTAAATAAGTGGTACCTGTTAATTACCCAGGAAGATGCAGAACAAGATGAAGCGTGTTCTCTGTTATCTGTAACTAAGTCTGACGGACAGCCAGTGCAAGGACCTGGGAGGAATTACCACAAATTATTAGGAGTGTAGAATTGCATTGAGAATATCAGACTGGGTCTGGCTGCCAGCGTACTCCCAGCTGGACTGAATGGAGCTGAGATTGCTGGTGTGGTGTGAGACCATCCCTTGCTGCCACTCAGGAGCTGCCTGTGAGACAAAAATGTTGCTTCTTCAGCTCCTGCTACGTATAAGCAGGCCAATGCCACAGAACGCTAAAAATGATTAGCCAGTAGAGGCACCACGTATTCTGAAGGGACTGATTGCCCGAGTAAAGCTCTGTAGTCGGAGGAAGAAGAAACACCCCGGCTGGAGTGAGTGCTGGGAAGTACACCTTTCACATCAGCATCAGCTGAGCACATTAGAGAATTAGGTACTTAGGTTGGAAGAAGCCCAGGCAATGACAGAGCAGAGAATCCTGCTAGAAAAGGGAGAGTTGGTCCAAGAAGCCTTGTGGGTTAACTTGCTCTTCATCTGCAGATCCAAGAATTACTTCCATGATAATGGGCAGAGGGAGAATCAAGGAAAACTCATTTGTGTGGTCTGTTGAAACAGAGTAAGTCTGGAGTCACGTATGGGTTACTTGATTTTTATGCCTGAATAAGGAAGAGTCACTTGAATAGTTAAAAAAAAATGAGAGAACTATGTAAATTCCATATAACAAGAAAAAGAGAATTTAAGAGACTCGGAGAAGAGCACACCTCTGAAAATGATCTACCACAAAATCTAGAAGACCATTCTGTTTGACAACCTCCATCTCTTATAAGAAAATGTGACCTGTCTTACAAGTCTACTTAGGCTGCCACAACAAAATATTGTGGACTGGGTGGTGTGAACAATTTATCTCTTACAGTTCTGGAAGCTGGAAAGCCTGAGATCAAGGTGCCAGCATGGCAGGCTTCTGTTGAGGGCTCTCCTCTTGGCTTGCAGGTGGCCACCATATATCTGGACATGATGGTGAAAGAGAGAGAGAGCAAGTTTTCTGGCTTGTCTTCTAATAAGGGCACTAATCCCATGATGAGGACCCTACCCTTATGACCTCATCTAACCCTGCTTACCTCCCAAAGGCCCCATCTCTACATGCCATCATATTAGGAGTTAGAGTTTCAATGTATGAATTTGAGGATGAGGGCACAGTTCGGTCCATAGCATGACCCCTGTGAAAAAGGAGCCGGAGTTGTATGGTGAAAAAGCAACAGAATAAGAAGGCAAAGAGAGAGGAGTAAGACGAGGAAGGATTTCAGGAAAGCAGAAAATGTAATAACAGAATTAAAAACTACATTCTATGAAGTAAAGAACCGAGTTTATCTGCAAAATTGGAATTAGTGATGTGAAGGATGAACTTGAACAGATGAAGATAATGAGAGGATGAGAGGAAAATATGATAAACAGGGAGAACAGGGAGCCAGTTTCAGATAATTGGTATTACAGTACCAGTGTCCAGAAACAGTGCTCCTAAGATCTAATAGAAGAAAAATTTGCTCAGCTAAAGGAAGACCTGTATATGCAGATTTAATAGGCTTATCATGCGTCAGATAGATTCGGTATAAAGAGACCTGAACTCACGTAGATCTCAGTGACTTTTTAAAACTATAAAGGAAAAAAAAACCTATTATATAAGCATTCAGGCATAAAAAAGCAAGTTACCTATACATGAATTCAAGGTGGACTTGCCTTAGACATCTCTGCAATACTAAATCTTAGAAGATAATGGATCAGATTTGAAGGGAAAAGGTTGTAATCTAAGAATTTTATATCTAGACAAACTGTGGTTTATGTGTAAAGAGAAAAGCAAGGGCTTAAAAACATACTTTTTTTTCTATGTACCCATCTTCACAAAATTATTTGAAGGTATACTCTGATGAACTAAGTCGTAGAATACATTTAAAGACTCAATTGTGAGAAATTCATAGTATAAGAGGAACTGTGAGTAGTAAAACAAGATAAACTAGAAGTTAGTTTAAAATGTTCCAAATCCGATTATAAAATTGCAGAAGGCACATTCTAAAATATTTAAAATGAGGGTTTTTTTTTTTTTTTTTTAAAGGAAGGAGGAATTGGTGAGGGCTACAGTAAAGTAGGTTAAGCCTTCCTGTTCATAGTGTGACTCCAGACCAGCAAATCAGCATTCCTGGAAGCTTATTAGAAATGTATATTCTTAGGCCCTACTCCAGACCTACAGGATCAAAATTTCTGGGGTGGAACCCAGCAATCTATGTTGTAACAGTCTTTCTAGATGATTCTTTGATGTGCTAAAGTTTGAGAAACACTGGGTTAAACTACCTTTCTCAATGGTGACAAACTGAAAAATGTCATTTGCCACTTGACTATTAACAATTAGAGAAATACATCTTATGTACTAATTATCTAAAACAATAGACAATATTGGAAAATAATGGAATATCGGAGAATAATGGAAAAATAAAGAGTTCATATATAAAACAACTGGGAATTAAGGCAGCAATCAGAAAGGGTGGAGCATGATTGTAAAACCAAATCAATTATAGCAATAAAAGCAAATGGTATAATCTCCTTTATTAGAAGGCAAAGCTTGTCAGGTTGATTTAAAATAATCCAATTGTTAATGGTTTATTAGAGACATTAGAGACAAGGTTAATTCCTTATCTTTTCTCTGCACTTGAGCTTCTCTTTCCTACTTCCAGAACTAGATTAAATTCCCTATCATGGGTTTTTATAGCACTGCATATGTCTCCTTGAGAGCACTTACTGTGGATGGAGTTTTAAATTTGAGTGACTCTTTGATTTTTTTTTTATCTCCTTTTGTTAGACTGTAAACTCCTTGAAGGCAGGAACTTTGCCTGTTTTGCTTAGCATTTTGTGCCAGCACTTAGCACAGTACCTGTTTAACGAATGACAGTACGAGAAAATGTTGGGACATGTCTTTACGTACATGTAAACAAATAGAAATCAGGATCTGACAAATTAATTATCAAATTATGCCACACAAACTAATAAAATGGAATAATTAAATGTTACAGCATGAGTTCTTAAATTTTCCCATGCATCAGAATTTTCTGGAGGGCTTGTTAAAACACAGATTGCTGGACCCAGCACCTATAACTTTTTTTTTTCAGTAGGTCTTAGGTGATTCCTAAGAATTTGCATTTCTAACAGGTTCCCAGGTGATACTGATGTTGCTGGTCCAGGGACCGCACTTTGAGAAGCACTGTGTTGGAAAATAGTTTTATGTTACTAAATACAGTTCACAGTGAAGATTTTGATCCCATGAACCTTTAGGTATCAAACAACATTGTTTCCAAATATACAAAATAAATTTAGAAATACAGTGAAGTAGAAAGATTTATCACAATATTTAGTCCTTGACAGAGCAAGTAGACAAATAAGGTTGTATAGAATTTAAATAATACATTTAATACAGTTGATCTAATAACTGTGAATCCTGCAAAGAGCAAATAACTGTTTCCAGTGTTTATGAATCAGTTACAAAAAGTATTTAACTACTAAAAATTCTATAGCGGGAGAGAAAAACCATAAACAGACTAATAGACCAATTAAGAAAAAATTAATTTTAACACGTATAACAAAATGTTGATATCCTTAATCTACAAAGAGTTTAGTGATTTCATAAATGTCAATATACCTGTAGAAATGCTGGCTGTAAACACAAAAGGAAACTCACAAAAGGAAAACAATAGTTAATTAAACATGAAAAATAATCAATTTCCTTAGAAATCAAAGAAATGGAAAATAAAATCAGCAGTGTAATATAGTTCTTCTTATCAGATAGACAGAATTTAAGAAGATGATAATACTTAATGCTGGCTGTAGTGTGCATAAACGGTCATTTTCACACCTTTCTGATTGGGATGATGGTGCTGTGGTTATCAAAGGTCTTAAAAATACATACCCTTTCCCTCTCTTGAATATTTCCCCAGGAAATAATGTGCAAAGATTATATGGAATAGCCTTTGTTTTGTGATAATGTGTAAAATTAATGGGTAAATGTGGAAAATTTTCTATAAAAACATGAGTCACAACATTTTTTTTTAAATAGGGAAAAAATTTTGAAACAATCGCAATGTTCCTTGGTATAGAGGACTGGCTCAGCAAATTCCAAAGTCCAGGGGGAACCATGCAGCCAATAAATGCGGTAGAGATCAATATTTATTGATTGGGCAAGATGTCCACAAAGTAATGTGGATTGAATACACCAGATTACAAAGAGGATATTGATCAGGACTGGCTAATTCAGGGCTCACAGGAGCCAGACAGGTGGTATCAGTGAGAGAAGCACACCCCAGATGAGACAGAATGAAGAGTGGGGACCAGGGCACCCTCCCCCAAGGGGGTAGATGCTGCTCTTTGGGGGTTACAGATGATTGAAATTTCTCTTTAGTTTTTATTTTGTATTTGTATTTATCAGTATTTTATAATTTTCCCCCAGTGAACAATATTACATCAGACATTTTTAAGAAGAAAGAAGTTAGGCAGTGCCAAAAGAGAGGTAAAGATAAAAGTCGGGTGGGACTTGAGAGGAAGAAGTGACCCCTGCTGCCAGTGGGTGGGGGGTGCTTGGGGGTAGGGAAGGTTCTGGAGATGAGGGGACCCTGGGTGTGGCCACTGCAGAGGGCAGGGCTTGTAGAGGGGCTGATGAAGAGGTTGGTGTTGGAGGTCAGCACATTTCTTGAGCACCGGGGCTGGGGTGGAGCAATGTGCCAGGTACTGTTCTAAGCACTTGCCATCTAAATTTAATCCTCACAGCAATCCTACAAGGTGGTCCTATTATGACCTCTGTTTTATAGATACAAAAACTGAGGCACAGAGAGGTTAAGAGACTTGCCCGAGGTTATCCAGCTCAAAATGTCTGAGCTGGGACTGGAATAGGGATCTTCTAACTCCAGAGTCAGAATTGATTCCAGTTGATGGTCCCAGAATGGGGAGGAGTTTTTTGGGGGGTGGGAGCACGCTGATGTTTCTTGGTGGGGGCCAGTTGCCCATTCTTACACCTTCGTTTCCTTCCTGGACAGAAACTGGCAATTACACCTGTGAATTCTGCGGGAAACAGTACAAGTACTACACTCCCTACCAGGAGCATGTGGCCTTACACGCCCCCATCAGTGAGTACCTCCTCCCGGTGGGGATGGGGATTGGGGGGCTGGGGACAGGGTGGGCCAACCGTTGGCCAGGCCTCTGGAATTTGGCTAGGAAATGGTGAAAGCAAGGTGAGCTCAGTTCTGGGTCAGTCTTTAGGTGTTAAGTCTGACCTAAGGCCACCTGTCTACAGTGGCTGGCATAGCTGAGAAGTCCCCCTCTTAAGCCAGAGCGGCGTCTGAGCCCTCCCTCAGTGGACTCAGAGTCCTGTGCCCACGTGATTGGGGTGAGGAGGGTGGACATCACTTCTCCAAGTCCTGCTGTGGCCCTCTTCTAGGTGCCCCCACATCACGAGGTTTATGAATCTTCACTCCCAAAGCCAGTGCCCCGTGATACAGCTTCAGTCTGAACAGATGCAGGAGGGAGCCCAGGCTAGGGGCATGGTTAACTGGACAGGAAAGCTCCCTCTTGGCCTTGATGGTGGGAAGCTAAGGAGGTGGCAGGAACCCTGAGCTGGGAGTCAAGCCCTGGCTGTTAATCCCAGCTGAGTCCCAGGCCTGCTTGTGATGCGGGGCAGGCCCCATCCCGACCCTGGACCACTATCTCCCACTCTGACCAGGAAAGGAAAGAGCTCTAAGGGCCCTTCCCACAGGGACATCCTGGCCTTCTATCCTCCTGGTGCCCATGAGCCTACCTTGCTGATTTCCCACCTCCTTTTCTGGATATTAGAGGGGTCACCATCCTTGGATCCCCGAGTGTATGAGCTAGGGGGCCCATCAGCCTCCCTTCCCCTTCATGTACAGGTGCGGAAACCAAAGTCTGATGGGGGCGGGGCTTGTGCAGTCTCAGGGCAGAAGGGCTGGATGTTTAGCAACATTTTGGGGAGTGTTACTGGTTTTGTTTCTCACAGCAGAGCTGTGGGGATACCACTCCCCATTCTGTGGATGGGAAGACTTAGGTCCAAACAGAGAAGGAGGGTTTACAGAAGGTCACTGGGGGCTGAAGCCCCTTATAGTCTGGGAAGGCCCGAGTCCTTCCTGAAGCCCTGCTGTTGGCATACCAAGGGTATCGGATAGGGAGGGAGAAGTATTCAGAGCCTGGAGGGTGGTGCAGGTAGCTTCCCCAGGAATTCCTCCCATCTGGGCAGAGTGGCAGGGGCTGAGGGGTCTCCCCATGGGCGAGAACTCCAGTCCCAAGTCGAGCACTGGGCTGAGATTCTCATCCTTGCTTGCCCCTCACTGCTCTGTGACCTTGTGCCTGTTGCTCTCCTTCTGTGGGCTCCAGTTTCCCATCTGTGAGAGCTCTTTAAGGTCTTTTGAGCCCAGGATCTGGATTATAGACATCTCTGACATGAGGTACCTGCTATGGCCCCACTAGAAGAATTCATTCCACCTCCCAGCGTGGGCTGTATGGATCTTTCAGTACCCACCGTAGAGCCAGATGTTGTGTGGGGAGAGAGGCTGCAGGATTCCACTAGGTAGGCACCGACTGTCCAGTTGACCTACTTGTGGTGCTGATGCCCAGACAGCAGGACTATGGTCGGGCTTGAACACCATGGCCTGCGCCCCTCTGGGGATCCAGCTTTCCATAAGCAGGTACAGGGCAGCCATGTCTGTGTTCTCCAGTGAAGCAGCAACTGCCCTGCTGCCTGGTGCCCAGACTGGATGCTACCCAGAATGCACTTTCAGTGAGGTGTTAGCTACAAGGGCAGACTATAACCTTGGGTTCAGCCTTTGGAGACTATCTTTAGTGCTTCCTGGGGCAAGTTGAATAAGGCCATGGAGGTAGTAAGATGGGGAACTTGGCTTTGAATTCCAGCAGGCAAGCTCTAGGCCCATACTCAACCATGAAGCTATCCTACATCCCATGTCAGATGGTACAACAGAAAGGGGTGTGTCTCTTGCCCCCTAAGAGATGCACCACCCTGACAGCCTGGTGCATCTCTCCTGAAGAGCTGTCTACTTTTCTTTCTCTCTTCCTCATTTTCTTTTGCTTTCTGTTGTGAACTCTCTTTCTTTCTGTACCTGCTTGTTGACTGAATCTCTCTGTTACCTACTGAAGTCTGGGAACTCAGGGGTCATCTGTGTTTAAAATATGGCATGAGAGGTTTAGCCTGGATTCAACAGAGAATTATTTATCCAAGGCTGACCAAGAGATAGCTCCTGCAGTGGCCTCTGTCTGGTTCTAGAGATTTGTGTGCCAGTGGACTCCTTGTGGAGGCAGAGGTGGATTTGAGGGCTTCATCAGGTAGGTTTCCAGGGCTAGGACTTGATTCCCTGGGTCTAGTGAGTGTCCCTATAAGGACATCGGCTCACTGTAGAAGAATTTCTTAGAATTAGTGTCGTAGAATCTGTATTCTTTTATGTCTGACTTCTTTTGCTCAGCAGAATGTTTTTAAGATTCATATTTTAACATATCGTATGTATCAGTTGTTCATGCTTTTTTACTTCTGAGCAATGTTCTATTGTATGAAAATACCATTTGTTAGCCATTTACCAGTTAATTTGGGTTGTTTCCAACTTCAGGCTATTACAAATAAAGCTGCTATGAAAATGCTTATATGAGGATTTTGTGGGCGTATGTGTTCATTTCTTTGGATAAATACCCAAGGAGTAGAATTACTGGGTCATGGGGAATAGTATGTTTAACTTTTTAATAAGTGACAAACTATTTTCCAAAATGACCATAGCATCTTTCACTGCTACCAGCTGTGCCTGGGAGTTCCACTTGCTCCATGTTCTTGCCAACATTTTATGGCATTGGTCTGTTTAATTCCAGCTATTCTAGTGAGGGGATAGTGGAATCTCACTGTGGTGTTGATTTGTATTTTCCTGATGACTAATGATGTTGAACATCTTTATATTTGCTTTTTGGCCACTTGCATATTTTACTTTGGAAATTGTCTGTTTAAGTCTTCTGCCCATTTTTTTGGTTGGGCTATTTGTCTTTTTATTATTAAGTTGTAGGCGTTCTTTATATATTCCAGTAGGCCTGGGTTCTTTGTCAGATATATGTATTATGGATTTTTCTCCTAGTCTCCGGCATGCCAGTTGATTTTCATACAGCATCATTTGATGAACAGATGTCTTTCATTTTGATGAAGTCCAGGTTGTCATTTTTTTCTGTAGTTAGTGCTTTCTGGGTTCTACCTCAAGGATATCCTTGCCTACCTCAAAATGGTAAAGATATCCTCTTTTATTATCTTTTAGAAGCCTTATAATTTTAGCTTTTTCATTTATGTCTGTGATATATTTCAAGTTAATTTTTCAAATGATGCGTGGTATGAGTTGAGATTCATTTTATTCCATACAGATACCTGGTTATTGCAACACCGTGTGTTGAATGGATTATCTTTTCATATTCCTTTGCACTGGTACTTTTGTGGAAAGTTATTTGAATGTATAAGTGTAAGTATTTTTCTCTTCCGTTGGTCTGTTTATCTTTATGCCTATTCCACATTATCTTACTTACTGAAAGCTTTCTAGTAAGTCTCAAATCAGCTACTCTTAATTTTTCAACGTTGTTATTTTTTAAGACTATTTGGCTATTCTAGGAACTTTATTCTTCCATATTCATGTTAGAGTCTTCTCTAATTTCTACCAAAAAAATGCAACTTGGAGTTTGTTTGGGATTATATTGAATCTATAGATCGATTTGGGGAGAACCATCATTACAATAATATTGGGTCTCCCAATCCATGAACATGGTATATTTCCCCAAGTATTTAGGGCTTGTTTAGTTTCTCTCAGCAGCAGTTTGTACTTTTCAGAGAAGTCTTGCACGTATTTCATTCCGTATCTCCAAGTGTTTTATGGTTTGTGACACTACTGTGACTTTTAAATTTAATTTTCCAATTGTCTGCTATTGCATATTAAAAAATCAATCTTTATGTATTGAATTTGTATATTGCAAATTTGCTAAATTTACTTATTAGTTCTAATAGATTTTTTGTAGATTTCTTAGGATTTTCTTTTACATATTGATGTCGTCCACAAATAAAGACAGCTTTATTTCTTTCCTTCCAATCTGTATTCTTTTTATTTTTTTTCTTCCTCACTGTTCTGATTAGGTCAGTCCAGTACAATGTTGAATAGAAGAAATCAGTGAATATTTTTGCCATGTTCCCAATCACAGAGTTCAGTTTTTCATTGTTAAGCATTGTGTTAGCTAAAGTAGGTTTTTATAGATGCCCTTTATCAGTTGATCTAGTTACCTCTGGTTTATAGTTTATTAAAAGTTTTTCTTATAAATTGATGTTGCATGTTTTTTTCCTCCATCTTTTGAGGTGATTCTATGGATTCTTATATTCTCTTTTGTTAGTACTGGTGAATTACATAGACTTAAAAAAATTCACCATTCCTATACTTTATTAAAACACATTAAGCATATCAGAAAGTCAAACTGTAAAATGAACTGAAGAAAGTTATAACCTGGGGATGATTATTCTTTGCCAGATAAAATGACTTCCTTCTTTGAAGCTTCTGGTTTTTTTTTGATAGGATATATTTAAGGTGTATAACTTGATTATTTCATATGTGTACATTGTGGAATAACCCCACAATCAAGTTCTTGCATAGGCATCTAAATTACTTAAAGATCCAAGGTTAGTTTATACAGTAATGTGTTTTCAGAAACATGTTTTCCTCTCACTTATATCTAAAATTCCTCAGGATTTTACTTGCTTTTGATATCATTCCCAAAACTGTCTCCTCAAGGGCAGGGAACTACAGTCCTAGGATTAGCAGAATGCCCCATATTTAATCAGTGGTGTGTTAACGAAGGTCATAATTAAGAAAATGAATATTTCTGGTGAAATTTTAAAAAAAATGTTGATTGAAGTATGTTGTCATACAATAAAGTGCCTGTTATTTAAAGTGTACAGTTTGAGAAGTTTTGACCTATGCATGCACCCATGAGACGGTCACCACAATCTAATTAACATACCCATCACCCCCAACCGTTTTCTCATGCCCTTTTGTAATTTGCTTACCACTTCCCCATCCCGAGGCAAACACTAATCTGCTTCCTATTACTGTAAATTAGTTTGCATTTCCTAGAATTTTACATGTATGGAATCTTGCAGTATCTAAGTATGTATTTTTGAGGAGAGAGGTCTGACTTCTTTCACTCTGCGTAATTATTTTGAGATTCATCTATGCTTACATGTATCGGTAGTTCATTCTCTTTTAGTTGATGATGAGTAGTATTCCATTTCCAGATACACATGCTACAATCACTTTGTTCACTTATGGGTGGATATTTAGAGTATTTCTGTTCTGGAGCTAATATAAATAAGGCAATTATGAACATTTGTGTACAAGCCTTTGTAAGGACAAATGATTTATTTCTCTTGGGTAAATACCTAAGAATGGAATGGCTGGATCATATGATAGATGGTTGTTTAACTTTTAACAACAGCCAAATTGGTTTCCAAAGTAGTTGTGCCATTTTACTTTCCAACCAGCAGTACAATTTTCTTTTCTTGTAATGTTCTTGTCTCGTTGAGTATTCAGAGTAATGCTGGCCTCATAGAATTGGGAAGAGTACTCCCTTCTCTTCAATTTTCTGAAGAGTTTATATAGAATTGGTATTATTTTACATACGTATTCTATACAATTCAACAGTTAAGCCATCGAGCCTGAAATTTTCTTTGTAGGAAGGATTATTTAGAAATATATTCCATTTCCAAATATTTGGGAATTATCCAGATTTTTTGTTGTTATTGACTTCTAACTTAATTCCATTGTGGTCAGAGAACATATTCTGCATTTTCCAATCTTCAAAATTTATTGAGATAAGTTTTATGACCTACCTTATGGTTTCTTCTGCTGTGTGTTTCATGTCCACTTGACAAAAAAAAAAAAGATGTATCTCGTAGTGTCAGTTAGGCTAAGTTGGTTGATAATATTGTTCACATCTCTATACTCTTTCCCAATTTTTTTAAAATTAGTTTGTCTTACTATGTTCTGACAGAGAAGCATCAAAATTCTCAATTCCAATGGTGAATTTGTCTGTTTCCCCTTTTAGGTTTGTCAGTCTTCGATTTATGTAATTTGAACCTTTGTTATTAGGTACACACAGTTAGCATCATTATGCCTTGATGAATTGACCCTTTATAAAGTAGTGCAATGCCATTCTATATCTCTGGTAATGCTTGTTGTCCTGAAATTTCCTTTGTTGGTTGCTGTAAGACATGACAGCTTGCTTAGGATTAGTATTTGCGTATCTCTAGTATTAGTATATCTCTTTTCATCATTTTTTAATCTACCTTTATCTTTGTATTTGAAGTATGTGTATATAGTTGGTTCTTATGCCTTTCTTTATCCAGCCTGGTAATCCCTGCCTTTTAATTGAAATGTTTAATTCATTTACATTTAATATACTATATTAATATGGTTAGATTTAAGTTTACTATCTTGTATTTTTTCTATTTGTCCCATTTGTTCTTGTTCATTTTTTTCTTATTTTCGTGCCTTCTTTAGTATTAATCAAGTATTTTTTTTAAAATACCTCTTAGCTTTCTAGCCATAACTCTTTTTCTTTAGTGGTTTCTCTATGATTTATAATATACATGTTTAATATGTTACAGAGCACCATGAATTTATATCATAACACATTACATATGATATAAAAGCCTTACAATGGTATACTTCCCATTTACTGCCCTCCTGTTCTTTGTGCTATTTTTATCATACATTTATGCCTACATGTGTTATAAACCTAACAATTACTCTTTTAGCTTTAATAGTAATTTGTTAAAGTAACTGAGAAATTAGAAAATGCCTTTTATATTTACTTACATATTTTCCATTTCCTTTGCTTTTCTTTCCTTTGTGTACATCTGAATTCCATCTATTATCATTTTCTTTAATTCTTGAAGAACTTCCTTTAACATTTCTTATATTGTAGGTCTATTGGTGAAAGATTCTCTCAACTGAAGATGTTTTTATTTCACATCTTTTTTTGAAGTTTTTTCTGGATATAGAATTCTAGACTGATAATTTTTTTTATGTTTAAAAATATCATTCCTTTGTCTTCTAGCTTAAGTTGTTTCTGATGAAAAGTCAGAGATCATTCTGATTGTTATTCATCTATATTTAGTGTATCTTTTTTCTCTGGATGCTTTTAAGTATTTCTGGGGTTACTAATTTTTAGCAGTTTCATTATTTGTGTTTATCCTGTTTGAGATTCATTGAGCTTCTTGGATCATGAATGTACATTTTTCACCAAATTTGGAACATTCTCAGCCAGTATTTCTTCGAATATTTTTCTTTCCTAATCTCTCTTTTCTCTCTTGTTGAGACTTTAATTACATAGATGTTTGATAATCAATAATGTTTACAGATCAGCTGAAGCTCTGTTTATTTTTTCAGCCTTGTTTTCCCTCTGTGCTTCAGTTTGAATAGATTCTATTGCCCCATCTTCAAGTTCACTGATCTTCTCTTCTGTGGTGTCTAACCTGCTTTATTAGAAAAATCTATTAAGTGAACTTTTTATTTCAGCTATCATATTTTTCATCTAAGTTTCATTTGGCTTCTTTTTATAATTTTTATTTCTCTTCATTATTTTTCATCTTCCCTGTCATTTCTGTTGTTTCCGTTAACTGGTTTTTCTCTTGATTACTAGTCACATTTTCCTGTGTTGCCTGAAAAATAATTGTTTCTTCCATGCTGCATCCTGGGAATGCTGTGTTGTTGACTTGATTTTGTCTTCCTTTGAAAAGGGTTTTGTTCTGGCAGGTGGTTAATTACAAATCAACTCAATACTTCAAAAGCTGGTTTTTAAGCTGTGTTAGGGCAGGTCTAGAATAGTTCTTATTCTGGAGTTAGAGCAGCTCTTCTAAGGCGTGGCCTTTCTGGCCATTTCTTAGCTGAATGCCTGAAGTATTGAGCAAGGTCTCTCCTCTCTGGCGGGGGGAAACTCCAAAATATCTCCTACTCTTGTGTGACTTTTGAATCTTCACTTACTTAATCAGCCCCCCACCCCCACCCCCACCCCCTATTAGCTATTTTTTGCTAGGCTTTGCAGAGACTTACTCTGCACAAATATAGTTTGGTACTCAGCCAGATTTCAAGGGGGCCCATCTGCACATTTCTGGAGTTCTTTTTTGTTGCACAATTCTCTCTTCTTTGTTAATTTGCCGTGCAAATTCTAGCCACCTCAAAAGCCCTGAACTCAGATCACTGTCTCCTTCATTCACTGAGATGTTTGGGCTCCACCTTTCTCTGCCCTGGTCCAGAGGAGCTCCCCAGGCAGAGAGCTAGAGTGACCATGGGGCTCACATCATGTTTTCTGTCCTGAATCACAGTTCTGCACCACCTTTGTCCAACTTTATAGTTGAATATTGCAGGAGGCTAGGCTTGTTCCAGTTACTCCATCATGGCCAGAAGTGTGAGTTCTCCAGTTCTCTTTCTAAGATGAAGATCCACAAGGAGGGGTTCCCTGGTTGACTCCTCTTGAGTCTCATCTCCCATTCATCTCCACCTCCAGCCTTTGAGCACATGATTCCATTCGCCTCCAATGCATTTTCATCCTCCTGTACCTCGTGGAAGTTTCAGGGAAACCCCCTGGTCTCTCCATCCCTTGATTGTGTGGTTGCTTTTCTTGAATCCTTGCATTCTCTAAATTATTTTGCTCCTTGCATTCTCTAAATTTTTTTGGCCCAGTTAAATGTTCAGCTTTCTGGAAAGGAGACCACAGTGCTCTGTTATTTTTTAGATACCTCTTGTGTGTAGATATCGCATGTGTGTTTCCTACAGGGGAAGTCAGCCAGTCTGTCTGAGACTCTTTCATTCTTTCTCAGGAAGAGCTCAGGTAGGAATTCCAGCATGACGGTGTTCCCTGTGAGGTCAACAGAGGGAGCACACTGTTAAGTAGAATGAGTCAGGAGCCTGGGACATTGATCCTGGCCCAGCCCAACCCACCCTGTGACCCAGAATTGACAGCCATACCTCTCTGAGCCTTAGTAGCCCCATCTGCCTCATACCCTTGGGACCACTGGGAGGATAACATGTCAGATAGCTTCATGGCCCCATTATGTGCCCTCATTGGGATCCCATCTTCGATGTGCTCTTCTTTGGCAGTTCTGACTTTAAATTTTCTGGCCACTCATGCATTGATACACGGATTCCACAATGTCTCTTGAGCACTGTGTATCAGGGAACATGCCAGACACCCTGTGCATGGCAGGCAAGGCTGGTAGATTTCCTGCTCTCTTGGAGCATACACGCTAATGGGGAGAGAGCCATTGATCACAAGTCATACTGTGTGTCATTATTGATGGTGATCGGTCCTTGGAAGGGAAGACAGGAGGGGACTGACAAATAAATGGTCCCAGGTGGGGAGGTTTCAGGAGGCAGACTCCCTAAGGAAGAGATCTTTAAGTATAGTATGTAGGACCAACAGTCAAAAGTTGGAGGGAAGAATGTTCGAGGCAGAGGGAATAGCATGCACAAAGGCTATGAGCTTGAAAGAGAAAGGATATTGTAGGATAGGAGAAGGCAAGGAGCTCAGTGACCTGCGAGGAAGCTGGAGAGGGGAGCGGGTCTCAAGCAGGGTGATTGGAGCACACAGGTGATACCCTCAGGCCTATGATACTATGTGCTTTATGCATATTCCTGAGCTCCCTGCCACAGGGAAAAAAACGGGGGCTCTCTCCCTCAGAACGCCAGGATCTTTACAGCAGGAATTGTAGACTCTGTAGCGGGCCGATCCAGAGGGGCTCCTAGAGTCATTCTGCAGGGATGGAGCTTGAGGTCTCAAAGGGAAAGCAGCTTGATTAGGCTGTTGCTCAGAAACTCTGTTCCTGTGTGGGTCACTGCCATGGAGAGCGGAGGAGTGCACGGCCTTGTGCCAAAGACATCCTTGCACAGCCGGCAGACTCGAGCCCTGTCTCATCTCAGCAGTAACTTTGTGTATTGCCATCAACAAACTTATTATGTCTGTGGCCAGAATAAGCCTTTGGGCCTTGGAGTTTTTTTAATCTCTGAAAAATACCAGTAATAGCTGCTTACATTTGAAGAGCAGTTTATCATTCAGGATGCTTCTGAGACTTTCTTGGATTCCCACAAAGTCCGTGTGAGGCTGATTAGGCAGAGAGGATCATCCCAGTGTTGGTGGAGTCGAGGGGGGAAAACAAAGGCCAAGACAGGGGAGGTGTCGTCTCCAAGATTGCGGAGGCCGAGGGTTACAGAGCTGGGCTTCAGAGGTGGATTTGCCTCACTCCAGACTCAGGGCTGGTTCCATTACAGTGAATCACCAGCTGTGGTCCCCAAACTCCACCTTGCACCGGAAGCCAGCAGAGATATTAGAAATGGACTCCCGGTGCCTATTGCAACATTGAATGTGTCGGTTCATTCTGTGGCAAAAAAAAAAAAAAAAAAAAAATTGGAAACTATGAGACAAGCAGTCCCCTGGTGGGACTCAAGGGCCTCTGAGGGCCTCGGCTCAGAAAGAGGGATGGAGAGTGGGAGAGAAGGTGTACAAGTGTCCTTTGCCACCCAGACCGACCTGTCAGTTCCTGATTCAGAAAGAGAGAGTCCTGAGAGTGGCAGCTCAGGTCACAAGGGACAAAAGTGTTTTCTGCAGACTGAGGCCTTGGGATTTGTTTCTGGGCTGGAGTGGGCAGATGAGGGCTTGTTTAAGTGAGGCATGACTAAAGAGCTCCCCTGCTCCCGGCATCTGGCCACCACTGTAGGCGAGGAGTGGGTGACCCTCCACAGGAGAGAACAGACAGCCCCAGTCCTCACAGCTCACCCCACACACCAGCATGGTAAATGAAGGACCATAGAGTGGCTTTTTCTTTTTGCCACTCAGTTCCTCTGTGACCTTGGGCAAGGCCCTGCATCCTGCTTCTTTGGGCCTGAGCTTCGCCATCTGTGCCAGGAATGAGCAGAGGTGGTGGGCCAGGGGGTCCTTTCATTTGAGCTCTGCAAACAGTGCTCAGGACGGACGCTGTCCTAGGAGCAGGGAGATAATGGGGCCTGCCTCCACCTGCCTGGGCCAGGGGGGGCAACAGCCAGGTCCTTCTCTAGGCAGGTCAAGGCTGTGGCCAGGCACTGAGTCAAGACAGTACCCTCGGGTGTTACTAATTCCTGGGGGTTCTATGAGCCTCTGGTCAGTACCAAAGGGCCCCCCCTTCCTCTTGCTGCCTAGCGCCCTTCCTGCCCCTCAGGGAGAGTTGTGGATTTTGCATGATCTCTGAAGGAGAAGACCACTGCCCCCTCCTCTTTCATTTTTATGGTGGAAGTGTGGCCAGGTTCAGGGATTGGCCACCACTGCTAAGGGTTCAGGGGAGGGTGAATGAGGCCGACTGATGCTCCCCCAAGACCACCAGAGGTGGAAACCGCTTGAGAGTCAGCCCCTGGTTCTCAGTGACTCCAGCTTCTACAGAATTTTCAGGTGAGGGAGACAGGGGGCTGGGTAATGGTGATGCAGGGTTCCCCAGATAGCATCCGGGAACTGCTACACTTACTTCAATTAAAGCGTCAGGCGTTGGGTCGAGCAGCATCCCCTGAGAGCAACAGTTCCCACTCAGTGCCTACAAGGTGCCACAGAGCCCCTTGCCCTAAAACCTTGGAGGCACCATCAGGCCCCTCTGCCTTGCCCCAGCCCCGGCACATCCCTGCCTGTCTGTTTCCTATTGTAACTTCCAAGCCAGCCTTCCTTTAATGGAAGGGGAGCTTAGAAACCAACATTCCAGAAGATGCACTTGGACCTGGGTTAACTAATTCAGATGCCCTAAGAACTGGTCAGTCCAGAGACTGGGCTGGTCAAGGGTTATGGGTGACCTACACAGTGGGCTGGTTGGTGGCCACCAGATAACTAAGCATGAGCTAACAGAAGGTTCCAGACTCCTGGACTTTCTCTGGCTCTGAGTTAAGTGAGAATCCTTGTTCTCTGTGGCACAAGAAGAGGTTGGGCAGAGAGAGTCCCAACCCTGGACTGTGGGGCTGGTGGCCTGAGAGGCCACTCACTCTGCCAGCTGGGAGGGCCCTCGGGGACTGAGAGCGTGACCCTCTCAGGTACTGCCCCCGGGTGGGAGCCACCAGATGATCCAGACACGGGCTCAGAGTGTTCACATCCAGAGGTCTCCCCATCTCCACGCTTCGTGGCAGCGAAGACCCAGACGAACCAGTCGGGGAAAAAAGCTCCGGCCTCCGTGGTCCGATGCGCCACCCTCTTACACCGCACCCCTCCAGCCACCCAAACCCAGACGTTCCGCACTCCAAATTCGGGATCTCCGGCAAGCAAGGCAACCGCAGGTACCAACGGCCTATGTGACCCCCACACTTTCTCCACCCCTGCCCTTCTCACCACCTGCCACAGCTGTGCCTGGGGTTGTTGTTCCCTTGCAAGAGTGAGAGTGGCAGTCCCATAGTGATCTGGGACAAATCTGAGTCCCGCTCTGCCTCTGGCTGGCTCTGTGACCATGGCAAGCCACCTGACATTTCTGAGCCGAGTCTTCTCACCTTAAATCAGAGGGTTGTACAAGGAGGTTTGCAAACTTTTGTTTTTAAGTAGTAGAATTTTTTTTCCCAAATCATGGCCTAAGGGGCCTGTTTTATTTGACATTCTTCACAAGGTTTAAAAATGTTTTGAGTTAGTTGCCAGCTTTTGAACATCAAATTTTATGTAAAACTTTTGATTTCTACCTGACATTGAAAAGTCAGATCTGGCAGTCCTGGACTCACTTTTCTACAGGGCAACAATTGGCTGCCTCCTTGAATAGAGTGTATGCTCTCCACTTCGCCACATCCCCACCACTCTCTACTGCCTCCCCAACAATGTGGCCATGTGGCAGGTGTTATTTCTCATTGTGATCACAGTGTTGTCTGTCTTACATCCAACCCAGTTCATCTGTTTCTGTTGCCTGCCTGGACCCTGTTGGCATGAGTGTGCATTTCCCACCTTTCAGAAAACTTAATTTAAAAAAAATTTGTTTCAACAAGGATCTGCTCTCAACAAAGCAGGATAAGCCGGGTGGTCAACCTAGATCTCCGGTCTCTTGCGCTCCCCTTCTGTGGCACTACCCATGAAACTCCTCCATGAGATATAAGCCCAGCACGAAATCAGTGGATGCCAACCATTTCCTCAGTTCAAACTACAAAGGACTCTGGCTCCAGAGGGGTAAACAGACAGTAAAAAGTTCCGAGAAGTTATTTCCTCCAGGAAAACTGGCCAGACACACTGTGTGCTGAGGAGCAGCAGTCAGGAATTCTTAGATTCCCGCTTGGATGGAACCAGCCCTGGGCCACCTGCCGGGACTTGGGGGTTGTAGGGCAGAGTGATGATGTGGTGCTTCTGGGACCGTGGGCCCTTCAGTTGTCCTCAGGAGACCGAAGTCATTTCTTAAATAAATAGATGATCAAGGTGAGAACTCAGGTAAAGGAACCACTTGGTTCATTCGGTGACTGACAACCCAGCCGAGTGATTAAGCCGTGCTTTCCTTAACTCCTTAGTTCAGGAGGCTAATTTTGGGCGAGGGTGTGATTCTTTGAAGATATGTTTGTTGTGCTTAGATCTCCCAAAAAGAGGGTAGTCAATCAGCCTTGAAGGTCATGGTTTTTCAGGTACCGTGTTAAGAAAAGCCAGTAGCCATTGTGTTTTTCAACAGTAGCATAAATTAGTTAGAAGCAGATTGGTCATCACGGTCTTATTGGTGATAGATATTGGCTCCACTAAATGATGGAATCATGGCTTTTAAATCTTGCTTTCTCTCTTGCACTTTGTGGCTGGGTTTTATGCCCACGGTTTCTGCAGAGGGTGGCCCACAGGGTGTGGTACGTGGTCGGTCTCCAGCTTCAGTCCGTCTCTGAGTAGGCATTCAGCAAGCTACGGGACAGGCCTCAGGCTGCCTTCATGTGCCTTGGAAGCCTTGTGGGTGGGGGTCACCTCTGGATTCACCAGCTGGGCAGGTCTGAGGGCATCCGGTTGGGAGCAGGAGCCTGCATGGGAGGTAAGATAGTGTGTGGTTGAGGAAGAAACTGTCAGTGACCTCCTCGTCCTGGAATAAGTGGCCCTTCGTGTATGTATGGGCATGTCCCTGTATGGGATTTCACCTCCGGTACTGCACGTTGATTTTTCAGCCAGAGGTACTTGTGGCGAGGAAAGCTATTCAAAATGTGCATTATCAGCTGAGCAGTGTAAGAGTTTGCAACCTCAATTGTGGTAAGTTCTACCAGCATGCTGGTCAGAAGTCCTCCATAGATGAGTACCAGTCACCCGACGTACACAAGGATGAAGATGGGGTAGGCAGTCACTTCTCTACCCTAGGCCTTTTTCAAAAGGAAGCACCTGCCCCCAAAGTGAAGTCTGATTCTGCCATCTGGGAGGGTTAGGAGCACATCCGACCCTAGGAACTTGACAATCTCACTCTTTCCTCTGTTTTTTCACCTGTGAAATGGGAAAGACAGTGCAGCCCTCACAGGGCTCTTGGGAGAATTAAAGGGACCATGGATGTAAAGTATCTGGTCCAGTGCCTGGTACATAGGAAGTACTCAGCGAACGAGAGCCCCCCACCCCACTTTCCCTAGACTAAGAACAGAGGGGCCTTCTGTGCCAATTTGTAGATGCTCCCTGGGACTGTCAGCCCAGGCATTTCACAGACACATTTTGAAGGGAGGGTCGTCCTTGTAATGTTAGCTGCAGCCTCTGCAGGAAGGAGCCTGTGTCAGGAGACATTGTTACAGTGGGATGATGGGGGTCAAAGGGAGGTGGGAATTGGGCAGGGCCTGCAGGCGCTGCCTCTGGCTTCCTTTCCCATCAGCCCCGTGACCATCCGCAACCCTGGCGCCCACAAACTAAGTACTTGCTCTTCCGGAGCAGGGTGGACCAGGTGAGAGTGCTGTTTCCCAAAGTGCATTCTCAAGATCACCAATTTTGTGAGATATTTCAGAATGTAATGTTTTAAAAATGGGGTTCTGTGGGAACCCCTCTGATGTTTGGGGAAGGCTGGGTTAAGTAAACCTAAATGGGTCTCTTTCCGGGCAGACTTCTCGGAGCCTTTGATATCTTTGGGCAAGTTGTTTCTCCTTAAGAAATGGACTGGGTCAGCTGCACATCCCAAATTGACTTCTTCCCTGAGGTCTTTATCTCTTGGATCATCTGGCATCCCCCTCATGCCAAGAGCGCCTTGGAAAAGCTGGGCTGTCTTCCAACTCGGATCATCTGTTTCGATACCTTCTGCAGGTGGGGGTGGGGGATAAACTCATGGTTTTCCACCTGGTTGGACCCTATCTCTGCATTGCAGGGTTTCCAGAGAGTGTGCTGGGAGAGCGCAGGCCACTCAGGTAGATGGCAGCCTGTAAGCAGAGACACCCCAGTAGTCACTCAGGGGGAACCCATCCCTTCCGCTGGGTGAACACCAACCAGACTTTGCCTGGGTTTGGCCTCTGGGGGTGTGGGGCTGCCCCGGCTCTCCCTGTCACGCCGTCTGTTCCAGGATGCCCTCCCCGTCACGAGGGGCCACCTAGCTGATGGAGCTGGAATCACCGGAAAACATGCTGTCATCATCTCTGCCCTTTGGTGGGGCCTGTGGCAGCAGAATCTGACAGGGAGTGGTGGGCGGTAGATCTAATGACTTGGTGTCAGAAATGTGGCTCTATGGGAGCCAAAGATGGGAGACTCAGGCCCATTTGCCATCTGCTCTCCAGCTGGATTTCATCTGTGTGTTTTGGGGCATGTCACCCCTCCCCCAACCCTGTGCCTTGGCCTCCTGGGCACTGCCGGGAGGGTCTCTTGCGGCCCTGCCAAGGGACTAGGCCACTCAGAGGAGCCTGGGGAGGTCTGACTTGGGGTCTCGGAGCCCTCATGAGAGCTGGTTGGCCCAGCAGAGTCCTTGGCCTTCACCCACCCTACCCCTCCCTTGAGACCTAGTGCTGACCAATCACCATTGTGTTCTTTCTCTCTCCTGTCCCCCACCCAGCAGAAAGCGCTTTCAGTCGGAGAGTAGAAGGCAAAGCACAAAACCACTTTGAAGAGACGAACAGCAGTTCACAGAACTCCAGCGGTGAGCGTGCCCCTTGACGGCCATCCTGTGCGGCAGCACCCTGTGGGCTGGGGTCTTTGTGGCGCATGATGGATCTTGTTGGGAGGAGGCCGGTAGTAGGGAATTAGAGGGAGACTGCAGAGGCAGGAGGGGCCCTTTCTTCCAGGGACATTCCTCTGAGCCTTGGGCATCAATGGGCAGTGCCTCCTCTCTGTCTCCCCCATGGAGAGAGCAGCACCCCTCCCCATAGCCTGCGGCATCAACTCAGCTGACCCCAGATGGTTGGGCCTGAGAGAGCCACTGCTATATGTTTAGGGTAGACGTCTCAGCCAGTTTGTTTACAGGAGAAGCAAAGAAAGTACAGTAGAAAGAGCTCTAAGAGACCGGGCGCCGTGGCTCATGCCTGTAATCCCAGCACTTTGGGAGACCGAGGTGGGTGGGTCACTTGAGGTCAGGAGTTAGAGACCAACCTGGCCAACATGGTGAAACCCCACCTCTACTAAAAATACAGTAGCTGTAATCCCAGCTCCAGGAGGCTGAGGCAGGAGAATCGCTTGAACCCAGGGGGCAGAGGTTAGAGTAAGCCAAGATTACACCACTGCACTCCAGCCTGGGTGACAGAGCAAGACTCTGTCTCAAAATGAGAGACAGAGAGAGAGAGAGCTGTGAGAGCCAGAGGCCCCAAGTTCTGGTCTCATTTTGGCCGTGGAGCCATTAGAACGAAGATTCCCTTCCAGCCCCTACCTGCTTAAGTGGGTTTAAACTGAGGTCTCTGGCGCCCCCTGATGGCCTGCCTCGTGCAGGACCGCGACAAAGCCCTAGAATGTCCAGAGCAGCAGCCAAGGGGCCTCTCCCACCAGACCCAGGGTCAGCCTGCGGGGGCCCTGGCTGGTCACCAGCAGCCTCTGTCGGAGCAGAACACAGCAAGCTAGTCTGTACCCTGAGAGGCAGGGCAGGAGGGGAGAGGAATTCTCACATTGTGGTTACATTAGGGGAAGGCACACACTCACTTTCTTGCATGGTTGAAGTTTAATTCACTACATATTAGGTGTCAGCCTGTGCCAGGCACTGGGCTGGGCACTGCCTGGGTGTGGACAGGTGACGAACACATCACAACCATTGGGGACCCTCTGAGACAACCAGGAGCCCAGACTTGAGTGTGGAGGCATCTGCCTAGTAACAGGAGCTCCACTTCGGGCTCTTACTCACATGTGAACCCAACTCCACCACTTGCTAACTAGTGACTTAGGCTAGTCTCTGAATCCCTCCTCTGCTATAAAGTGGCTTGATGAACACACATAGCCCCGTGGCGGTTGTAAACATTCAGTGAGTGCCTGGCACAGATTACATACTCAGATGTTAGGGTTTTTTGGTGTTGATAGTTGATCATTTTAATTTTTTAAGTAAACCAAGTGATTTGATGACTGCTCTGCGGAAGGAAATGAGATTTTGAACAATGTAATCTACATAGCCTCTCCAAGAGGTGGGCCTGAAAGGGATGGAGTGACTTGCCCAAGGCCACACAGAATAAGTAGCAGCGCCGGGCTGGAACCAAGGTCTCCGGGTGTGCCCTGTGCTCCCAGCCAAGCCATGCTGCACCCTCTGCGCGTCCCCTGCCCCCAGAACTAATATTCACAATCGGGAATGATAGTGCAAGCACTGCTGCTGCTGCTGTTGGCAGCCGCCATTTATTGAGCGCTTACTGTGTGCCTGGCATGTGTTCAGAGCTTTATATGTCTTATCTGTCTTCCTCCTTACCACAGCCCCGTGCGGGTCAATGTTATTGTTATCCCCACTTTTTGGGGTGGGAAACTGAGGCTCAGGAAAGGTGGATTGCTGCCCCAGGTCCCCCAGATTATAAGTGGTGGAGCCAGGATTCCCCATCTCGTCCATCTGGCCCCGCTGTGCTGCCTGCTGCGTTTGAGGCTTGCCAACCTCTGGCAGTGCCAAGAAGTGAGGGAGAGATGCCAGCCAGCAGGAGCCCTCCAAAGCACAGCCGCTTTCGGTGGCTGCTCTGGTGTTTGGTACCAAACATCCCCACCCTGGTGCCAGAACCTAGAAGGAGCTGCCAGCTCCCTGTCCCGAAGTGAGCTGCCGTGCAAGGATGTCTTGTCACCGGTACTCATGTGGCCTCACTTTTTCAGAGTGAAGGGTGTCCTGGAGGGATGGCAGTGACTTGTCTTGCCCTGCCTGGTGGCCCCAGCACCCACAGTAATTAAACCTTGATCCTCTGAAAGACATGGCCTCTGTGTCAAGCCTCCCCGCAACCCCACCCCAGATTGTAAGCCTGCCCCTCAGATGCTCTCTGCTCCTCTGAAAGCCCCATCTGGCTCACTGGTTATTAAGAATAAAAATTATGACGATCAGCACAGAACAGCAGAACTAGAAGAGATGGCTAAACTGTTTCTCTTTTGCAGAAACTGCAAGTCCCCTGATTTCCAACCCTTTCCCTCTCCTACAGAGTAAGTGATGGTCCTGTCGGGGGGCTGGAGAGGGCAAGGCAGGGCAGGGCAGGGCAGGGAAGGAACTCAACCAGCCACGTGCTCCTGGAACCTCCAGGCTGTGTGAGATGGGCCTTGGGCTGCCCTCCCGGGCAGACCTGGCAGCTGGTGGAGGCAGGCTGAGGTCTAGCCCTGGGCGGGTGGAGCAGTTTGGATGGAGTGGGGCAGAGCCCTAACGAGCAGCAACCTTGGCTCTGCTGCCTCAGCCCTGGCAGGAGCTCAGGCCTTCCCATTCACGGTCATTGGGCAGCCTCAGGACACCTCTTCTGAGCCCCATTGCAGCCCTCCTTTTTCTTCTTTTCCTTGCTCTTCTTCCCACCCCTCTTTCTTTTTCCTCTTCCTTCTCTCCTTGTCCCTCTTCTCTGCCAGGCACTGACATGAATGCTGAGAGCAGAGAGCTGAGTGATCCAGGCCCCTGCGCCCCTTGCACCTGTTCCTACGTGTGCCGTCCCTCACTCCTCCCTCCCTCTCCTCCTCCCTTTCCCCATCGGATCCCCACTTCCTCGTGCTTCTCTGTGGCTTTTTCCACTTCTTACCCTTTTCCTTCTTGCTTCCCTTTTGTCTGTTACCTTGGTTCTTGTTCATTCATACATTCATTCATTTGTTCACTTGGCAAATAGTGACCTCATGTGGTTCCACAGAGAGAGCTGGGGTGTGACACCATGAGACTCGGTCTCTGCCCTGAGAGGGCCGTTGGTCTGTTGATGTTGATGTTGTCCCCGCTACCCCCATCTCAAGTGTGCAGAACAGTGGCTGGCACGCAGTAAGCACTCAATAAATAGCTGCTCAATTGAGCTAATGGTCTCTCTCTGCATGGCTTTCTCTCTCCATTGTTCCTTCCCCCAGCCTCTCCCTCATGGGTCTAGTGACAGGGGAGGCAGGCAGGCTGGGCCTGGAGCCCTGAGCACAGAGACCCAGTGTGTGTTTGGGTTCCCACTTGCAAAGCTGCCTGCAGCCCAGCAGAAGGTGTCTGCGTTGGTTCCACCCCTCACGCGGCTGCCTCGTTTCTCCCTCCAGAACCCTACACCTGTGGCGCCTGTGGGATCCAGTTCCAGTTCTACAACAACCTGTTGGAGCACATGCAATCCCACGCAGGTAAGGGGCCCCGCTGCCCACCAGGGATACAGCTCCTCTCCCCGTCCCCTTCCTCAGTTCCTGCAAACGGAAGAGATGGTTAGGGCCTGACCTGAGGCGCCTGGGGAAGACCGCTCTTTCCTGGAAAGAATGCTCATAGGACATGGAACCTGCTTGCAGGGAGCCCCAGTCAGTCAGTTATTAGCACAGGCTGGTCTGTGCTCTGCAGGCGGGGGCGGTGGGGAGGCAGCACAGGCTCTGTGGGAACACAGAGAGATGGGACAGAATTGAAAAGACTTCCTGGAGGTGGTGGCCTCTTGGCTGGGCCTAAAGGCCAAGTAGGAGCTAGCCTGGAAGCGAAATGTGCAGGTGGAAATGGAACATGGTTTGAGATCAAGATGAGCAGAGGCAGAAGGTGGGGATGGAGAGACATGCAGCCCAAGGCAAACTGGGCTAAGGCCCGCCTCAGAGCAGAGTCTCATTCACTAACACCCTATGTCCCAGAATGCAATTCTGTCCAAACTTGAGGACACATCAGAATCACCAGGAGGCTGGCTAGAGCACAGATTTCTAGACTCCATTGTGAATTTCTGATTCTGTAGGTCTGCAGAGGTGAGGACTAGGATTTGCATTTTTGGTAAGTCTTAAGACAGTGCTGATGCTACTGGTTCAGGGACTAACCCTTTGAGAACCACTGCTCTAGAGCTACAGGTGCAGTCATCTGCTCTCCAGGCAACCTTTTTATTATATTTCACCACAGCATAACACAAGTCTTAGGGAGACACTATTTGCTGGAATAAGTCAGTAATTCCACATTCTCAGTGGTTACACATACAGATCATTTACTTCTTACTCACATTATAGCCCAATGCACATGACCTCGTTAGGTGGCTTCCACATGGTCATTCAGGGATCAAGGCTCTTTTTTCTTGTGGCTCCATCCTCCTCTAGATCATCGGCGTCCTCTCTCTTTGTGGATGGAGAGAGAGGCTGTGGAGCAGGCACACTTCTTTACCATTTCAGACCACAAATGACACCTGTAGATGCTCAAATTCCAGTGTGGAGAATTAGTCACATGACCAGCCTGAATCCATGAGCGGAAGCATGTCCAGAGCCACTGTCCCAGCACAGCTGGACACTCTGCAAAGGGAAGCATGAGTCTGGGGAGGCAGCTAGCTGTCCCTCCACCCCTTTCCCCAGAGGAATTCTCTAGAGGCATTAGAAATAATGGGTGAGAAGTCCCTGACATATAATGGGGTTCAGTAATTGGTACCTGCTGTTATTTCACCTGTTATTGTTATTGTACAAATCTTTCACGTCATCTCCCAGGTCTGGCCTGACTAGCATAGAGTATTACAGTACTAGAATCTCTTTTAGGCTAAGTACTGTTCTGTTAGTGTAGTCTCTGTCATTCACTCATTCATCCAGCATATATTAATTGGGTATCTGCTGTATACTAGGCATAAAATCACATGATCTTTTGGGGGAGCCTATTATTTATTTCTAATGAACGTAAAATCAAGACAGAGCTCTGGAGTTGCAGCCAAGGCACTTGCCTCGGAGACCTGCTCTAACTGGTGTGTCTGGGTACTGTGTGACCTCCTGCAGGAAGCTGTGTCTCCATCTCTAAAGGGCCTGAAAATCCCCTGTCTCCAGCAACCTACCCCACACCACGCTTGCCACCCCCTGCTTTCCTTTGTCGTCAGCCGTGCCTCACCAGGGAAGGCCTTGAATGCCAGCTCAAGGTGTTTAGACCCCATGGGGAAGCAGGACCCCCGGTCCTGCCTGAACATATCACCTGGTCCTGAGACTCCCACAGCACAGCCTCCTGCACTCTTCCTCTGAAGCCTCGGCACTCTGCCCGCGCCCTGCCAGCTTCTGGAAGCTGAGCTGTGATTAGGGAAGAGCCTGGGTGCCAGTGCTTTCCCATCCCTGGAGACCATTAAAATGCAAATCAGGGCTGAGCCTTGAGGTGGCCCCACCTCTCCCAAGCATCTTGACTTGTTTTCAGAGTGGAGCCGCGGGCTGCTTTGTTCTGGTTCAGCGCAGCCAGAGAATGCCTGGCCGGCAATCAAGCGCAAAGCCAGGCTGAATCCCAGCCACCCTGAATCGGGATTAAAGGCTTCGCTCCATAGAGAGAAATTAAGCATCATGAGCTGCGCAGTTCACAGCGCCGCCGATAAGGAGGATCAGCCTTGAATAACACCAATCTCATTATGGGGCTGCTGAATGGCACAGGGTAATTCCCGCTAATAAACTTCCTTTCTGTGCTATAGGAAAACCTGGTGTGCCTTGGTGACGTTGGAGAAGCGTGCTTTGGCAGTAATAATACCAAAGATAACTAAAATTTTGCAAGTGCTTTCTATGCGTCACTTGTGGTACTGAGAGCTTTACACAGGTTATTTCATCAGATCTTCCTGATTAGGTAGTTGACATTTTCATCCCCATTATGCAGATGATGAAACCGAGGCTCAAAGAACATAATCACTGGCCCAAAGTTGCACATCTCCTAAAATAAAAGCATCCAATAGCATTTGAGCTTTTACTTGGCGCCAGGCCTTGTTCTAAGACTTTTACATATATTCACTCATTTAATTCTCAGAACAACCCTCAGAGTTAAGTGCCCATAACAGCTCTGCTTCATAGCTGACAAAACGGAGGCACAAATTGGTTAAGTAACTTGTCCAAGGCTATGCAGTCACAGTGGCAGGCTATGGATAGGATTCCAGCTCTCGCAGTGAACTCCAGAGCCCACGCTCTCAACATCCACCCTGTGCAGCCTCAGGTAGACCCTGATGGAAGATTAGCAGAGATGGAAGCCCTCTCAGAGGTCATCTCTTTCAGCCTCCTCATTGAAGTACAGCCAGGAAGACCACAGCTAAGAGGGATTGGGAGACTTGACAGACAGCAAGCAAGCTGGCAGCTCATGAGTTTAGGATTTTGGAGATGACCACACCTGGTTTGTTCCTTCCTTCTTTCCTTCCTTCCTTCCTTCCTTCCTTCCTTCCTTCCTTCCTTCCTTCCTTCCTTCCTTCCTTCCTTCCCTCCTTCCCTCCTTCCCTCCTTCCCTCCTTCCCTCCTTCCCTCCTTCCCTCCTTCCCTCCTTCCCTCCTTCCCTCCTTCCTTCCTTCCTTCCTTCCTTCCTTCCTTCCTTCCTTCCTTCCTTCCTACCCTGGTTTCTTCCTTTCTTCCTTTCCTGGTTTCTTCCTTTCTTCCTTTCCTGGTACCACTGCACTCCAGCCTGGGGTGAGAGAGCAAGACCCTGTCTCTAAAATGTAAAAATAATATTACCATCAACCCAGAAAGTTTCTTCATGCCTCTTTGCAGTCATTCCCTTTCTCCTACCCTAGCTACTGGCAACTAACACCTGCTTTCTTTCATTGTAGTTTTGCCTTTAGTGGATTTTATTACATATGGAGTTCTACAGTATTTAGCCTCTTGTGTCTAACTTCGTTCACTTAGCATACTTTTGAGGTTTGTCCATGTTCTGTGTTATCAATAATTCCTTTATTTTGCTGAGTTGTATTTCATTGTCTAAATATATCACAATTTGTTTATCCATTCACCAACTGATGGTCATGTAGATCTCCAGTTTGGGGCTATTATGAATAATGCTGCTATGAACATTCATGTACAAGTCATGTACATGTTTTTAACTCTCTTGGGTATATACCTGAAAGTGGAGATACTGAGCTGTAAGGTAATTCTGTTTAATCCTGTGAGGAATCACCAGATTGTTTCCTAAAGTAGCTGCACCATTTTTACATTTCTACCAGCAGTGTATGAAGATTCTAATTTCTCTATATCCCTGTCTATACCTTTTATCATCTTCCTTCTTGATAATAGCCATCCTAGTGCATGTGAAATGGCATTTCATTGTAGTTTTGATTTACATTTTTTTGACAGCTAATAATGTTGAGCATCTGTTCCTGTGCTCATTGACCACATTGGCAAAGGATCTGAATACACATTTCTCCAAAGAAGATATACCCAGTAATGGGATTGCTGGAAGAAATGGTAGATCTACTTTTAGGTCTTTAAGGAACCTCCATGCGTTTTCCATAGTGGTTGTCCTAGTAAAAGTGTTCCCTTTCCACCACCTCCCTGCCAACATCTATTATTTTTTGATTTTTAAGTTATGGCCATTCTTGCAGGAATAAGGTGGTACTGCACTGTGGCTTTGATTTGCATTTCCCTGATCATTAGTGATGTTGAGCATTTTTTCATGTTTGTTGGTCGTTCATTTATCTTCTTTTGAGAATTATCTATTCATATCCTTAGGCCACTTTTTGATGGGATTGTTTATTTTTTTCTTGCTGATTTGTTTGAATTCCTCATAGATTCTGGATATTAGTCCTTTGTCAGATGCATTTGCAAAGATTTTATCCCAGTCTGTGGGTTATCTGTTTACTCTGCTGATTATTTCTTTTGCTGTGCAGAAGCTTTTGTGTTTAGGTCCCATCTATCTATCTATGTTTTTTGTGCATTTGCTTCTGTGTTCTTGGTCATGAAGGTCTTTGCCTAAGCCAATGTCTAGAAGTGGTTTTCTGATGTTCTAGAATTTTTATGGTTTCGGGCCTTAGATTTAAGTCTTTGATCCATCTTGAATTGATTTTTTGTGTAAGGTGAGAGATGAGGATCCAGTTTTATTCTTCTGCATGTGGCTAGCCAATTATCCCAGCACCATTTGTTGAATAGGGTGTCCTTTCCCCACTTTATGTTTTTGTTTGCTTTGTCGAAGATAAGTTGGCTGTATTTGGCTTTATTTCTGGATTCTCTATTCTGTTCTACTGGTCTATGTGCCTATTTTTATGCCAGTACTATGCCGTTTTGGTGACTATAGCCTTGTAGTTTAGTTTGAAGTCCGGTAATGTGTTGTCCCCAGATTCGTTCTTTTTTCTTAGCTGTGCTTTGGCTGTGCGAGCTCTTTTTTGGTTCCATTTAAATTTTAGGATTGTTTTTTCTAGTTCTGTGAAGAATAATGATGTTGTTTTGATGGGAATCACATTGAATTTGTAGATGCTTTTGGCAATATGGTCATTTTCACGATATTGACTCTACCCATCCATGAGCACGGGATGTGTTTCTATTTGTCTGTGTCATCTGTGATTTCTTTCCGCAGTGTTTTGTAGTTTTCCCTGTAGAGGTCTTTCACCTCCTTGGTTAAGTGTATTCCTAAGTTGTTTTTTTGTTTTGTTTTGTTTTGTTTGGCAGCTTTTGTAAAAGGGGTTGAATTCTTGATTTAGTTCTCAACTTGGTCACTGCTGGTATATAGCAGTGCTACTGATTTGTGTACATTGATTTTTGTATCCTGAAACTTTACTGAATTCATTTATCAGTTCTAGGAGCTTTTTGGACAAGTCTTTAGGGTTTTCTAGGTATATGATATCAGTGAACAGCCTTTGCCCATTTTTAATTGTTTTTTTGTATCCTTTTATTATTGAATTGTGAGAGTTCTTCATATATTCTAGATACAAGTTTCCTATAGATTATTTGCAAATATCTTTCCCATTCTGTGTCTTGTCTTTTTACTTTCTTGATGTCCTTCAAAGTATAAAAGTTTTTAATTTTGAAGTCCTTTCATCTATTTTTCTCTGTGCTTTTGGTGCCATATCCAGGCAGTGGTATCAAGAAACCACTACCTAACCTAAGGTCACAAAGACTTAATCAGTTCATATGTTCCCTTATAAACCTCTAAGAATTTTATAGTTTTAGCTCTTACATTTAGGTCTGTATTCCATTTTGAGTTTATTTTTATATGTGTGTGAGGCGGGAGTCCAATTTCATTCTTTTACATGTGGGTATCTAGTTGTCCCAGCGCCATTTGTAGAAAAGACCATTATTTTCCCCCATTGAATTGTCCTGATAACCTTGTCAAAACTCAGTTGACCATAGATGTAGGTGTTTATTTCTGTGTTTCCAGTTGTATTCCATTGATCTGTATGTCTATCCTGTGCCAGTATTATACTGTCTGAATTACTATAGCATTGTAGTAGTTTGGAAATCAGGAAGTATATTCCTCCAGTATACTTTGTCCTTTTTCTAAATTGTTTTGGCTATTCTGTGTCTCTTGCATTTCCGTATGAATTTCAGGATCAGCTTGTCAGTTTTTGCAGAAAAACAACAACAATATGGATTTTGATAAGGATTGTGTTTAATCTAGATGAGTTGGGACATTCTATGTTCATGGACTGAAAGAGTTAATATTTTAACAGTAAGTCTTCCAGTCCACGAACATGGAATATCTTTTCATTTACTTAGGTCTTACTTGAGTTATTTCAACAGTGTTTTAGTTTTCAGTGTTCGATTCTTATACTTTTTAAAATTTAATCTTAAGTAATTATTTTCAAAGCTATTATAAATGGAATTGTTTTCTTAACTCAGCTTTTGGAATGTTTATCACTAGTACAGAAAACTGTCATTTTGTTTTATATATTGATCTTGTATCCTGCACCCTTGCTGAAATCGTTTATTAGTTCTAATTGTTTTGTATGTATGTGGATTCCATAAGATTTTCTATATACACAATCATGTCATCTGCAGTTAGAGATCATTTTACTTCTTCCATTCCAATCTGGATGTTTTTCTTTTTTTACCTAATTGTTCTAGCTAGAATTTCTAATACAGCCATGCACCACATGATGTACATAATGGATTGCATATGTGACAGTGGTCCCATAAAACTATAATATCCTATCTTTACTATACCTTTTTTATGTTCAGATACACAAATATTTACCATTGTGGTACAGTTGCCTGAAGTATTCAGTACAGTAACACACTGTACAGGTTCGTAGCCTAGAAGCAGTAGGCTATACCGTATAACTAGGTGTATAATAGGATATACCATCTAGGTTTGTGTAAGTACACTTTATGATGTTTGCCCAATGACAAAATCTCCTAACAACACATTTCTCAGAATATATGTCCAACATGACTCTACATGTTGAATAGAAGAAATGAGAGTGAGAGTGAATGTTCTTACCTTGTTCCTGATCTTACGGAGAAAACTTTCAGTGTTTCCTCAGTAAGCATGATGTTAGCTGTGGGGTTTTGGTAGATGCTCTTTATTAGGTTGGAAAACTTCGCTTCGATTCCTAGTTCATTGAGTGTTTTTATTATGAAAAGGGTGTTAGATTTTGTCAAATGCTTTTTCTGCATCTATTAAGATGACCATGTGATTTTTGTCCTTTACTCCATTAGCATGGTGTATTACATTTATTTTTGTATGTTTAATCAACTATATTCCTGGAGTAAATCCCACTTGGTCATGGTATGGAATCCTTTATGTTGCTGGATTATTACATCACAGGTCACAATTAGGCAGCCAGGTTCATAGCAGAACAGTAATATTGAAAACAGCAGAGCCAGAAACCTAGGACTTGGGAGTGTGGTTAAGCAAGCTGTGGTATATCGTATATGATAGAAGTACATATGGCCATGTGTAGTGACAAGAATGTGACTCAGACCATGTCCTATTCAGAATTGATCCCATAAACATGTCAAGGAGTAACCATGCATCCAGGAGAATAGGCATATACCAATTATTATAACTGGATACAACTGCATATGTGCAATTAACAAAAACTAGAGAAGTATGTGGAGGACACATCCAGGAACTGGGAACCTGGGATTATGTCCCAGCCCTGCTGCTGCTTTCTCTGTGATCTTTTCTTATATCCGAACTTCAGTTTCCATGTCTCACAGTGAGGGGGTTGGTAATTTGGTACTTTGTGTCACACATGGCTTTGGTTTTGTTTTGTTCATTTAATAAAATTTCTAGTAAATATACTTTAAAAATGCAAACTTTGAGGAAGTGAGAGAGCATGAGGAGTTTTTGGCCACTTGGGGGGTGTGACCGGTACTCCCTTCCCTGTATATCAGCTAGAACTCTGAGGTTGTGTGGAGGGAGTAGGTGTGGGGTTCCCAGCCAGGCTTGGGATCCAGTGCTTCCCATTTCCAGAGAGTTTGCTCCATACCACACACTGTGCTCAGCTCTTCCTGGATTCGCTCTTGTTAGTCCTATCAGCCATAGTGTAATGTCCATATGATTACCTTAGTTTTTCCAAAAGATGAAAATGAGGCTTTGCAAGCATAGATAGTTGTCTAAGGAGGAGCCAGGATTTTAAACCAAGCCTGAGTCCCAGTGGCCACATTCTGCTGTTACCCACCACACTCTAGTTCTTGTCTTCTTCATCAACAGGCCTCTTACCCTTCCAGGTTACACACTGTCCCCTTTGTGCCCACAGCTGACAATGAAAACAACATCGCCTCCAACCAGTCCCGATCGCCACCTGCTGTTGTAGAAGAGAAGTGGAAACCTCAGGTCCAGAGGAACAGCGCCAATAACAGTAGGTCTCCCCAAGCAGGGCTGGACCTGAGGGTCCCCTTATGCTCCCATTGTTCCTCTCTGCCCCCCATTCCCACCATTTGTGCTTCCTGTGATGTTGTAAGATGGTGCATGATAGTTTCCAAAGCACTTTTACACCTAAGACCTTGTTCGCAGGAGTTCTTAACTCAGGGGATGGGCAGAAGGAGGCCCAGGGAGAGGAGGTGACTTTTTAATGCAATCAGAAAGCACCAGTTTGTGCCAGAATCAGAACTAGAACCCACCTCTCCACAATTTCTGCTGGTTGCTCTTTCCTGACATGATGATCTCATGTATTTTATTCCCTGAAGATTCCCATATTAGAGGAGATTCCTATATTGAGGAAGAAATTAGACTAGTTGGCTTCAAAGGTCTAGGTGAATGACATAGACCACAATTACGTTTCATACATACCAGTATGTTCTATTCCCATGCCCATGGCAGGCCTTACTAATCAATCATAGAACTTTATCCCTTGAGACCGTCACATATTAAAGGCAGCCAGCACCACCAGTGTGTGTGCAAGAGGAAATCTATTTGCCATTCCCAATACTAGATGTTTAGAGTTATTAGGCTACTGCCGCTCCAAGCAGCCTTGAATGCCAGAATTAATCGCATCTCTCTTTGTGTCCTCTGCCAGCCACTACCAGTGGTTTAACACCCAACAGCATGATCCCCGAAAAGGAGCGGCAGAACATTGCAGAGCGGCTGTTGAGGGTCATGTGTGCCGACCTGGGTGCACTGAGCGTGGTCAGCGGGAAGGAGTTCCTGAAGTTGGCCCAGACCTTAGTAGACAGTGGTGCCCGCTATGGGGCCTTCTCAGTCACTGAAATCCTGGGCAACTTCAACACACTGGCGCTGAAGCACCTGCCACGCATGTACAACCAGGTGAAGGTGAAAGTGACCTGTGCCTTGGGCAGCAATGCCTGCCTAGGCATCGGTGTCACCTGCCACTCCCAGAGTGTCGGCCCTGACTCCTGCTACATCCTCACGGCCTACCAGGCCGAGGGCAACCACATCAAGAGCTACGTGCTGGGTGTGAAGGGTGCGGACATTCGCGACAGCGGCGACCTTGTGCACCACTGGGTGCAGAACGTGCTGTCGGAGTTTGTGATGTCGGAGATCAGGACAGTGTATGTGACGGATTGCCGGGTGAGCACGTCCGCCTTCTCCAAGGCCGGTATGTGCCTTCGCTGCTCAGCCTGTGCCTTGAACTCGGTGGTGCAGAGCGTGCTGAGCAAGCGGACGCTGCAGGCCCGCAGCATGCACGAGGTCATCGAGCTGCTCAACGTGTGCGAGGACCTGGCGGGCTCCACGGGCCTGGCCAAGGAGACCTTCGGGTCGCTGGAGGAGACGTCGCCACCGCCCTGCTGGAACTCGGTGACGGACTCACTGTTACTGGTGCACGAGCGCTACGAGCAGATCTGCGAGTTCTACAGCCGGGCCAAGAAGATGAACCTCATCCAGAGCCTCAACAAGCACCTGCTCAGCAACCTGGCAGCCATCCTGACGCCGGTGAAGCAGGCAGTCATCGAGCTGAGCAACGAGAGCCAGCCCACCCTGCAGCTCGTGCTGCCCACCTACGTCAGGCTGGAGAAGCTGTTCACGGCCAAGGCCAACGACGCAGGCACTGTCAGCAAGCTCTGCCACCTCTTCCTGGAGGCGCTCAAGGAGAACTTCAAGGTGCACCCAGCCCACAAGGTGGCCATGATCCTGGACCCGCAGCAGAAGCTGCGGCCTGTGCCGCCCTACCAGCACGAGGAGATCATCGGCAAGGTCTGTGAGCTCATCAACGAGGTGAAGGAGTCCTGGGCCGAGGAGGCCGACTTCGAGCCCGCTGCCAAGAAACCCCGCTCTGCCGCCGGCGAGAACCCCGCAGCTCAGGAAGATGATCGGCTGGGCAAAAATGAAGTGTACGATTACCTGCAGGAGCCCCTGTTCCAGGCTACCCCTGATCTCTTCCAGTACTGGTCGTGCGTTACCCAAAAGCACACAAAACTCGCCAAGCTCGCCTTCTGGCTCCTGGCGGTTCCGGCCGTGGGCGCCAGAAGCGGGTGTGTAAATATGTGTGAACAAGCGCTTCTAATCAAACGGAGGCGGCTGCTCAGTCCAGAAGATATGAATAAACTCATGTTTCTGAAATCCAACATGCTTTAAGACTTGACTTCGGGGAAAAAAAAAAAAGAAAAAGAGAAGATAACATTAGAAAAAAACCACACAACACTGTCACAAACAAAGAAAAGGAATTTAAGTTCTAAACACTGTGGACCTCATTATAAATGCCCCCCTGGAAACTTAAGTGCTTTTTTTTATATGTGTGTGTGTGCGTGTGTGTACACAGCCACAAGTGTGTGCACGTGTCTGAACACACGTGCTGTGGTTGTGGGGGTGTGAGGGTGTCTCTGCTCATCTGCATGGCCAGAGAAACTTCGCACACACACGCGCACACACGCGCACACACACACACACACACGACCCTGGTGCGTGTACACATGCCTGTTCTCGGACAGGTGTGCGTTGAACTGGGCGTGTCAGGAAAGCTGAGCGATTGGGAAAGAGGGAGATGTTTCACCTCCTTTTCTCAGTGAGGGGGCTTTAGAAGACTCCGCTTTCAGGTGTGCAGATTGGCAGAAAGCTGATGTTGTGAAATGTTCAGGCAGCTGAGATCTGAAGTGACTTGACGCTCTCTGTCCTTCACCCCAGTCCCCCTTTTCCCTCCTTGGCCCTCTCCCAGCCCTCCCACCCTCCTGATCCCATTGTGCACCCCCCACACACCCTCGGCTGCTCTGCTGTGGACTCTCCGCGCTGCATCAGATGGACGGTTTTTGTTTCTCGTTCACCTTCAGGGCATTGAGCTGCTGCCTTTGAGATACCCCTTGGGTGTCCCGGGGCAGCCGCCTTAGAAACACACCTATCTATCTCCCCAAATCAGGAAAGGAGACTTAAAGAGTATAAAGCTGACGTTTTGCTTTTTAATATAAGAGAGAAGAAAAAGACACTTTTCAGAGAAGTATAGATACTGTCTCCACTCCCTAATAATTTCTCTCCCTAACATTTTAGCAATTTTTACCTTGTTTGGGGGTTCATTTTGTTTCTTCAGATTTGATTTAGACTCTGCTAGGAGGCACTGAATGTCTATAACTTATGTTTTGGAGTTTTGTTTTTTTACTTGCCCCTTTTATTCCTCAAGTCACACTGTAAACTAGCTCATCTCAGTGGTATACTCAGTATCCTACGGTCTTTCTTGGCCTTCCCTGTACAGTTCAGTTTTCACATATTCAAATGGCCAAGATCAGATTCTTGGCTGTGCTGTTTGGAGACCAGGGGTTGGGGAGGAGTCACGGGTTCCACAGCTGCGGGGTTTGGTGGCCGTAGGGGAAGCAGTGGTTTGGGAGTTCTGAATGTAAGCGCCAGAGCTGCCCTCCTGGTCCGCTTTGTGTGGGACTGAGAGTGTCAGTGTGCGTGGTACCCAGTGTGCATCACACTACTCACCCCCTCCCCGACCCTGGCAGTCCACAGGGACTCCGAAGTCAACCCATAGTCACATCTACCACACCTCAGACCTGCCACAGCCTCTCCTCACTTCCCAGGACCCTGAGGCTCCCGGAAGCCAGGGTCCCCACTCACACCTCCGACTTCCTTCCCGGACGGCGGTGAGCATGGTGCCTTGTGGCCCCAACAGTTGATGTTCCGAGGGTGGATGACGTTCGGCCATGTTCGACTCGATGCTGTGAAAGATGTCTTCAGGCTTTTCTCTCCTGTTCCCCTAGCCGTGAGCAAATTAGGTTCTACACACACAGTTCAGATGCCAAGGGTGACACCCCATTCCCTTCACAAGAGGTGGTTCTGTCACAAATCAGCGCTGCACCCCCACCGCACCTCTCAGTGAATAACGTGCTGGTGGTCTCACTCCCCTGGTGACCCTTAGCCATGGGATGGGGTGGTTACACTAAGGCTTCAGGCTGAGAATGACCATCATGGCGGGAGGCTGTTTGCAGAGGCACCTTCTATCATCCTGGGGTTGGCTAAGTCAACTCCACCCCTTCCCGATAATAAAGCATTACTCAACTGTGAGATACCTCGACTACAAAAAGCACTGTACCACAGCCCTCTCCCCCTGGGTCCATGACGGGAGCAGGGAGTAAAGTTGATTGCAAACCTCATGAAGGCTTAGGATCATGGACCTGGAGCGTAGTGTTTGGGAGCCAAGCCTGCACACTTTGCCTCATGAGAACTCACCCAGCTCTCCCCTCGAGTCTTGGACACACTGAAATGGATCAAAGTGGGCCATTTCCACGTTTGCTCCAGCAAGCCGTGGTCTCAGGAACTACCGTGCCATTTCCTTTCCTGGAGAATTTCTAGGTATTCCCTCCACAACATTTCCAGCTGGGGGGCTGAACCCACTATCAGAGAAGAGCTGCCATCCACACTGGAGCAGGAACAGAGAGAAATCCAGACAGGAACCTCATGTCACTTCCTAGGGAATATGGAAAGAAACATAGCAGACTTCTCATTTGGGCCTTTGGAGGTGTTCTGGAAGGTGGCTCAGCATCGCTGATGATCGACAGATGCCTACAGCAAAAGGTGCCCCTAGCCTTGCTTGGCTGCTGGGGAAGGGACCGTGACCGGCACTTTGACCCACACAAGGATAGGAGCTGCCCAGTTTGTGTGGTAGGTGAGAGCAGAGCCTGGGAACCCATCCTCCCTCTACCTGGAGCAAAGATGTGCTGGTGGTGCCCCATTATTGGGCCAGTTGATTATAAAATAGGCATTTCACTTTCTCGGAAAGCCATCGGACTATGCCCAGATGTGCATTTAGAGGACTCAGCATTCTCCTCTTCGAAGCATGGGATGTCTGTCCTCCAGGAAGAGATTTGATCATAGGTGGTTACCTCCCTTTCCCTTCTTTTTCACCTCAATTCAATACTTGGGGGCTGACTTGCCTCTGCAGGTTTGACGTGAATGCCACTAGGTACTCAGAAAGCTGTCCTCTGGGCTGCCTTGTCCAGTTAGATAACAAGATAGCAGATGATCATTTATCTCTTGCAACCTCTGGTTCCCTCCGGAAACTGGTGTCACCAACAGGAAAGGCTGTACCAAGGTGCCCTCTTCTCAGACAGGCTGTTCTCAGAGTGCACATCCTGCTGCAACTAACAGCTTAATAAAACCCAAAGATCTCACTGATCCAGCCACTGGCCCCTTTATCTCCAGCAATATCCACCTCACCAAATTCTAGTTCAGCCAAAGGATTGAGACAGGCTCCTCCAGTTCATCTCCCAGTGTCCAGCCTGACCTTCACTTTGGGAAGGATTTTGTCATCTGCCTCCCAGTTCTGGTGCCACTGTAGGTTTTCCGTCACAGGCCTTTGGGGGATCTGGAACTAGGAAGTTGGGCCCTTTCTACCATATTCTTAGCAGCCTAAGGTGGCGGCCTGCTGATGTGGAGACAACTCGCCTCGAGCCATGTGGTCCCGAGGACAGAAATGGCCTTTGTTTTGACATACATGGACCCAAGGGGGGAGGTAGAGAAAACACACCTCCACCTGGCAAGTTTTTCCCCCTCACCTGAGGTCAGTTTGCTTCACCAACAAAGCCCAAGCCAAGAACCGCAGCGTTGTGGGTGGTGCCTCGGAGTGGAGTAACCCAAGGAATCTCAGGTCCATCAAGAGCAGTGGTACCATCCAGGCCATGGGTGGATGCCCTTGTTCTGGCACAGTTCTCCACTTCCCCATGCCTGGCTCAGCCAGCCAGGCCTCCTTCTAATGGCATTTAGTAACCAGGAAACAAAACGCATGCCACCTGAGCAAAACTGCCCGCACTTCATCTCTGGGGGTTCGCCGCACAGAGGCCACCTGCCGAATCACCAGTGAGGAAGCTTCGCCACCATCGTGCTTGGCAGCTTCACACTTGACGTCTGGGGATTGGTTTTTGGCTGGGAAAAGGGTACCAGGGTTCCTGGCAAGGACAGGAGGGCAGTGCAGTGACACAGATGAGAAGCCGTGAGTCTCCAGGATTCGAGGAAGCCACCAGGTGTGTAGGCTGGTAAGAGTCCTCTCTTTCAGTTTGACCCTTTATTTCCTGCACTTTCAAAGAAACACCAGAGGAAAAATCTACGAGGCGTGTTTCCACTGTGAAGCTGAACCTCTGCCTTTAGGAGTCCCCTATTTTTGAGCAAGGCCACCTGCTTCGCCTGAACTTGAGCTGGACTCCTTGAAGGTGGGCTCCTGGAGAGACATTAGGGATATAGCACATGCTCTCTGGGGGCCACAGGGTCATCGGGAAGGTTTGAAATGAAGATGGGATGTGGCTGGAGCAGGCTGAGATGGCTCTCCAGTGGGGACACTCCCCTCGTCTTGTCATCGTGATGGATATGCTGGAAGAGGAGGTGTCCCAGCGAGCTACCCCAAGTTCATAGCTTTGCCCTCGCCTTGGGAACAGCGGCAATGCCTCTATCTCTGGGATGCATCTTAAGGAGGGCTCCTAACAAGGCCGATGATTTAGACAGAACAAGAGACTAAGTAAGGTCCAGCCATCCGCTGGAGCCAGTAGGTGGGAGCTCCTATCCCCGCCAGCCCTGCTCCAGCCCCTGTGTCCAGCTGGGCCAGTGGAAGAACTGGGAAGGAGGCGGCCCCTCCCTTTCACTGTGGCTAATGTTTGCTAGGCCAGTTATGGTGAACCAATGATACAGTGTTTTCCCTCTTAACGTTCCCCTCCTAGTTTTGCCTTTTCAGGGTTTTCTGGGGGATTTCGTTGTACTAGTTGTTTTTCTTCCTCTCTCATTTGGGTTTGAGGGTTGTGGTCGGGGGAGCCCTGGCTTTCACCAAAGGAGCCCAGTGGTTTCTGTGGAAGAGGCGCCCACTCCCACTTTAATGAGGGTGAAGATTGTCAGGTCACTGTTTGACATATTCATTCCCCCGCCCCCGACGGGTGTCGCTTTAAAGAGTCAACTCTTGTACAGAGAAGGATTTGCTAGGTTTGCATTTGGGCGTTAGCATCACGACCCACAAGGGCCCTGCCCAACCGTGCGTCCCATGGGGGCACCTTGACTCTTCTAACCAAAATTCCTTAAAGGGGCACAGCCCAGCCTTGTCCGCAACCTCAGGGGCCTGGGATTCCTGTGGCGCTTCCTGAATTCCAGGGTGGCACAGATGATGAAGTCTGAGACCAGCCGGAAGGAAGGGCTCCTCCCACAACCCAGGTGCCAGCCGGTCTCCGCCTAGGACCTTCCCTCCCGCCCAGCCAGGGTGGGCGGCATCCCACGCGGTGAAACGAGCTCGTGGACTGACCCGGGGCTGGGCCTCGCCAGCCAGGAGAGAGCGAGGGCCGCATGGCGGGGCTGGCCCAGGCAGCTTGTCCAGGGCCATTCAGACCCCAAGCATCAGGAAATCATTTTGTACAACCACCCGAAGCAGAGATATTTTTTAAGAAGCGTAAATTATTTTCAGTTGTTTTCTGATCCAGCCTTTTTCTTTTCCCCACAACTTCACGCCAGTGATTCGTTCACATCAGGTAAATCTTGAGAAAGCCTTGGTGCCCTCCTCCCCACCCCGACTCAGTAACCACGTGCGTGTACCCCCGCATCCTTTCTCAGTAGTTAAGACGTTCTAGGCAATACCACAGACACATCTGTGTCTCTCTCTTCGAGTGCAAGAAACTTAAGTCATCTTAAAAAAAAAAAATACAAAAAAAAATTTACAAAAAAACAAACACAAAAAAAATATCTTTTTTAGGCCAGAGTTTTCTACAGGTATTAATGAATATTTTTCTTAATCCTTATAAGTTTTATGTGTTTAATATTTCTTAATACCGGTAGCATTAATTTATACTTTTGTAGCAACACAATATTTTTATAAACAGCCGGTGCTTGGCTCAAGTCTTCACGAGGGGTTTATGCAGGGCCATCTTGGGGACCCTGTGTACCATGTACTGTATTTAAAAAAAAAAAAAAAAAAAAAAGTTACCTAGTGTCACACTTGCTGTGTTAATTAACAAAAGACGTTGTGTGCGGTCTCCTGTATCGGTGTGGATCCAGCAGCTCTCCAGGGAGTCACATTGCATGGGGGTTGAGTTGACGGTTCTTGTTGTGATATGTAAACCCCCGAGACCAAACTTGAGGGTTTATTTAGGGTTTTCTGTTTGTCCTTTTGGGTTTTTGTTTCACTTCGTTTTGGTACCGTTTCTCCATTTACAGCCAAATCAGTTTTCATGATGTTCAAAACTTTTACTGATGTCAAATGGAGGAAAGGAACAGAAAAAAAGATTTTTACAAAGTAATAAAATTTAAAACTGAGCTGTTTAATGTTGCTGTTTTTACCTGTCTGTTCTTGTCCAAAAGTGGAACATTCCCAGGGAGAAGAGGAAGGTTCCACTCGGTTCCTTAAGTCGCCAAAAGCCCCAGCCCAGGATTCAGTACCTCCCCTGCCCCCCGAATTCTTGCAGCACTATTTCCTAGTTGGTTGATGCCAAGGCAAAAAGATACCTTTTAACGGTGAGAGGATCAGTTGCTTAAATGATTTCATGTCAGTGTTGTATTTATGGTTTTACAATAAAACAACCTTTAGGAAGATGCAGCGTGTGGTGTTTTTTTCTTGGGTTCAAGGTTGGGCCGTACTGTCCAGTTAGGAGCAGAGCACCTGCAGGGCACTGGTGAGTGGAGATGGGCCAGAGACAGGGCACCTGGGGTGACAGCACACATCCATCCCAGCGGGACACTGTTGACTTACCTGTGGTGATGCTGGTATCAGTGACTTACCTGTGAGCTCACAGCTTATCTCTTGCACCAGACCTGGCCCAGCCAGTGTTTGATAAATGAGGGAGGGACATGGTCGAGGAAGATGAGACCCTCCTGGGCTTGTGGAACATTGTCCCATGGAAGAAGGGATGGATTTAGTCTCCATTCTCCAGGTCTAGTGCCTCAGACACATGTGCAGGTTGGCCCTGCCCTGCGAGGCTCCTGTGCCCCTTTACCTAGTGGCTTTGGCCCCCTAAACGGTGTGTGTGATGTTATAACTGTTGTGTGTATCGTCCATGTGCTGGGGAAGAGTGTCTGTGGGTTTTGCCAAATTCCTGATGGCGAGAGGGACTCGGAACAAATTAGGAATCAGTGCCCTCCACCATGAGCTGCTAGAGACCAGCCCTGGTGGGCTCACCAAGCCTGATGCCATTCAGATGTGCGGACACCAATGCTCTTCTGGAATAGAAGCAAACCAAAGGCAAGTCAAGGGAGAAGAGAGACCAGCAGGCAAACTGGGGCCTGAGCAGGAGGGGGTGACACTCCTCCTAGTGGGCCCACCGCTAGAACAGCCCTTTAAGAGGTGAAACTGCCATCCTGCCATCCAGGTGAGTGAGTGACAGACACCCCAGGCTTGACACCATATTTACCAGGTGTGGGCAACTCTGCTTCAACGTAGAGGATGTGTTGCTTGATCACCTGAAAAACTTTCATCAAACCGCACATGTAACAACAGCATAAAGAGGCTATTGGAGCACCAGCCCTGGCCTCAAAACCATCCTGCCTTACGAGTTTCATGCTGATGTGGACATTCTGAGCCAACGATTGAAGTTTAATAGAGGAGTTTCTATGTAGCCTACAATGAAAAGTCGGGAGTCCTGCTGTGGCCGAAGGAATCCTCCTCCACTCTCTTGAACATCGCAGTCAAATAAGGCCAGGGCATGGCCCGGGAGCCCTCACAGCTGAAGGAGCAGCCTCGATTGAAAAAAAAAAAAAAAGATGCTTTAAAAAGGAGGGGAAAAAAAGACGTTTCTTTATTAAGGAGCTGCAGCTACATTTATTTTGTAATGGAAATAAATGAGTGTGCCCAGCACCTTTGAAAGAGAAATTTGAGGTGAGACTATTTAAGAATGGAGTGAATCTTCACGGTAGGGGTGTCCACTGTGCTGAGAAAGATTCCTGGCACCTTCTGAGATGAGCATTGTGAATTCTTCAGACTCAGGGTCACAAGGTGCTGCTCCCCTATCCCACCCCTGAGGGTTAAAAGCTAGGGGACATTGATTTTTTCATTTATTTTTAGTGAAAAGTTGTAGTAAGTGTCACAGAGTCAGATGCCCCTGGGCCAGGCAGGTTGGCGAGCAGAGCTAGTTACACGAGATGAGGCCCTTCCGCGGGACATCTCTGCTAAGCCCCAGCTCATGGTTGGCATCAGGATGCCAATTGTTTTTAAGAGAACTGAGAAAGCCAGATTTTTATGTGGCAACTCAGTTTTCAAGTGACGAATTCAGAGCTGTGAAAAAATACCTCGCGTGGTGGCTTATGTCTGTAATCCCAAGACTTTTGACGCCAAGATGGGAGGATCGCTTAAGCTCAGGAGTTCAAGACTAGCCCGGGCAACATGGTGAAACCGTGTCTCAAAAACAAAAATACAAAAATTAGCCAGGCATGGTGGCACGCGCCTGTAGTCCCAGCTCCTCAGGAGGCTGAGGTGGGAGGATCGCCTGAGCCCAGGAAGTCAAGGATTCAGTGAGCCAAGATCATGGCACTGCACTCCAGTCTAGGTGACAGAGCAAGACCCTGTCTCAAAAAAATAAAATTTAAAAAAAATCTCGTGAGCAACGTGTCCATCCACCAGCTGACGCTGGCCTGTCCATCTGCAGCTCACACCCTCCAATTTAAACATTTTTATCTTTCAGTTCAAGTCTCTTCAAAATGTCACTCTTCAACATGGCCCCTTCAAACTGCTGTGGCTGGTGGGCCCTGGCAAGGGAGGCACGTGTGGAAGGAACAGGATGTGGACACAGGATGGGAGGACCTCTGTTAGTCCCAGGCCGGAGGCCTCTCACTTCTCCTGGACAGTTGCCTGTCTCCCTGCACCTGACCCGACCTGCTTCTGCCCAGAAAGTCTGGGCCGGGACCACAGATGCTGCCCCTCAAGGCAGTCTTCTCTGTTGGGACCTGTAAGCCCCACACTCTGGATGTTGGGGGAGACAAAGGGAGGGTCTTGATGTGTCTGACCCAGGGGACTGCAAAGCTTTTATCCCCAAATCCTTGTCTCCAGGTTCCTCCCCTCAACCAGAACTATGGAATCCCTCCTTCCTTCCTGGTCCCTCAAGCCAACAGGCTAAGGGCACAAGGGGCAAACCCAGGACTGAACTAGCCACCGGCCCTTAGGATGCTGGTCACCCACAGAGAGGAGGAGGTAGGGCCCTGCCTGGGTTTCTTCTGCCAGGGTCATCTGTCCACTTCAGAACACACAAAGCTGGGGCCTCCAATCCCTCTACAGCTACGGCAGCCATCGGGGCTCTGGGCGGATGCAGTTAGCAAGAGATATTTATAAATCAGATGTTTGTAAAGCCCGTGTGTCTACACTGGAGCCTCCTGGAGTCGTGTTCTTGGGCCAAGTTTGTCCTGGGCTGCTCTAGACAGCCCACCTACTCCCTTACCCAAGGGTGAGGAGAAGCCAGCCCAGACCGAGGGCTTCTGGCCCTGGGCAGGGGCCCAGCAGTTGCACTGGACACAAGGTGAAGGCCAGTGAGCACTTTCCTTCCAGGGAAAGGTCCCAGGGGATGGGCTCTCCAGGGCCATGCAGAGAAACAGCTGAGGCTTTCCAGCTCCAGGCAGCTGGTTCTGGGGATGTGGCTGCAGCCGAAGTGAAACCTTGGGGAGGTGTTTGGTGCAGCAAAGGACAGGGGAATTATTTCAGGCATTTGTGGGCTGTCTGCCCTGAGCTCCCTGGGCACAGCAGGGCACAATTATTTCTTCTGAGCCTGGGTCACTGATGACCCATCAAACCTCTCCCAGAAACAAGTCCCCAGAGCTTCATCCTCCTTTCTTTCCTAGCCTTATTAAAACAAAACAAAATAATCCCATTTTACACTATTGTAAATAGAACTGTGATTTGTTTCATAATTTGCATAGCCAGTGTCATGTACTGAAGATAGTTCTATTATGTTTCCAACGCAGTTTTCACTTCTGGGGAAAGCTGGGGTTGCATATGGCCCCACCCTGGCTTTTTCTTCCCTCCGCCACCCTGTTACATTTGTGATGACGATGAACAATGAGGACACAGAATTTCAGGAGTTCACAATTTAGTTTTTATTTGAACCCAGGTTGCTTGGCGCTGCCTGCTACAGGACCCCTGGACAGACACTGGCCATCCTCTGACTTGCAGACCGGCCAGTTGTCAGTTGGAGAAGCGCAGCAGCTCCTCATCCCCTGTGGACACAGAGAGACTCAGGGAGGGGTCTGTGGGCAGGGACACTCAAGGGAGGGAAGGCAGCTGTTGCCTGGGGCCAGTAACCTCTGCTTGCTGATGATTTATCTCCAAAGGGCATTCCACGAAATGATCAGCTTTTTTTTTCCTCTTCTGGTTTACCGCAGGTGCCATTTTCCAGTGGGAAAATCAAGGCACCAGCATCTTGAATAGTTGCTGTTCCCTGGAATGCTATTACTGTCATTGTATCGTTGTCGTCATTAGTAGTAGCAGTTGCTGTTAGCTGAGTACTAACTCCGCGTCAGGTACTGGGAAGGCTGGGAGGCAGGTGTTTTGTCCCATTTTACAAGAGAATACTGACACTCAGATTGGCACTTGCTCAATGTTGCAGGCGCAGAATTAGAACCCAGCTCTGCACCACTCCTCAGTCAGCCCTGCATACCCTCTGCCAGTGCCTGGCTAGTACCTCCCCAAGGCCCAAATCCAGCTGGGGTAAGGCCCCAGGCTCGGCCCCATTTCAGAGAGTAGATGGGCTGCACAACAGAGTCCAGAACTCAGCTCTCCAAACCCCTACTCCTCCCAGGGCTCTCCCACCTCGACTCCCAACAGCCCCTCAGCCCAGCCTGGCACCCTGCAGGGCTGCCTACCATCACCAGGGACACCGCAGTACTCTCTGCACTCCTTCTCAGAGTAGAACTTGTTCCCGTTGCCCTGGCAGCCCCCGTAGGTGAAGAGGACGCACTTTCCCTTGACAGCATCAAATGCCCAGAGTTGGATGAAGGCTCGGCAGGGGCCCCGGACTATGGGGAGATTGCAGGCCGCTGTGGAGTGGAGAGAGGCATGGAACATGAGAAACCCTGTGACTGCTGATCAGACATACATGAGACTGCGGAGCCAGAGGGCCCTGCTCATCTAGAACACCTCATCCCTTTTTGACAGATGGGGAAACTGAGGCCCACAGAAAGAAAATTATTTGCCCGAGGTCCTCCACATCCAAAGGTGGAATTCCTATGATTTCAGGAAACTGCCTGGAGTTCTGCCACTGGAATGCCCTATCTTAGCTACCTTTCCAATTCACAGGTGGTTTACTGGAGGAACAGGGTCCTGAGGGTGCAGAGTGCACAGGGGTGGGGCCCCGCACTCACCCACAGTTCGGCAGGTCTGCAGACACTCCTTCTCTGTCATGAAGTTGTTACCGTTGCCCATGCAGCCGCCATACTGGAAAGTCTCACAGGCCATGGACGTGCCATTATAGAAATACCTGCTGGTCATTCCCATGCAGGGACCGGCCGAGTGGCCCAGCTGGCAGGAATCTAGGGAGGGGCAGACCAGCAGCACTGACCAAGTGTTGACTGTGTACCCATTATCAGGCTGGGCACTTGATATGTGCCATCTTATTTAAGTTTCACTAAAAGGATTATCAACTCTTTTTAGATAAGCCAACTGACTCTCAGAGAGGTGAAGTAACTTGCCCAGGATCACATAGAGCTAAGATTCAAAACCCTGTCTCCAAAACCAATGCCCGTTCCACTCCATGTCATGGGGAGTTACCAGTGAACCACAGGCCCACTGTCCCCCTGTATTGGTCTTGTCTGCCCCCAAACTCTAATAGTAGTTGATAACATATTCACCAGCACCCACACTCGCCAGCCTGATCTTTTCACCAAGTCCCATCCACCCTGCCTTTGCTCCCATTGTTCCTTGCCCCCTAGAATGCCACCCTCCATAAAACTTTACCTGGATGCCTGGACACCGCGTGACTTCCCCTTTATCCATGAAGTCCTCCTGATCCCTTCACCCCACCAACCTCTCAGCTCCCCCAGCCCTTTAGCTGACCCTTCCTTTTGGGTCCATCACCTTCTCCCTTGGATGCCTCCCCCACTAGACCAGAAGTTCCAAAATGACACAAGTGGTCTATATGATCCCAGTGCCCAGCACAGGGGCTGGGGCAGAGCAGGGTTCAGTGTTTGCTGATTAAGTTGGAGAGGAAGTTGTTCATGAACACTGTCAACTGCACAAAGCATTCCCATGTCCCTCCCCAACTTGCTTCTACAAAAGCCCTGATGTTCAGCCCCACAGGCTATTATCCCATAATATGGATGAGGAAACCAAGGCTAGGAGGCCACACAGTCATACAGACAGGGCAAGAACCAGCTTCTCATCATGGAGCTGACAGATCTCAAGCTCAGGACCATGCTTCTTGCTCCTCTCTCTGCCCCCACAACCTCTGGCAGAGTGCAGAGTACTTGATTTGCCTTTTCTCAGTCTAGCCCTTGAGTCTCTAACAGATAAAGAGACTGCAGTGATAAGAGCAGCCAGCGTGAGTCAACTGTTGGCCCTTCCTTTCTGGAGTATGGCGGGGGGGATGTGGGAGGCGGTGAAAAGGCAGGTGCTCATTACCTTCTTTCTTGGTGACATCAGTTACCAGTCTCCCACCCCCTGATCCTTCCTCTTCTTGGGGTAGCACAGCCCTCCGGGCTCTCTGCGGGGGAGAGAAAGAGAAGAAGCAGTTGCAGACCCCTTACCATTATTGTCTCCTGTAACCCTGGAATATATACATGAACAACTTGCTTTGGGAATCAGGGTGTAGGTAGGAACACAGCTCCTAGACTGGTTAAAGGACTGCTTTCCCAAAAGTATCAACCCGAATTCCTGAATGGGCATCAGAGGACAGATTTCTGATCTGAAGTGAAATTCAAAACCATGAGGTATGACAACAGCCCCATATCCAACTTCTAGTTGAAGTGCCTAAAGGAATATAGTAATGAAGAAAGGGTATCTCCCAGAGTTTGAAACCAGGGGAGAGCAGCACCCTCACACTAAAGATGTGAAGGCATTGGTGCACAGCAGAGCACAGGTGCAACTGGTTTACAGGAAGTGCTGACCAGATCATCATCAGCTGCTTGCAGAAAAAAAAAAAAAAATTCCAGAGAGAAAGAAGGGACCCTGGAACTGATCCTAACTCCTTATTGTGGTGGTGGGGACTGCAGAGCAGGGCAGGTTGCCAAAGCTGTCAAGAGGGCCTCTGGGTGTAGAGTCCCTGAGGCAGGATCCCAAGGCAATTATAGAAGAGATGAGCAGGAAACTGCTGGCCAGTAGGCAGTAGCCCTGCCCACAGGTGAGACCTGGAACTTGAGAAGGTAGCTGTAGTAATCTCAAAATTTCTCATCACCTTTTCAGGGGCAACAGAACACTGTGAAAACTGTCAGGGACTTTCTCTGTCTTCCAGACCAGTCTTAAGCTGGTGGCATATAGGCTTTCCTTGATGGGGATAGAGAAATGGAGAAAAGTCGTGGGACAAGTTAAAAACTGCAGCTGCCAGAATTGGGTTGGGCTGAAGAAATACCCTCACTAAATGGGAGATATTCTGGATCTTCTGGAATTCAGGTTGATGGCAGTAAGAAACAGAAGAACACTTAAACCTTCCCTGAAATTCAAGATGATATGCATCCAAAAAACAAAACCAAACAAACAAAAAAAGATGGCATACATTCGTATAACAGGAGCCTACAGTGATGGAAATGAGTATGTGAAAGTAGAAAATTGTTGAACATTAAAATGATGTTGAATTTAACCACACCATAGAGATGATGAAGTGCAGTTTCTATGCTATGGGAAATAAACCCACATAATAGGATTTCCAGGAGAGAAAATCAATACAGAAATAATAAAAGAAAACTTTTTTTGAGTTGAAGAAAGATTCGAGTTGCCCAATTAGAGGGAAAAGGGGAATCCGGCAAAATTAGTGAAGAGCTCCTTCTTGGACATTCCTAGGGACAAAGAATAAAGAGCCTGGTGGCCTTCAGAGTAAATGACAGCATTTAATGACAGAAGCCCCAGAGCAATATCTGAGGGTTTTAAGAGGGAAAAGATTGTAACCCTGGGATCCTGCACTCATCCAAACCACTGGCCGTATGATAAAACCACAGAAAGACATTCTCAGCCTTGCAAGGATTTAGACATTTGCCACCCATGTATCTTTCCTGAAAAAATTACTTGTAGACATAGTCCCACCAATTGAGAAGGGAATCTAAATGCCAGAAATTAAAGATGTAATGGCAAAGAAATAATGATAAGGTATAAAGCCAATAAAATATAGAGTTAAATAATAAATAATTGCTAACATGGTTACGCGATTTACTGGAAATATTTAGAAACAATTATTTTAAAAAAATAAAGGTAGAAAATGTAAACAATTTCCGATCATATCCACAAAAACAGGTATGGGGAAAAATCTGAAAGGATAATCATGGTGAGAAACAGGGGAAATAGAAGTGTGCTATATTTCACTCTTTTGCAAGGGGAGTCATTAGCTGTGGTTTCATTCTTGACATTGATAAAGAAATACAGATTTACTTGACATCTGAATTAAAATAGCAAATTGAAACTCTCCTCTAGAGTTCTCCCCCCAAAACCTAATATTTAGCCAAAAAAATGAGTTTAAAAGCATAACCCCAGTCCCCAAATTGTCATCAGTATCACTCAAACAAAGAAAGGAGTCCCACTTAAAGCCAAAAACTTTAAAACTGGCAACCAAGGAAAAAAACACAAGACATTTTGGAACTGAATAGAATGGCTCAGCTGTGCCCTCCAACCTCTAGGCCTGGTATGTCATCAGATTTATAATTTTTCCTAATACTTCTAAATCCAGAAGGAGAAAATTGAGGGGCACTCCATCCCTTTCCTTTCCTGACAGAGGAGTAGTGAAAATGCCTTTTGGAGAGAAAGGAGTAAAAAGCAAAAATGGAGTTCATGGAATGGGAGGAATAGCAGTAAAAGTTCCAGGGCTATGCAATTGAGTGCTCCAGGACACGTTGCTGTGGGATGGATTATATCACACCAGCCCCCCCTCTCCAGGGATAATGGGCCCCATCCAGAACATTCAGCAGTCCTTCCAAACAGAAGCAGAGGAAGGATGTTATGGATTGAACTGTGTCCCCCAAAATTCATATACTGGGGTCCTAACCCCCCAGAACCTCAGAATGTAACCTTATTTGGAAATCGGATTGTTCAGATGCAACAAATTAAGATGAGATTATTAGGGTGGACCCTAATCCGATATGAGTGGTGTCCTTATAAACAGGGGCGATTCGCACACATAGAGAACTCCCTGTGAAGATAAAGGCAGGAATTGGGATGATGCTTTTAACAAGCCAGGGAACACCAAAGACTGCCAGCAAACCACCAGAGGCCATGGGAGAGGCACGGCACTTTCTCGAAGCCCGCAGAAGGAACCAACCCTACCAGCAACTTGATCTTGGATTTCTGGCCTCCAGAACTGTGAGACAGCGCATCGGTGTTGTTTAACTCCCCATTTGTGGTTCTCTGTTATGGCAGCCCCAGGAAACACACAGATGGTATTCAGACACGCACGTGCACCTCGGGGCAGCTCCTCACCCCATCGCCACCCCCACCATTTCCTTGGACTTTACAAAAGTTGATGAAACATAAAATACCCAGATCTTACACTAAAGTAGGATGGGGCTGGGGGGAGGTGGGAGTGGGCTCATATTTATTGGGAAGAGGGCCAAGGAGTAAATGGCACTTCCCACTGTACCAGAACAAACAGAAAATCTGCATAAAGCTGACTAAGAAGGAGCAAGATGAAGAGAAATGGTACAGAAACTACCCAAACCCACTTCGGAAGTGAATAAAAAAATAAATAACCTGAATAAGAGAAAGAGCCTGACTGTGGTGGACACTTTCATAAACTGCTTGGATTCCCCTCAGCAATGGATGTACTTCCTCAGTCGCCGACAGTGCTGCTGTCAGACAGCTCCCAGGGGTCAGCCTGGGGACTGTGGCAGTTAAAAGAGTCATCTCACCCAAGGTCATGCCCACCTCCCAGACTGATCAACACAGGGGTATTAGGACTCAGCCCCTTTGCAGCATCTTGGGACATCTCTGAAGTATCAGAGGTCCCTGTGGTGTTGGCTGAGGCATTGTAACTGCATCGCAGCTGGACTGCTTCCTCTGCCCAATCCTGCCTTCATGCTTTCTCCCCTACAGGTGTTGGTCCTGGGGAACCCAACCTGTGACACCAGAAGAAAACAGAACTCAAGAAACAGAAGGAAATTCCTCAATGCCTTCAAGCTATAGAATTACTTAATTAGAACATGCATTTATGCGCACGTGTTTGTGTGTGTGTGTGTGTGTGTGTGTGTGTGTAGAGATGGGGTCTTACTATGTTTCCCAGGCTGGTCGTGACTCCTGGCCTCAAGCAATCCTCCTGCCTCAGCCTCCCAGAGTGCTAGGATTACAGGCATGAGCAAAAACAACAGAATAAGATGAAAAGAAGAAATCCGAGCCTACAGAAACAAATTGAGAACCAAAACAACATAAATTCAGAGCCAGTGAATAAATTAGAAATAGAAATAGCAAGGAACAGAATGAAATGACTGTCTGCAGAAGGAAATGACTGCTAAAAATGCAATGAATGTCATAGAAGAGAGACTGGTAATAATCCCAGTGAATGCAGATGGAAAAGACAAAGACATGAAAGCAACTGGGGAGAAACTAGTAGATGTGGAAGGCAAAGATGCTCCCAGATGCTAAAACAAGCGTTCCCGAGGTAGCAAAACCCAACAAAGGGAATGGAAAATAAACTCAATGATACCAAGAGAGATATCCCTCAAACACAGAAGAAATATAATCTGTACATGAAAAGAGAACATTGAATTCCAGGATGTATAATAATAATAATAATAATTAATAATTATATTAATTATAATATATTAATAATTATATTAATTAATTATATAATAATATATTAATATAATATATTAATAATTATATTAATAATTATATTAATTATAATTTATTTATTATTATTATTATTATTATTATTATTATTTTGAGACGGAGTTTTGCTCTGTCACCCAGGCTGGAGTGCAGTGGTGCGATGTCAGCTCACTGCAACCTCTGCCTCCCCGGTTCAAGCGATTCTCCTGCCTCAGCCTTCCGAGTAGCTGAGACTACAGGCATGCGCCACCTCACCCGGCTAATTTTTGCATTTTTATACAGGCGTGACCCACCACACCTGGCCCAGGATGTATTTTTTTAAATAGAGACAAGATCTCACTGTTGCCCAGGCTAGAGTGCAGTGGCACAATCATAGCTCACTGTAACCTCGAACTCCTGCTGGGCTCAAGCAATACTCCCTCCTTAGCCTCCAGAGTTGCTGGGACTACAAGTGCCACCCACCGAGCTGGCTAATTTAAAAAACAAATAAAAAAACAAACACTTTTTGTAGAGATGGAATCTCACTATGTTGCTCGGACTGGTCTCAAACTCCGGACCTCAAGTGATCCTCCTGCCTCAGCCTCCCAAAGAGATGAGATTACAGGAATGAGCCACTGCGCCCAACCCCCAATAAATTTTTATACCGAATTTTCAACATCAAGACAGGTTTTGTTAAGATGTTGATTTTAATGATAAAGTTTTCCCAGGCATCTTAACAGAAGAAACAAATTGCCTACAAAGAGAAGAAATATCACACGGGTCTCGGGCTTTTTCATAGCAATAATCAGCACTTGAGAACAATGGGGTAACATATGCAAAGTTCTAAGGGAAGGAACACACGACCCAAGATTGTTGCAAACAAGCAAAATGGCATCAAATATGAAGGAAACTGACAGACCTTCTCAAACATGGGAGAATTCATGGACTGAAACACTCATGAACCCTCCTCAAAAACACCACCTGGCAAAGAAATGGCACTAATTAAGAGAATAATAGGAATAAATAACTCAGGAACAGAGAAGCTGTGGTTATATTCCCTAAAGGTAAGAACAGAATCCACTAAAATAGAGAACTACTCCTAAAAGATGGGATTATGGAGACAGAGAAGACGGGAATGGTATCGATCTAGACAATGAAAAAGACAGAAGAAAGAAGAGTTGCCACAGAGTTTCACTCTCAAAGAGAGTGCTCCTGTCTGTCTTTCAAATCACGGAGACAATAAATATAATCTTTAAAAATATACAGTGATGGCAGCCTCTTTAATGTCTTTTTACCACCTTGACGTTAGAAGAATCTTTAAGACATAAATCCTCTTGTGAATAAATATTTATTTGAAGTTCAAGAACTCCACTTCAGTTTCCTTAAGAAAAAATTCAGAAGGCCAGGCACAGTGGCTCACGCCTGTAATCCCAGCACTTCGGGAGACGAAAGTGGGTGGATTTCCTGAGGTCAGGAGTTTGAGACCAGCCTGGCCAACATGGCAAAACCCTGTCTCTACTAAAAAAAATAAAATAAAATAAAAATTAGCCAGGCATGGTGGTGGGCACCTATAATCCAAGCTACTCAGGAGGCTGAGGCAAGAGAATCACTTGAACCTCGGAGGCAGAGGTTGAAGTGAGCCAAGATCATGCCACTGCACTCCAGCCTGGGTGACAGAGTGGGACTCTGTCTCAATTAAACAAAAAATTCGAATAAAACCACAATTAATGCTTTTAAAAATTAGAAATAGCACTTGTAACATAATCCCACTTAATAACAGTATATCTAAATTTGATCATCCATTTGTCCTTTTTTCTATAAGTCCTTTTATCCATATGTGTGGCAAGATTCCAGAAACTGTGTGACTGCTGATAGTTTTGAGGTGGTGAGATTTAAAAAAAAAAAAAATTTACTTATCTTTATACTTTTCTACATTCCTTTAATTCTTCATAATGACCATTTATTAGTTTTGTAAGATCAATAGTCATTTTCTTTTAAAATATAGGAACAAATACCTAATGTGTTAACTGTTAATTCCACATAGGAACAAGGACATTTGGTCTTTTTGTGGGGGGTTTATAGTTTTGCAATTTTCAAGAATATTTTTCTAAATAAACATATATATTCATAGATATACACACATAGATATACACACACATATACCCATGTACATACATACATCGGTAGAATAGGATATATGATTTTCCAAATAATCAGAGAAAAGAGAATGAAGAACGTGTAATCAATATGGCAAAATGCAGGAAAATAAAAGGGAAGCGTAAGAAAGCCCCAAAATCAGAAGGCAACATAGGAAAAGAGATGGTTTGAGAAGCTGCTTGTTCTCAGGTTTGCTGATTTTTAGGAACATCAATTGATTTATTTTCATGGACTGAATATCATTATTTCATTATTATTACTATTTCATTATTGAGTGTTTTACTTCTTTTAGACAGTTTTAGGCACTGTGCTAAGGACTTTTCTGTATGTCATTAAATTCTACCACAAGCCTGGAAGGTAAGTGTAATTATCCCGTTTCGAAGATGAGAAAAGTGAGGTCCAGATGGATTGGCAACTAGCCCAGGTGGCAGAATCAAGATGGAGCCCCAGTGAGTCTGACTTCAACACTCATGCCCATCACTGCCTCCTCTCAACCCCTCCCCATGACTCTGCCTCCCTCTGCAGCAGGATCAAGTGTGCAGCATGCCTGGGGCAGAGTGGGGTGGGAAGGCGTGGGATGGGGTCGGGGGATCAGGCACTCACCGGGATTAAGATTGGCTCTGGTTCCTGCTCCCCAGGGACACATTCACCTAGGCCACAGAGCAGGAGAGAGGAGTGAATAACAGGACCAGGCTCAGGGGCCATCCTAGACCCAGATTTGTTTCTTTGGTGAGCATCGTGCTGGGAACTTGTCATGCCTTAGTCCACTTCATGAATGGTCCTGCCTGCGTGGCTTGCTCAAGGCCATTCACTGGAAAAGCAACGGACTGGTGACTGAACCATCATTACCATCTGTCCACCCCACCCCACCCCACTAGCATCATTTTATCGGCATCATGGCAAGAATAGCAAGAGCTAACACTGAGCATTTATGAGCACAGTGCTGTTGTGCTTATATTGCATTGCCTTTTACAGCAACTTCTAAGGAAGGTGTTATTATGCCCAATATACAGATGAGGGAAATGAGGCCCTGAGAGGTTGACTAGCCAGAGGCCACACAGTTAAGTTTGAATCCAGGTGCTCTCGATGGCAGCAGTGGGCCATCCGGAGTGTCCGCTGCCATCACACTAGCTGCAGCAGGGAGGCACGAGGGTCTGTTACTCCAGACCCTGGCCCCATGTTGCCTTTCTCGCCCACCATCATTGCAGAGAGGTCGTGGGGAGGAGGCTGACAGTCCCCGGATCCCACCTCTGGGAGCCCCTGGAGCCTGCCACCCTGGGGGCCGTCACAGTGGGGCTGGGCTGAGTCACCTGCCAGCAGGGGAGCAATACAATTGGGCAGAGAGGGCGCCTGGGGCAGAATTGGGCCCAGGGCATTGCTGTGCTTGCACACAGAGCACAGGGCTGGGCCTGGGGTGTGGAGCTGGGGCTATGCTTCGGGGGCCTGGGGGAGGAAATGGGAGTGGCACCCACTTCAGGGACCCAGCCAGTGGTGCGGCCACCAGGCCCACCCCACTGAGGGCACCGGGTTCCTGTGCCTCGGGAGGAGGCTCTGTGTGAAGCCACCGGGGGCCATGTCCCCAGGGTCCACCCCACATTGGGGTGACCGCCAAGCCTGACACTCTGGATGGCTGGGCCTGGGGCCTACAATCCACTCCTGGAGGCACCCTTTGGGCAGGGCTGCGAGCCAGGCAAGGGGAGCCTCAGGCCATCCCTGAGTGCTGCGGCCATGGAGGGAGCGTGTCACGATGTCACCCCAGCCCTAGACACCGGTCTGGGCCCACCAACAGCCCCTGCCCCAGGCTGCAAGGGGGTGCGGCTGGGGCTGCACACCCCATTGAGCTGGTGAGAGCTGGGCACAAGTGGGAGCCCTGCCCCTTCTGAGTTGGTGGGGCAGGAGCTCCCCAGGTGCAGCAGCAGCTGCGCTGCTGTGGCTGTGGACCCAGGCATGTCTGCACTCTCAGAGGCCCAGGAAGGTCCCCTGCCCACCGCAGACTCCAGGATGACTGCTCCCACTGCCTGGCTTCTCCCTGCTGTTGGTGCCTGCTTTATCTTGGAGCAAGAGCAGGTCTGAGCCAGGGTGCTGCTGAAGCCTGGACAGGTGTGCACACGCTCAGGGCAGTGCTGACATGCCAGCTCCCGGTTGCCTCAGCCCCCTCCAGACTTTGGGTGTCAACAAGCATGAGAGGAAGGCCAAGTGAGGGCTGATGGCAGCTGGCACTGGCCTGGAGGCGCCCCTTGGTATGAATAGCCTGGGTGCCATGAATAGCAACAGAAGGCAGACAGGCTCCTGAGTGGAAGGAGGCTGGTCCCCGGTGAAGCCCCACCTTCAAGCCGGGAAGGGCCTGAAGCCTGGGGGCTGGGCCACCAGTCCCATGAACCAGATGGGGAACTTGTGGTGCTTTTCCCTGGGCCTACCCATGGCTGCCCATGGGCCAGTCAGTACAAACTTGCACACAGAGCGCCCATAGAAATCCCAGACTCAGCCAGACTTGAGGAAAAGGACAGAGATGAAAACCCCAGGCTCAGCCAGATTCAAAGAGAGGACAGAGAGACAAGGGGAGACAATGGGATGACCTGCCTGCAGAGAGGAGACACCCACTCTAGGGCCTCCTCTCTGCTGAGAGCTGCAGCCTCAGCAGATGACCTGCCTGCAGAGAGGAGCTTCCCATTCCCGGGTCTCCGCTCTGCTAGGAACTGAACACTCATCAGAACACCCTGGCTGCAGAAAGGAGCTGCCCACGCAGGTCCCCTCCAAGCTGTTCTGTTGCTCAGGAAAGCTCCCCTTCATCTCGCTCACCCTACATTTGTCTGCATACCTCATTCTTTCTGGTCACAGGACAAGAGCTTAGGACCCATCAAATGGCAAGGCTAACTGTAACACAAACAGGGCTGAAACATGCCCCTTGCTCACCACATTGCAGGTGAAGAGAAGGAGAGAAATGCTGTGGTCCTTTGGGGAGCCCAGACTTGGGAGCTCCCCGAGCCAGGACTGTGACTCCCTCTTTGGGGCCCTGCAGTTCCTGGCATCTCCAAGCTTCCAGGCACCACTCCATTCCCTGGTGCCAGCTGAGAGATCTGCTTGTGGTACACCTGGTCCAGCCACACCCTTACAGAGTGCTGGCACCCATGCCAGCACCTGGAGCTGCCCACCCCATGGCAGCAGCCAGCATGTCTGACTACAGTGGCTGGACCCCACGCTCACTCATACACGCCTTGCCGCTTCATGCCTGAGTCGCAGTCTCCCTTGTAGGTGTGGGATCCAGGCCAGTAGCATGAGCCAAGCATAGCATAATCTACCAGGCCAAGTGGGTGGAACAAGCCCAGCAGACCCAAGCAAAACTCAGGCAAAGGCACCACCAGCCACAGAGGTTTACAGCCAGAAAAGCAATGCCCCAAGGATCCTGTAACACTCTGATTCCTGAGCCCATCCTCTTAGTCCCAAAACTATTTGCCTCCGAAGAGGTATCTATGGATTCTGGCTACAACCTCCCTGAGACACATGACAGTAGAATGAACACTGAACGGGTTCTAGTCTAAGCTCTGCTAAGAATAAGCTGTGAGACTTGGAGCAAATCCATTGGCTTCCCGATTCACTACAGAGGGGAGGCTGTGGCCCCTCTTTATCTCAGAGGATTATAGTAAGGACCCAGGGGCTGGGATGGTCTCTGGGGCCCACAAGGGATGAAGAGGGGACAGGATATTGAGGTAGGGGGTTGCTATGTACCTCGGTCAGCCATGGTGAAGATGGAGTCCTCAGGGATGCCCACACCCTGGGCAACCACTCTGAAGTCCTGCAGGAGGGTTTCCCTCAGCTGCGGCTTCCGCCCTGCAAGGAGGAAGCAGAGGAGACACCTAGAACCACCAGGTGCCTGGAGTGGAAGGGCCTGAAATGATTTTGCCCAGTGATTTTCCCTTATGGAAAATTTGAAAACTATTGATGCAATTGAATCTATTCGATACACTTAGGGAAAGACAGGCTCCCAAGAGGAAGAAGGGCCTGCCTAGGTTCCCACCCAGGTCTCCTGAGTCCCCACGGAGGACTCTCCCCCCCCCCCCCTTTTTTTTTTTTTGAGACGGAGTCTCCCTCTGCCACCCAGGCTGGAGTGCAGTGGCGCGATCTCAGCTCACTGCAAGTTCCGCCTCCCGTGTTGACACCATTCTCCTGCCTCAGCGTCCCGAATAGCTGGGACCACAGGCGCCCACCACCATGCCCAGCTAGTTTTTTTGTATTTTTAGTAGAGACGGGATTTTACCGTGTTAGCCAGGATGGTCTCGATCTCGATCCCTTTTTTTTTTTTTTTTTTTTTTTTTTTGAGACAGGGTCTTGCTCTGTTGCCCAGGCTGAAATGCAGTGGCCCAATCATGGCTCACTGCAGCCTCAAATTCCTGGGCCCAAGTGACCCTCCTGCCTAAGCCTCCTGAGTAGCTGGAACTGCAGGCACATGCACTATGCCCAGCTAATTCTTTAATTTTTCGTAGAGATGCAGTCTCAGTATATTGCCCAAGGTGGTCTCAAACTCCTGGCCTCAAGCAATCCTCTTGCCTGGCCTCTCAAAGTGTTGGGATTACAGGTGTGAGCCACAGCCCCCAGCCCCCACTGGTTCTTTTAAGGGCCTGGAGGCTGTGTAATTCTCTGGGCCTGGAATTTTAGAGATCAAAAAAAGGGAATTTCACCTCCCCCAGGGAGACTCAATGATTGTACCTTTCTCCAAACTGGAGTTTTGTCAGAAAGAAAAAGCAAAACTCCCTGCCCTTACCCACTCCACTGTCCATAAATCAATGTCTTCCCACCCTTAACTCCAGTGGGCACATCTAGTAATAAGCCATTACCGTAGAGCTTGGCAGTAATGGTGGGTCCATGACGGCGGCTGAATTTCTTGGTCAGGAAAATGGCGTACTCATCATAGTTGGTGTGGACCACATAGGACTCCATGGTTATATTCCATTCTGCGTGGGAGGTGCAGGCAGACCAAAGGGATCAGTAGTCAGAAGACTGTTCTAGCTGGAGGTCTGTCACCTGTTTACTCACACATCATCTCCTCATCCATCCATCTATCCACCCGTGCCTTCCATATCTCCATTTATCAATTCATCCATATTCAGTCTCTCCCTATTCACCCATCTATATCCTCCATGTACTCATATTAATTCATCCACCATCACTCAATCCATCTATCCTCTCCATACATCAATCCATCTCCCTTCCTTCCTTCTTTCCTTCCTTCCTTCTTTCCCTTATCACTCCATCAATTTACCTATTAGGCAACTGACTGATTGACTCATTTATTCTTTACATATATTCAGTTACCAATCATTTCTTCTTTCATCCATCTATCCAGCCAAACATTCATAAGTTCAGCCCTAACACAATTGTTTGGCACATAGAGCATATTCAATAAACATTGTCTGAACTAACAAATAAATTCATGTCCAAATTCCTCTCTCACTTTGCATCATGCCCACTGTACATGGTAGATGCTTACTAAATTTTTATCAACTGATAGGAGGTGCCTAAGAAAACATGAAGGCTGGTGAAATCAGCACCATCACCCTACTCCGGGCATGGGCAGCAGGGGGGCAGGGAAGGAGAGAGGGAAGGGGAGGAGGAGAGGAGGAGAAGGAGGAGGAAGAGGAGGAGTTGTTTGGGGGAAGGCTAGATGACATCTCAGCTAAATGGGAGGAACGGTTACAGAGGCAGGGGGAGCTGAGGACATCAAGGTATTTTCAAGCAAAGGAGAGAGTGTGCATGTCTTCCACTCCACTTACTGGATTTGTGATAGAGAAACTTCCCGTCAGTATCTGTTTTCTCATAAGCTCCAGACATCTCCTCACAAACACCTTTCCTAGAAATGAACAAATCAAAAGGAAGGTCACTCCCGGTAGAGATCATCGTCCTGACACTCAACCCTCCTGCAGGGCTCTTTCCAAATGCCTTGGTTTTGGGGAGTCTTTTTGTTTGTGTGGTTTTGTTTGCTTTCTAATTTGGAAATGAACATCTCCAAAGGTCTTATTTAATCCTCACACTAGCCCTGAGAGACTCCCATTTTCCATATGATGGAGGGACAGAGAAGAAGAAACCAATCCGTGCCATAGCACTGAAACCGCCTTCCTTAATCAAATCTACACATTATACTGACGCAGGAGGAGCTGGAGTGATGAATTCCTGCACTCATCCATGTATTGTTCTGTGTCTCTCTTGCCCCAGTTTTCTCATTTATAAAATGGGGATCATGATAGTTTCTACCTCACATGGTTAGTGTGAGGATCAACTGACACATATGTAAAGAACTTGGAGGAAGCACTATATATGTATTAGCTATTATTGCTACCATGAGCACTATTTATCCAATGGACACTTATTGGGCAGCACCTATGTGGCAAGCCCCGTGCTACATGCCAGGGATACATAAGAGCGCAAAACAGACCCCATCCCCTGGGGTTCCTGGAGCTTGCAATTGAGTGGGTCAGGCAGGCAGGCGAGAGGCAGATGCAGTCAGTGGGAGAAGTACCACATGGGGGGATGTGTGAGGTGCTCTTCCGGCACAAAGAAGGGCCGGTAACCTGAACCTGGGTGTCTGGGAGGGTTTCCTGGAGGAGGTGACATGAAGCCTGAGTTCCGAAGAATCCACAGGAATTAATTAGCCCAGGGAAGTGAGGAGAAGTGCTCCCAGTAAAAGGAACATCAGGCGCAAGGACCTGGAGGCGTGAGAGTTCCAGAACCGAAAGAAGGTCCACATGGGTAGACTCAGAGTACATGGCAGAGTGTGTGGCAGGGAGTTCTGGGCTCTGGGAGGGCCCTGGAAAGCCACATCAAGGGTTTGAATCTTACTCCCAGGGCAGTGGGGAGTCATGGAAGGGTCTCGAGCAGATTTGAGTTTTCAAAAGGTCTTTCTGGCTACTGGGTGAAGAGTGGATGGGGTGGAAGGGTGGAGATCAGAGATGGGGAAAGAGTAGAGAGGTTGTGGCAGACAACCAGGAAAGAAAGAGAGGTGGCTTGGACCAGGGTGGTGGCAGTGGAGAAGGGAGAAGTGAGCAGGTTGGGGGGATTTAGGAGGACAATGGGCAGGACTTGATGATGGGTGACAGGGGAGAGAGGAGCCCAGTTCCCAGGTTGGGACCCTGGGGAGTTGAAGTGCCCACACTGGGCTAAGGAGTGCCCAAGGGGGAGGAGCAGTTTGCAGAACAGGCACAGTGCTGGGCCACACTGCCCTCAGGGAATAGATAGGACACCTGAAAAGGGCGGTCCTGGTGGAGGAGAGTAGAGGGATCTGGGGTTCAGCAGGAAGGTCCTGGCTGGAAGCAGACATCTGCAACTTCCCAGGATGGACGGGGCTGGGAAGGTTGTGGGTCTCTTGGTCTCTCTCAGCTTTCTGGCCCCACCCCAATGCTCACCGCCAACGAGTGCTGGTCATGCTGATCTCCGCCTCTGTAGCGCCTTCTCCCAGCACCAGCGTGCTCACTGTCATCCTGTCCATGATCTTCTTCAGCCAGGGGCAGGTGGAACCGATGGCCAGGTTGTACCACTTCCCATAGATCTAGGAGGCAGGCGAGCTCTGGGGGTCTGCACCAGTCTCAGACCTCAAAGCAGACCTGGCTGACATCTGCTCCCTGCCCTCCACCACCTCCTCCTCTTCCCCCTCCTCCTCCTCCTCCTCCCCCTCCTCCTCCTTCTCCTCCTTTTCCTCGAGATGACTTATCCTTTTAAGGGATAATGTCTTATGACTAATCAGAGGCCACACACCTTCAAGGGAGGACAGATCCCTAAGAGTGGAGTTCCAGGCATCACAGCGAGCCCGGAGAAGCAGGTGTGCAACTGGGGTCCCAACCTGCCCTGCAGAAGGGCTTACTTTATCGAGATGTGGGATCTTTCCATAGCTTCATCAACCACTGCTCCCCAAGAGCTGGAGTCCTGTCTTTTACTCTTTCAGTGATGGGGTAGCCCCACCTCGCAAGGCAGCCCACAAACCCATGTTAGGAAGTATTTCAGAAGTGTGATGAACATGATGGGGTCATTCAGGACAGGCCTGCTGCCTCTTCCTCCTGAAAGCGCACAGGACAGCTGAAGGAGCCCTCAGGCTCCTGCAGAACAGGTCAATGTGCCCCACGTCCTTTGTGTCCCAGACTGCCACAGGGACCTGCTTCTCATTGCCCCTCTGCCACGACCTTTCCTTATCCCTAAAAGTAAACAAAACTCACACGACACCACAGCTAGAAGGTTCTGACATCTCCTTTATACAGACATGGAGACTGAACCGAAGATGGGCAAGGGTCTGCTCAAAGCCACCCCGGGATTTAGGGTAGAGTGGGGGTTGGAAGGCAGCTCTGGCACTCCACACTCGCAGGAGAGTGTCCTGCCCCAGTCCAGGTCTCTCCGTGTGCCCAAGCCTCTGAATGTCCCCCAACCCCATTCTCTGTCCTGCTCCACCTCTTCCCATAAGCCCCACATGCCCAACCCGAAAGCTGCTGGCCACATGTCCACCCTGTGCCACCCCAGGTGTCTGTCCACAGTCAGGCCGGATGTGGCAGGGGATGCAGGAAGAGCTAAGGGAAAGATGCTACAGGGAGGGGGGAGTCATTAGAGAAGGAAGGGCTGGGAGTGGGGTGGGCAGAGAGGTCTGGGCAAAGCTGGATGCCTGCACGGGGGCTGCAGAGTAGTGGCAGGCAGGACAAAGCCTTCTCTGGAGTGGGTTCCCATTAACACAAGGATTCCCCTTGGAGCCCACGAGGACAGTGCAGAAGGTGAGGATGTTTGACTCATAGAATGTCAGCCAAGAGGCCCACAGAATGGCAGGGGATAGAGTTGTCCCTTCAAAGGATCCCATAATCCCAGATGATCTGAGTAGAAGCCTGAGACCCCAAGACAGGCAGCACTTGCTCAGCAGGGCCCATCTGCCTGGAGTCCCCATCACCACAGCCACCCCACCACATCCACCCCACCACAGACAGCAGCAGCCTCACCCGAGAGACGTTGAAGTTTTCCTGCACTTGGATGTTGTCAGGCGGCGTCGGCACAGGGCCGGCGCTCACTACCAGGCAGGCGCTCAGCAGCAAGAGCAGGGCCCCGAGGCTCCTCATGGCTCTAGGCTCCTCTGCCTTGGTGTATCCCACAGGCTCGGTCTAGCAACAGAAGGGCCACTGCCTCCCTGCCCAGGGTAGCTGTGAACTGAGGCTGGGGAAGGGGCCTGTGGCTTGTCGGTGACCTCAGTGTTTGCCCTGCTCGGCTGGGGCCAATTACAGCCCCAAGGCCAGCTCCGATCGATCCCTGTAGCCTGGCTGGGGTCAACAGTACCAAGAGGCCGGGATGGCTGCTTCAGAAGAGGCATTGGTCAAGCAATAGGGCCCTGGGGCACCAGGGTTGGGCTCCGCCCCCCCAAAAGTCCCCCTCAGATTCCCTACCTGTCACTGGGGTCATGTGAGGATGGGGAGTGACCTGGCCTTTCTGCTGAGTCATACCATCTGGACCTCACAGCCCTGTGAGCCAGCAGGTCAAGGCTGATTGGGCCCATTTCTCACAGGAAAAAACTGAGGCCCAAGGAGAGGAAGTGGCTTGCCAGAGACCTCAGGGAAGTCTATGGGCAGAGCCAAGCCCAGAATCCAGGTATCCTGTCCCCAGATTTCCTTCTCCAGCCCCCAGGCTTGTCCTAGCCTTTGCAAATAATAGAGACATTAAGAATGATGACTGTTATGAGCTTCCATTCACTAAGCACCTACTCTGTGCTGGCTGTGTACCAGGCACTTTACACGTGCCACGGGCTTCCAGGGAATCCCCACAACAAGCTTATGAAGTAGGCGCTATTTGTCCCCTTTACAGACAGAGGAGTTGAGTCTCCAAGAGTGAAGCGACCTACCCAGAATCCCTCAGCCGGGAGTGGAGTAGCTGGGAAAGGCGCGGTTGAGACCATGGACGTGGGAGCCAAGCAGCCTACAGTGGCACTCACTGCTGTGTGACCTTGGGCAAGTCACTTTGCCTCTCAGTGCCTTGGTTTCCTCATCTGTAAATGGGGATCATAATAGCTCCTAGCTCCTAGCATTGTTGAGTGGGCACCTGCAATGTGCTAGGACAGTACCCAGCATAGAATAAGAGCTGAGTGTTTGTGGCGGGTTGAACAGTACCCCCTCCAAAATCCATGTGCATCCCGAACCGCAGAAGGAACCTGATTCGCAGATGTGATTAGTTAGATGAGATTGAACTGGATGACAGGGGTTCTAAATCCAATGACCGGTATCTTTATAAAAGAATGGCAAGGGAGACTCAGACACAGGGACACAGAGAGAAGCATAAGGAAGATGTGCCGTGAAGCCGGAGGCAGAGATGGGAGGGATGCAGCTACAAGTCAAAGATCACCACGGATTGATGGCAGCCACCAAAAGCTAGCAAAAGGCAAGGAAGGATTTTCCCCCAGAGCCTTCAAAGGGAACGTGGCTCTGCTGAAAACTTGGACTCAGGTGTCTGACCTCCAGTGCTGGGAGAAGACATATTTCGTAGCAGCCCTAGGAAACTAATATGGTAGTTATTAAACTTAAGGTTTTATTTATTTATTTATTTATTTTTATTATTATTTTTTTGAGACGGAGTTTCACTCTTGTCGTCCAGGCTGGAGTGCAGTGGTGCGATCTCAGCTTACTGCAACCTCCGCCTTCTGGACTCAAGCAATTCTTGTGCCTCAGCCTCCCAAGTAGCTGAGATTACAGGTGCCCGCCACCACACCCGGCTAATTTTTGTATTTTTAGTACAGACAGGGTTTCGTCGTGTTGGCCAGGATGTCTTTAACTCCTGACCTTGGGTAATCCGCTCTCCTCAGCCTCCCAAAGTGCTGGGATTACAGGCGTGAGCCACTGCTCCCAGCCTACATTTAAGATTTTAAATGAGAACTTTTTAAAACCCAGGTCAGTTGTCTGTGTGCTCACACTCTTGCCAGCAATACCACAGGCCTATTAATTTCCCTTCTCCAGTGGTCAAAGCTACTGTCCTTACTTCCTCCCTGCTCTTGGCCTGGAACATTCCATACTCTCAGCCACCTCTCTGCTAGAGCTGGGAATGACCCCTTCAGGCAGGCAGTCCCAAGAATAAGACCCCTGCTTATGTGAGAATCGAAGGATTCCCCCATGTAGTCAGTGCAGAAACAAATGGTGCATCATGTCTCTTCTGTAACGTTCAGTCAGTACATCCCTGTTTCACTGGTATCCAGAACAAGCGTGCTTCTATTCATAAATGTGTTTCCTTTGCTCCGTCACCCTAACCTTGGCCAGTGATTGCATTCCCTTCTTGCTTTGGCTGCTAGGAAGCTCAAAGCCATGATGTAAGTTTAAGCACAGTTACTGTCTTGGTTTAGCTTTCTGGGACAGTCATCTTCCTGTTCCTTGTGTTCACAAAGTTTCTCAATCTTTGAGGTTTTGGTTAATGATGGTAGCAAGGAGGTGGTAAACCCCCGACTTCTCCTCTTTCTGCGTGACGTTGGGGGTGGCGTTCCCTCGCTAAAGACCACTTTCCTAATCTGTGAACTGAAGAAAACAGTTCTTGTTCTGTCAAGAGGCCAAGAGAGACAATGTGTGAGGAAGTGTTCTATAAACTGTCCACTGCCTTACCTGTGTGGTGGCTCAGGGTGTCTGTCTTTGGAGGAGGCAGGCCTGGTATAAGAATAAATAACAATGAACCACTAATAGGAATAAAGTCATCCTACTAAGCCTGCTTACAGTGCATGAAGATGGCTCGCTGACCTTCATGTTGGGCCGGCACGACTAGGGTTATCAGGCCCATCGTCCAGGTGGGAAGCCTGAGATGCGCAGGTGTGTTCAGAGCCCCAGTCCTAGCCTCTCTTGGACAGGGCTGTTCATTCAGTTGCACAGCCTCTCCTGGGGGTGGGGAGAAGCCCAGAGGAGAAGTCCAGGACGTTGATCTCTTCTCCTGCCTCCAGGAATGTTTGTGCTCCTGAGATTATTAACCAGAGCAAACTCAGAGAGTAAATGCTGCCAAGGGCCACTTGGACTTTTGACTGCTTTTTAAAAATTAACCTTGGGACACGAGGTTGTGACCAACAGTGGTCAGAGAGCTTCTGCCCCCTTTCCCTTCTGGCTGCTGGGGTGGGAGGATGGAGCCTTTGGGGTCCCTGCCCTCCTAGGAGGCCCAGGGGTCTAAGAGTCCACGGGAATTGCTAGGTTCTGAAACCATTTGGTTGTGGGGGAGGGTCTCGCCCCTCGCAGGAGACCTCAGAGCCTCAGGGGTGCCCAGTGCAATACGGAATAGAGACCTCAATTTTCAGATGCACATACTGGGACTCAGGGAGGGGATGGGACTTCGTCAAGGTCACCCAGTGTGTGGCTGAGTTGGGGCCAGACAGGCCTGACTGTAGCACCCAGGCTCTCCCCTCATCATTTATTCTTGTGTCTACTTATTCTTTTGCCAAATACGCACTCCTTGTTTGGTGCTAGGGAAAGGATGGACATATGACAGGCCTCCCGGAGCTTCCTCAAGGCCTGGGATTGGGAAACAGACAAGGTGAGAAGACGATGAGACAGGATGTTTGCTTCAGTGATCGGGGAAGCAGAGGCCAGGACAAGGGAGTCAGAACCCAAGAGTAGGAGTCAGCCAGACAACAGCACAAGGGGCGGAGGGGTGCAGGGGGACGGGAGTGGGTTTCAGGCACAGGGAACAGCAATTGCAAAGGCTTAGAGGAAGAAAACAGAGAGAGAGAGATGCATTTGGAATCCAGAAAATAAAAATAAATCCACAGGTCTGGAGCTTGGGGACAGAAGGGAGTGGTGAGAGTGAGGCTGGGGAGGTGGCTGAGGTCCAGTAGGTGGGACCTTGTTGCCGGGCCAAGGGGTGTTGTTTGGGAGTACACGGGGGGGGGGCGCTGGCGAGTTTTCAGAAGTCAAGGCCAACCACATAAGTAATCGGGAGAGATCCATCAGGAGGTAGCGTAAGCAGGAGACCCAGGAAAGTAACTCCTTAGGAGGTTTTCCAGGAAAAAGGAAGGGGCCAGGCCAGGGCACTAGGACCTGGTGACTGGACCCGCAGGGACATCGGGGACATTGACTGGGACTCAGACCAGAGGGTGTGGTCAAGGTTTGAGTCCTCCTCTGCCAATGGTGGAATGATAAGGTGACTTTCTCCGTGACAGGAGGCCTTGCCTCCAATGTCTGACCTTGTTCAGTTTCCACGGCCTCGTGTCACAGCCTGTCCACTCAGGGTCCCCATGGCGTGGCAGGAGGTGCACACCACCCATAACTCCATGACCAGTGGCGTGGAGGGGTGTTCTCACTGCCCTGTGATTTCTAGGCATCGCTACTCATCCCTACACCTCCGTCCCAAAGAGCAAATCCACCCAGAGACTTGAGTCCTAGTCCTTGTAGCTTGCTAGGGAACAATAGGGCAGTCCTTTCCCTTCATGGCTTCAGAGTTGAAATAATAACTGAATGAGGGTCACTTGTGAAAATGCACCCCAAATGTGTAGATTTGTAGGACTCCTGTCATCATAGGCACTTGGTACCGCGTGCGCTCCAGCTAAGGACTCCACACATAGCTGGAACTGCACTAAGGTGTGAACTTCCCTTGTCCACCAGGGGGCAGCAGAGAACTTCCAGAAAGACCTACCAGGGTTTGCTCAGAGATTATTCTGTACAGATGGAGACAGGCCAGGAGCAAAGGCTCAAAGAGGTACAACGAGAGCTCGCGCCCAGGCTTCCTTGCCCCAAGCCTACTTAAAATCCCCTGCTGAGTATAAAACATTTGGCCTCTACCTTGCCCATCCCTACCCTGCTGGAGAGTTTGATGCTTGGTTGGGGCCCTTCAAAAAAATAGTTTTGCTGTGGAACTAGAATTGGGTGCAGTTGCTGCAGACCACAAAGGCTACAATAATTTTACTAAGTTTTTACTGCCTGCCAAGTCCATGCAGAGCACTGCAAGAGCATGTCATTCTAAATCCTCTATTAAGAATCTCTTTGGAGGCCGGGTGGAGTGGCTCAGGCCTGTAATCCCAACATTTTGGGAGGCCGAGGCGGGCGGATCACCTGAGGTCAGGACTTGGAAACCAGCCTGGCCAACAGGGTGAAACTCCTACCTCTACTAAAAATACAAAATTAGCTGGGCGTGGTGGTACACGCCTGTAATCCCAGCTACTTGGGAGCCTGAGGCAGAAGAATCATTTGAACCCAGGAGGCAAAGGTTGCAGTGAGCTGAGATCACTCCATTGCACTCCAGCCTGGGCAACAAGAGTGAAACTCCATCTCAAAATAAAAGAAAAAGGAAAAAAAAGAATCTTTTTGTGGGGTGGTGGGGAGGGAGAGCATCAGGAAGAATAGCTAATGGATCCTGGGCTTAATACCTAGATGATGGGTATATCTGTGCAGCAAACAACCATGGTACCTGTTGACCTATGTGGCAAACCTGCAGATCTGCACATATACCTCAGAACTTCAAATAAAAGTTGAAGAAAAAAAAAAAATCTTATTCTGCTGATAGCCCTATTTTGTAGATAGGGAAACTGAAGCTAAGAGATCAGGTGATCATGTGTTGAAGGTCACCCAGACATTAAATTCAAACCAAGATCTGTTTCTGTTACACTTAAGGCACTCTGCTGACCCTATCTCTTGTCTCCTGGCTAGAACTTAGGCCCTGTTCTTTAGACACTTGGAATTGATGAGTCTCCCTTCATTGGACTCTTCATAGCCAAAGTCAGGCTTATTTCTCCCTTCCCCAGCCAAGGGTCATCTCAGTGTCTGCTATACCAAGTCCAGATCCTCTCTCCCTCCTTGGGGCCCAGCACTGTGCTGGGTGCATAATAGGTGCTCAGCCAACAGTGCTAATTGACTTACTCAGAACCATGGGGGAGATTTAAGTCAGGTCCCAAGAAGGACCACCCAAGCAGACAGCTGAGGGATACTGGGAAATTGGACTCACCACATCCAAAATCCCTTAACCTTATGTTCAGTGAATGAGCAAAGGAAGGAATGACTGGGCTACTCAATGGCAAAATTTATAAAGCAAAGACCCCTTGTTCTGTGGTGGCTTGTCCTTGAGTCATCAAATTTGAGTTTGTCTGTGTGTTATGGCCTGGAATACTCCCAAGGCGTTGTCCAGCATGCTGTGGTGATTAAGCAGCTGAACTTTATATCCAGACAGACCTGAGTTCCAGTCATGACTGTGACCCTTTCCTACCTGTTTGATCTTAGCTAAGTGACTTCACTTTTCTTTCTCTTCTGTTAAATGGGGTTAATAAGAGCTTATAGGGGTGTATGAGAATTAAATGATTAGAAGCATGTCATGTCTTTGCCCCTTGGAGAGAGCTTAGTCAATAATAAACACTGGCCCTGGGTCAGGGGTGTCCTTAGATGTTGTCAGTCCAGGTTCCTGATTGCAGGAGTGGGTGGCTTAGCCTGGAGAAGCACTCCTGCCCTTATCATATGTGGAGCTCAGATTGTCTTTGAGATCAGAGCGCCCTGAGGACAGAGCTTGTGGCCCAGGATCTAGCTCCTTTTGCACCCCTGAGGAAATGGTTACTAAAGAATAAACTTCCAAAGGCCTTGTCTGTGTCCAGGAAGGGGACACAGGCATATTCCTGCTTGTTGCAGGCCAATTTTATTGTCCATTGAAGCAGGACCTCCAGGGACCTGCCCCAACTCCTGGCTGCCCGAGTTGATGCAACCCAGCATCTCTGAAAGGACTAAAATTGTTCTTTCCTGAAACCACAAGGCAAGCTGAGCTCTCTGGAAATTCCCACCGGCCTTTCTTCAGTGAAGACAAATGGATTTCTCTGAATCAGTTGCCTTGGAAGGGCAGTGGGAACTCTTCCCTGGCTCTTGCCCTTGGGCGACAAAGTCCTTCTTTCCACTTCTTTCCCTGGAAGAATCTGTGTTAGGAGGGTCTCCCTGGAGGAAGGAGCCAGCCCAACTGGACGTCAACAAGTTCATGAGTCTGTAATAATGGGAGTCCAGAAATTGACACAATTCCTCCCCCGCAAGTACAGAAATGATAGAATGCTTGCGCTGAAAGCATCCATTGGTAATAATGACAGCAATAACAACTAGCGTTTATTTAGCACTAACCATGTGCCAGGCTCTGTTCTAAACAGTTTATACGAATTCACTTCTAGTTCTCACATCATCCGCTGTGAGCATATATTAACTCCTCATAGGGTAAACCAATTTTATCCCCACTTTACAGAGGAGGAAACTGGGGTTCAAAGAGATTCACTCTTTTGTCCAGCCTCCCACAGCTGGTATGTTGGGCAGATAGAGGGTGAGAAAGCGAGAGGGTTTGCCCAAAGATCTGTAGCCTGGAGACCACGGAGATGTCCTGCGTCCACCCAGGGCCCTGTCCCGTGGACAAAGGCTGGGCTGCAGGGCTGCACTTCTAATTGTCTAGATTCCAGCTCAGGCACTGGGTGGTTTTTAAAGAATCCCTTTGGTGTTGGGGTGATGAAGGATCCACCACCAGCGAGGAGGTTTAGAAAGTCCCTTCCTCTGCTTCATCAAAGTGCCTCTGCGTGGTCTGGCCTTGCTGGATTGTGCCGGGCTTTGGTGGAGAACAATGTCTCCAGGAAAGCACCCCAACTGTCCTCAGGGGTTCCTAAGTTGGATAGAAGCTGATCCTCTACCTGTACTTCCTCTGTGGTCCCACTGGGTGGCACCTGGCTTGGTGGTTAAGGCCAGCCAGGTTCAAATCCTGCTTCTGCCACCTACTGGCTGCGTGACCTTGGGCAAGTTCTGAGCCCCTTCCTGCCTTGGTTTCCTCACTGCAACATGAGAATACTGACAGTACCTACTTCTCAGAGTTGTGAGAAATGAGCGAGTTAACACACGGCAAGTGCTGGGAGCAGTGCCTGGCACCAGATAAATTTGCTAATTGCTATTATTTATCCCTTTGCCTCCTGATTGTCGCTTTGCTTGTCCTTTCCTCCACTTGGCTGGAAGCTTCTTGAGAAGAGGTCGTTGGCGCAGGGTCAGGTTGGTGTCACTTGTATCCAGCAGAGGCGGCCTGGCCTTCAAGTGGGGGCTTAGTAAACATGTGATAAGCAGGGGAGCCACACACTGGATGAAGTTTCTTGAGAAAGACACGTCTGCCCAACTTTCAAAAAAGTCCTCTCAAAGGTCTTTGCCAGCCCATGCAGATGCCAGTGATAGCCAGGGACTTGTCTGACATACACAGGAGGTCTGTGCCAAGGCAGGCTTTGAACCCAGGTCTCCAGATTCCAGTCCTGGTCTCCAACCCCAGCACTAACCCATATACGAGTTCCAGTAGCTTCCAGTCTGTGGTTCAAAACAAGACTGCCCCTACTTGCCCAACCTGCGCTGCCATGCTTGATTGCCTAAAATACAGGAAGATGAGCCGCTGGAAGCTAAACAAGAAGACAGAAATGGAAAAAGGACATTGAAGAGGACAAGAATATGCCATGAAGGGGCTGAATCCTATCATGAAGGGGCTGGAAATGAATATGAATTTGGAGCAAATGTGTCATTAGGCAAAGAGAAGAAAGACCTTGAGGGGGGGAAGGCAGGCCCATTTGGGATGCTGAGAGAAAGCTGGTGTGGCTGAAGCAGCAAGATGTTCTTGGCAGGAGGGTCTTCACAAACTCTCACAATGACTCCCAGTTTTGGGGTCTATCTGGGAGTTGGCCCCCCAGACAAGACCTCATAGCCTTTTAAGTACAAGTGTCCACAGGAGTGCTCTTCCAGAAGCTTGTGCCATCCAACTGCAATGCTTTCTGCCATGCTCCTCATTGTGCAATGAAAAGGGGCTAAGAGTTGGGATCCCCAAGGATCTGGAAAATTCAACCAAGGATCTGGGCAGCCAGCATTCTAGAAACCCATGGATGGCCTTCAGAACTCTGGTGAATGTCCCTTCCCCACTACATCCCCGCCCAGCCAAAGATTCTAGAGAATCCCTCCCAACTTGTCTACAGTGTTTTAACATTTCAGAAAGATCTTCTAGGGGTTTGGAATCCTGGAAAATTTCTGTAGTGTCTCAGGATTTCCAACAGCTTCCCCCAATTCTAATGTTCCGAAGTAGTGAAGACCTTCTTTTGACAGTTCTTGAGAACTCTACCATGTTTCGGGGTCCAGAGAACTGCCCCCTACTTCTAGCAATCTGCAGAAGGCCTGTAGCTTGCAGGGCTCAAGAAATGTTCTTCTGAGTCCACAAGTTCTCGATAAGCACCAAGTGAATTGGAAGGGTCCTGATACATTACTGGGATCCTGTGGAATTCCCCCAGGGTTTAGGGATCCTAGAAGTATGGCAGTTCTAGAGGGAGGATGCTGACTGTATTTGTCGGTTCTCATGCTGCTAATAAAGACATACCCAAGACTGAGTGATTTATAAAGAAAAAGAGGTTTAATGGACTCACAGTTCCACATGACTGGGGAGGTCTCACAATCATGGCAGAAGGTGAATGAGGAGCAAAGTCCCGTCTTATGTGGTGACAGGCAAGAGAGCATGTGCAGGGAACCTGCCCTTTATAAAACCATCAGATCTTGTGAGACTTATTCACTATCACAAGAACAACACGGGAGCCGGGCGCGGTGGCTCAAGCCTGTAATCCCAGCACTTTGGGAGGCCGAGACGGGCGGATCACGAGGTCAGGAGATCGAGACCATCCTGGCTAATATGGTGAAACCCCGTCTCTACTAAAAATACAAAAAACTAGCCGGGCAAGGTGGTGGGCGCCTGTAGTCCCAGCTACTCAGGAGGCTGAGGCAGGAGAATGGCGTAAACCCGGGAGGCGGAGCTTGCAGTGAGCTGAGATCCGGCCACTGCACTCCAGCCTGGGCGACAAAGCGAGACTCCGTCTCAAAAAAAAAAAGAACAACACGGGAAAACCTAGCCCCATGATTCAGTTTCCTCCCACCAGGTCCCTCCCACAATACATAGGAATTACAGGAGCTACGATTCAAGATGAGATTTGGGTGGGGACACAGCCAAACTATGTCACTGACTGAGAGATGGATGCATGACTTATGAGACAAGGGTAGTGAAGGCCAGTCTCCTTGAGTCCTATGTCTCTTTCTGGAAAAGGATGTGGGGTTTTGCTGAGCTGGAGTGTGAACTGGAACCGGGAAACTGGAAAATCGTGGCTGGCTCCAGCAGGAATCGTCCAAACATGAATGAACCAGTGAGGCCAGGGTCCCCCTGGGTGGTCCCCCTCCATCCTCCCAAGGCGATTAAGGAAAGCTCTCACACTCTCACGCTTGGTGCCAAGGCCTCCCCTGCCTGGGGCTGAGGACCTCCCAGCAAGCAGGCCCACAATGCAGTGAGATAAGGGTTCTGGGGAGTGGGGAGGAGCCCAGGCACAAACCTGCAGAGCCACCCAAGCTAACGTGGCATCGAAATTACCTATATTAGAAAATAAAGGCTTTAGGGCACTCATCAGGCTCAACCTCCCTGTTCAGGTCTCTGTACAAACATCACCTCCAACGGAACTCCCTGCTTAGGACTGCACCCCTGCCCCGACAGAGCTCCACTCTCCTGCTCTATTTTACTCCATAGCATTTATCACCATCTGACATGCCACGTATTTTGCCCTCTTTGTTTGTTGTCTATGTTCCATGAGGGTAAAAGTCCTATGCTTTATTCAGTGCTAGCCCACAGAAAGCAGGTTCTTATAGAATGTTTGCACTGAAAGCATCCATGAGTAATAATGACAGCAAAGACCACTAGCATGTATTTAGCACTAACCACATGCCAGGCTCTGTTCTAAACAGTTCTGTCAATATATATTGAATGAATTTTTTTTAACCTGATCATCAATTCCATCAAATTGCCATGTTGACTAAAGGTTGCTTTTGGCGAAACTGTCTGCAACTGGCAAAGCTACATGCTCCACTCTTTCCACATGTCAGGGAATTTCATTCGCAAGACAGTTTTGTAAAGAAGTACTGTTATTGTGTTCCTTCTGGGGATAAGTGACTTGGGCTCAGAGCAGTTGAGTCACTAGCCCAGGATCACTCATGGGTTTGAGCTTGGGTGGTTCCATCTGTGGGCTGAACCACAGCCTGCTCTGCCTGGTCCGGCTGGCTATGGTATCTGGCTGTCACCTTCTGTCCCTGGGCTCTGCTTCCACAGATTCTGGCCTTCCAGGAAGCCACCACTGTAGAAAACCTCTAATGCCCAGTCACAAGTGTTGCCTACCAATTCCTGGCCACGGGGGCTCCAACCCAAATGGACTCCACCACTCCCAGCTTCAGGGACCAGCCCTGCATAGACTCAGGAGCCAAGGGCCTGCAGTGGGGGAGACCCAGAGAGGCCCAGCAGCCTGCCCCAAGTCACACAGCACACTCAAGTATCCTTGAAACAGCTTGCTCTTATCTCTGGGTCCCCACTCCGCTAGGAAAAAGGGGGTACATTCCCAAAGCTAGTTTCCAGAATGATGGGTGGGAGAGCACTGAGTCTTTCTTTGCTTGGTCCTGCACTGGGGAGTGTGGTGGGGTAAAGCGATCCTGATTTCCTCAGGCCAGGTCTGAGGAGCACAGTGGCCAGTCTGAGGAGCACAAGTGGCCAGTCTGAGTTCTGTTCCAGGTGGTGGCTGTGACCTCCCTCCAGCAACCCCAGCTGCTCCCTGGCTGGCCCTCTGGTCTCAGCCTGCTGCCTCCCAAGGGCTCCCCAAGCCTGTGGCTAAGGCCGTCCTGCCCGGACCTTGCCTAAGTCCAGGTCATGGGTCTGAGGGGATGCCCAGCCCGAGGCCCAGCTCAGCTACTACTGGCTGAGGTGTCTCATCTCCTCTGTGTTGGTCTCTTTATAGTACCCCGTCTCCAGTCAGGCTACCTCCCACAGGTGGCCAGCGTGACCTAAATACAAATTTAGGCTGGTGATGCCTCAAGACCCTTCCATGGCTCCCCTCTGCCCTTGGCACAAGCCCAAACTCTGGTTGTGGCCTGGAAGGCCCTGTCCTTCCTGGCCCTGACCACCTTTGGAACCTCAGAGGTCTGTAACCTTTGCGTCCACAGCCCCTCCACCTTCCCTTGAACCAAATGCTGTCTACCCTCCAAGCCTTAGTCATGGCCTCCTTGGGAAACCTTCCCTGACCCCCTCAATGGTCACTGATCAAGTGACTTTCCTTTGTGCCTCCACAGTCCCTTGGGCTTCCCCCAGCCCATGTGAGGTGGTAAATGTCTGTCTGTCCCCCAGCACACTGTGAGCTCCCTGGAAAAGCCACCTTGGTCCTTGTTTGTCTTGTCACCTTATGGCTTGATTTGCAGTTGATGCCAGCGGTGTTTTGCTTTGTTGTTTTTCAAGGCTGGAGTGCAGTGGTATGATCATGGCTCACTGCAGTCTCAGCCACTTGTTTTCAAGTGATCTCCTGCCTCAGCCCCCTGAGTAGCTGGGACTATAGGTGTGTGCCGCCATGCCCAGCTGATTTTTTATTTTTTGTAGAGATAGGGTCTTACTATGTTGCCCAGCCTGGTCCCAAACCCCTGGGCTCAAGCAATCCTCCTACCTTGGCCTCCCAAAGTGTTGGGATTACAGGCACCCAGCCATCAGTGTTGTTTGTTGAATGAATGAATGAACAAATGAAGGAACCATGTGGGTCTGTTTCCCTAACGGTAAGCGGGAGAGTTAGGTTAGCCTCATAGCTCTTTCTATAATGGGCCCTCTCTCTCTTCCCCACAATTCCTCATGTCATACCTGGACTTCTCCGTAACCACAGACCCACTGTATATGGTTTGGCTCTGTGCCCCCACCCAAATCTCATGTTGAATTACAATCTCTAATATTGGGGGAGGGACCTGGTGGGAGGTGATTGGATCATGGGGGCAGATCTCCCCCTTGCTGTTATGACAGTGAGTCCTCACGAGATCTGGTTGTTTGAAAGTGTGTAGCACTTCTCCCTTCATTCTCTCTCTCTCCTGCTCCGCCATGGTAAGATGTGCTTGCTTCCCCTTCGCCCTTCTGCCGTGATAAGTTTCCTGAGGCCTCCCAGTCATGCTTCCTGTACAGCCTGCAGAGCTGTGAGTCAAATCGTGTTTCTTCATAAATGACCCAGCCTCAGGTAGTTCTTTACAGCAGTGCTGAGAACAAACGAATACAGCATTTTACAGGGCATTAATGCCATGAATCAGATATTGCTCACAGCCTTGACCCCAGATATTGCTCACAGCCTTGACCCTCACTAGAACTCAATGGGAAGGAAGCTGTGTCCCCCACTTAATTGACTGAAAATCAGAGTGTCCAGAGAGGGAACAGGGCTTGCCCAAAGTCCCAGCGCAGATCTATGGCACAAGAAGCCAGGCCTCCTGATCCCCACCAGCACCAGGACCCATGGTGACACAGAGTGAGCCCTTTGACCCCCCATCTCCCTGTGCACCAGGCCAAATCAGTTTCCCTCACGTCTCCTTCATGGAGATGCTTGCCATTCAATTGCCCCCCGCCTACCCAATGGCATGTAGCAGTTGCTTAATCAAAACTTGTATAATACATGAAAGGAGGCCAGGCGCGGTGGCTCACACCTGTAATGCCAGCACTTTAGGAGGCCGAGGCAGGCAGATCACGAGGTCAGGAGATCGAGACCATCCTGGGTAACATAGTGAAACCCTGTCTCTAACAACAACAACAACAACAAAATACAAAAATTAGCTGGGCGTGGTGACACGTGTCTGTAATCCCAGCTACTCGAGAGGCTGAGGCAGCAGAATCGCTTGAACCTGGGAGGCGGAGGTTGCAGTGAGCTGAGATCGTGTCACTGCACTCCAGCCTGGCAACAAAGCTAGACTCCGTCTCAAAAAAAAAATACATGAAAGGAGATGGGAGCTTGGGATATTCCAGACTGGAAGGGGACACACATTTGTGCCAAGATTCCTAGCCCTTCCTCTCTCTAACTCCCCACGGGGAAGTGACTGACAATCCCAGAGGACAGAACCGACCAGACTTGGAGCTGATGCCTCTCTTTATTCATGTACTTCATCCCCTGCTGCCTGGTTTCTCCTGAATCCCCTTGCTCCCCTAAATAGCACCCCCAGGCCCCGCCCCAGCCCAGCTTCAGGTGGAGTGGCTGCTGTCTCCATTTGGCAAATGGGGAGACTGAGGCCCAAGAGCACAGAGCCCAGTCTGAGGTCACACAGCAGTCTCCTGGGTTCCCATTTGGCCTTCAACGGGGAGAGAGGACTTGGCCTGGGCTCCGTGCACCCTCACTGCAGGGTGGCTGGCTGCGGCCACGTCGCAGGGAGCTGCCAATCTGGTCTCTGAGGGCCTCCAGTCTCTGGGCCAGGTTTGGAACCCCGGCCCCACCTAAGGAGCAGTGAGACTCAAGGCCTGCCCTCTCCTGGGCCCCTCCTCGCCGAGGTCCATCTGGGTCCCAACATCCTCTAGAGAAGCCTCAGGGGGTAGGTGCCCTCCACCCTTTCCCCCACCCCACCCCCATACACCACGGGCTCCAGCATACATCTGGGCATGCAGGTGCTCCTAAAAAGAGAATTCCAAGTTTGGAAGTAGAAAGATCTTAGAAGCCACTTCTCAATACCCACCCCATTTCAGAGATGAGGCCTGGAGAGGGTGGGTTCTACCCCAAGATCACAGAGAACATTAGGGGCCCCTCCCTGTCTCCCTTCTTCACCTCTCAGACCTGGTGATGTCTTTGGGGGCCTCACGGGCATGGGGGGTGCAGAAGGTACCACCTCCTCCTCCATCAACATCTCTGCCAGGACCCGAGTCTGAGTCCAGTCACTGTGACTCCTGGGCCAGGGTGAGTTGGGAGATGGGAGGTGAGCCTTTGAGCTCCCCAGACCAACCCCCTCCGACCTCAGTGTCCCAGGGAGGGACCCACCTCTCTCTTGGGCACTTGGCAGAGCCAGGGCTGCATGGGGGTGCCCAGGGTGGGGGTCGGGCAGATGGGGGCCTGCCACCTGAGGCCTCAGGGTCCAACACCTGCAGGAAAGACCAGAGCACACTCTGGGTGACCTCAGTCCTGCCTCTCTGTGTCCCACTTACCTGGTGCTAGCCATGAAACCCTGCTATGCCTACCCCACAAGGTATCAAGAATGTCAGGATGGCATAAAGGGGTGGGGTCCTGGTCGCCTTCTTCTGTGTGCAGCGGGTGGTTCTTCTCCCAACCTCTCCTGAGACTAGAAGCCTCCTGAGAGCAGGAACCATGTCTGGTCTATTTCCGAATCCTCAGAGCCCAGAAGAGAGGTTGGTATAAAGCAAGGAGCTTGGGGAGTTACTGAAGGAGTGAGTGAATGTACAATTCAGTAAATCCATAAGTGAGTAAATATGTGAGTGATTGAATAAGTGAATGACAGGATGAATTCCTAAAAGAGGGCAGGGTGGAGAGGAGGGAGGGTAAACAGCTATTTTAAACCCAGGCAGAGGGAGCCCTAAGCCAGCCATTCACTCCCCATGATCTAGCATGGAGCCCTGGAATCCCTGGGGCTCTGGACTGATGACTCCTAGATCAAGGGCTCCGGTTCTCCCAGCCTTCCCTCACTCCCACCTTGGCCTTTCCTACCTGGGGCAGGTGGCGCTCCCTTGGCAGGCAGGCCCAGTGGGCAAGGGGCACTCGACACAGTGGGCAGATGTGGCAGCAGGGGCAGGAGTAGACGGGTGGCAGTGCCTGCAAAAGGCTGCGTCAGAGGCTCCATGATGTCCCTACTTGTCACCCCTCCAGGCTGGGCAGTGAGACTCACGTGATAAGGGGGAGCTGGGGCCATCAAACAGGGACACGGTGGGGTCAGGCCAGGGCCCTGCTGGTGACGGTAGCTGGCAGAAAGGAGGCGCCTAAAAAGAACAGTGGGGTCTACGCCTGCAGCCTCCAACCCTACCACCAAGCTGGCTTTCAAATCCCCTTCCCAGCTAATACTCCTGGATCCCGTACCAGGTACCAGGCCCTGTTCTCAAGGTTTTACATGTTAACTCATTCTCTCTGATCTTTCAAACAAGCCTATAAAGTAAGCATGATGATGACCCCCATTTTACAGAAGAGGAAACCCAGGCAGTGAGAAGTTAAATGACTTGCCCCAGGTGACACAGCTAGTCGGTGGCAGAGCTGGAAACTGAACCTAGTTGGTCTGAATCCAGAGGCCAGCCTCACGCATTTCATTAAGCCTCAAGCATTTCATCCCTTTTTCCAGCTGCCCTCTGTCCGGAGGCCTGGCTCCAAGTTGGTGGCTCTGCTTACCTCTCAAGTGCATGGACCTGCTGGGCCAGGATGCGCTGCTCATTCCGGGCCAGGTCTTGGCTATTCTGCAGCTGGCTCTTTTCTTTCCTAGGGTAGAGCACAAGCCAGAAAGGGGTAGGAAATGGGGCTTGCGGGGGCATCAGTCAGCTCCTCTTCATTGCAGCATAGCACCAGCTCAGGAAGCAGGTGGGACATAGGGGAGCCAGGGACAGGGAGAGGGGGCAGCTTGGCAGAAGCAGCTTAACAGTGATGGGTGGGGGGGCAGCATCCCTCTGGCTGTGGGCTGGACCCTACCTGAGCCTCTCATTCTCCAGCATGAACTCCTGTAGCATCCCGTACAGGTTCCGCTGGGCCCAGGCCACCCGGGCCCCACTGAGCCCTGACGCTGCAGGGAAGCAGGAGGTGGTGGATCCACAGCAGCCCCAGACCCTATCCCCATCCTACTCTGCCTCCAGGGAGCTCATACTCTTGCAGTCCATTTGGTCCAGCTGGAATTGCAGGCGACGGTTCTCCTCCTGGAGCTGCAGCATCTCTGTCTCTAAACGCTGGGGCTGCTTTGCCACAGGAGACTGTAGGGAAAGAGGCCCAGGGCCACCTTTATGGTTGTATAAGTTGTGCACTGCACAAGGACTTCCAGGTGTGGGAAGTAACTGGGGCCTAAAATCCAGCCCATGCTTCACTCGTCAGCCTTGCATCTTGGCACAAGGCTGCATCTGCCTGGAGGGGTTACCTTGTCCTAACTGCACTGTCCTGGAGGGCCCCACTCTGAGCTGGACTCAGCTCTGAGTCCAATCCCAAACTCAGTTCTGTCCAAACCTTGGGCCAGATGATTCCAGACAAGACCCCTTATTAGACCCCAGATCAATTCCCACTTAACCATGATACCAACTGAGCTAGACCCTGAATCAGATTCCAACTCAAACTCCAACCCTAGACCTGCCCTAAACCTGGCATGACCCTGGCTGGGACCCTGACCTCACCCTACACAGCCATGACACCATTTCCAGGATTCCAATCCTAATCTCAGCTTTGACCCAGTCCAAGACCTCAATCAAGGGACTCAGGCTCCAACTCCTGCCTGATCGTCCAGCAGCTCCACGCCTGTCCCTCAGCCTGTGCCTGCCTATACTCACCTTGGGGGCCTGCGGCCGGGTGGTGACCCGCTGAGCTCGGCTTGCATATCGAAGGGTGCTGAGAGTCTCAGGAAGGCACTGGGCTGAGGGGGACACGCAGGCCACCTGGGGAGTGCACTCCCACTGAGTGCTCCTCTCTGGGGGCCCCCTCCTCAAGACCCAACCCTCCCTGCCAGGCCCCGCTTAAGTACCATGAGGGTGACCCCACGCCCTCCCAGTGAGTCTGCCAGCAACTTGGTGAGCTTGCTGTCCCGGAAAGGGATGTGGCTCTGCTTCCGCTGTGGGTCCAGCAGCAGGGAGATGCAGTGACCTGGGGAGAGACATCAAGAGTCGGGAAGGTTACATTGCTTGCCCAGGGCCATCAGGCTGGGAGGCTGCAGAGCTGGGCTCTCCACCCAGGCCTGCGTTGCCCTAAAAACCCATCTTTCCACATGATCTCATGACTCAGTCAGATTGGTCCCCACCGCCAGACTGGGACTCTTCGAGGGCAGAGAAGGCTCTGTATACCCTGACCCTCAGTGCCCAGCAAAGGGCCTGGTACTCAGGCACTCAGCAGGAAACTTCTAACAAATGGATTGAACACAAAGGAGTTTCGTGGGCATCTCGCATGCATGCCACAGAGGAATCCTGAGGGCCCAGTCCCTGAGGATCTCCAGGTTCGCTATCCTGGGGTGGGGATGGGGAGAAAGGTCAAGTCCCTTCCCTTTACTGGGCCTCAGTCTTCCCAGCTGCACGAGGGACATGCCAAATGTCTCTGAGGGCTCATCTTCTGCAGTTGAGTGGTTCTATTTCCCAAATTAGCATGTAACTTCATACACCGTTAGAGTTTATAGATTCATAAGCAGTGTTTTACGAAGGGAGAAGTCAATAGCAGAGCTGGGGCCAGAATGAGGCCTCTGGTTCCTGGATCGCAGCTCTTTAACCCTCTTCTATGCACTACAACTCCTCTGGTATCCCCTATTGTGGACAGCTGTGAGCCAGGTGCAGAGGAGAGACAGGAAATCACACTGGTGGCCCCCAGGTCTCACCCAGGGCCAGCAGGCTTCGGTTTATGCTGTTGGCCTCAAGCATCAGCTCCCCACGGGATCCCGTGGCTGCAACCTTCTCGCTGCCTGCCAGGTCCACAAAGCACAGCTTCCCACCAACACAGGGTGCCCCGGGGTCCACAGGAGGCATCTGCTGGGCCTGAGGGGTCAGAGCTTCATGGCGACTTGGGAGGGACTATCCCCACCAAAGCCACAAGGTTATGGGGCCAAGGGTTTCCACTAGTACCCCCCATGCACACCCAAGTTGGTTTGTATGTCCAGACACAGACTCTTGCTGGGTGGCCCTGGACAAGCACCTTCCCAGGCTGGGGCACTCACAGTTTGATGGCTGATGTAAAGGGTGAGCAGGGCATGGCTTCGGCTGGAGGCCTGGTTCAGGGTGTGTGCTGAGCTCCTTCGACGGCTGAGACCTGGAAGGGAAAAACATCAGGAGCTGGACCTGGTAGGAAGAACAGGTCATCACCAATGAAGAAAAAGGAGCAAAGGAATCCTGGTGGAGGAGCAAGCCTCATGCAAAGGCAGGGAGGCAACAAAGTGGGTGTTGTTCAGGGAACGATGGGATGCTGGGTCCTGCTGTAGCAGAGATGGGTGAATGGAGGATAGAGAAAACTGAGCAGAAGAATGACAGTCAGATTTGCATTTTATAAACATCTTTCCCAAGGCTTCGTGAAAGAAAGAGGAGAAACTGAGGTAGCGAGATCAGCTGAGAGGTGTGGCAAAGTGTTGGGGCCAGAATCTACAGTCAGCATCTCCAGTGTCTGCCAAAGGAGGTGTGTCCAATAAATACTTGATTTAACAAAAAGAATGAGGCTGAAAGGGAACGGCCTTTAGGCTAAGCTAAGAGGAATGACCTTGATCCTCGGGGTCCTGGAAGGGTGGAGGGTCTGGAGGCAAAGAGAGATGGGGTCTGCAGCATAGAGTAGAATGGATTGGCAGGGGAGAGCCTTGAGGTGCAGAGACCACCAGGGAGCAAGAATGAGTCATGGCTGAGGCGGAGGCCCTGGGCTAAAGAGAGAGCGTGAAAGGAGTTTGGAAGGCAGAATTAGCAGGCCTTGTTGGCAGTGGCTGCAGGGGGTACCCTTGGGCCATGTCTTTGAATTGTAGTTTACTGGTCCTTCCCCACCTCCCCCAGGAGTCATTTCTGAAGCTGCAGCTGCAGTCTAGGTCCCAAGTCCACACTCAGTGAATAATTGAGGAATGGGCACCCCTCCCCGCAAAACTCCCCGCGGTCAGCACACACCCATTTGCAAAAGTTCCATCAGGGCCTCCAGACTCCTAAATTCCACCACCCGCAGCTGCTCCACATAGAAGCCCTGAGTCTTGTTCCATCGAACAGGGAGGGGCCGGGGAGACCCCAGGCTCAGCAAGTCCCGAACCTGGGAGGGGAGGGAGGAGGGTGAGGAAACGGGGAAACGGGTCCACCCACCCCCAGATCTTACTGACAACAGAGTCCCCCACCGCCCCTTCTGCCCTTTGATCCAGGCTCCCTGGAAAGAAGCGCTCCGTTTCCTCATGGGCTGTCTTTCTATTCCTCGCATTCCCTTACCTGCTCATTGTAGATCTCCAGATAAGAGGCGCGAAGGGTGACAGGGGCACCCAGGTGCTGCACGCGGTCTAACAGCCAGGCGAAGGTCCTCTGCATGATGCCAGCCAGGCTAGGGGGTACGGGCACCCCCTCCCCCTGGGGGCAAAACCAACTGAGCCATCGTCATCTCCACAGTAATGACTACCCTCTGTAGCGCATGTATGATACCGTGCGCCGGGAAACGTGCCAAGTTCCCAAGCAATGGCTCATTTAACTCATAGTCGGTACTGTCACTTCCATTTTACAGATGAGAAAACTGAGAGCTAGGAAGGGGCCAAAGCTGAAGCCCAAATGCTCCAAATTGGGCAAGTCCCTTCTCTTTGGTCCTCAGCGTCCTCGTCTGCAAACAAATGGGTCAGGCTGCATCGTCCCAGTCCCTTTCCTCTGGGAGTCTGCGTCGCCTGCGACTCCCCAGGGTTTCCAGCCCACTCAGCCCCGCCCCGTGAGGGCTCCGCCGGCGCTCGCCCACCTGGGGAGGGGGTCCAGTCAGGGTGTAGGTCTTCCCGGAGCCCGTCTGGCCAAAGGTGAAGACAGTGCAGGAGAAGCTGCGGGCGGCAAGGGTGTAGCTGGACTTGGGCGGCTACCCCGGGTGGGGGTTGGGGGTGCGTCGGGGCCCCGCCAGGCCCGGCGCGGAGCGGAGGCGAAGCTTCACTCACCCCCGCAGCGCCAGCTCCCCCAGGCGCCGCACACCGCACGCCCGGAACACGTCCTCCTGCGTGCACGCCGCGTCTAGCACCGCACCGAAACGGAACGCCACTTCGGGACCCCCGCCTGGAGGGCTCACCTGGCGCAGGTAGGGCAGAGGAGCGGAGATCTCTGGAGGAGGGCGGGGCACCCTGGAGGGGCGGGGCACCCTGGAGGGCGGGGCACTCTGGAGGGGCGGGGCACTCAGGAGAAGCGGGGCACTCTGGAGGAGGGCGGGGCACCCTGGAGGAGGGTAGGACTCTCGATGAGGCACTTGGTGGGCGGTCACCCTGCCCTGGGGGTAAGGGGGACACTCAGTAGGGGCGGGGCATTCTGGGGAGGGTGGGACACCCTGGAGGGGCGGGGCATTCTGGGTGAGGGCGGGCACCTTGGGTGCGCGGGCCCTCAGAAGGGGCGGGGCACTCGGAGGGGTTGGCGCGGCGCACCATGGCGGAGGGCTGGGCATCCTGGAAGGGAGGGGCACTCTGGGGAGGGTGGGGCACCTGGGAGAGGAACACTCCGGGGGAGGGTAGGGCCTAGGGCAAAGTTGCCTGGGGGAAGGGACCTGGCGTCCCCGGGATTTGTTGGGGAGACAGAGAGACGGGTTCCTCACCTGCAGAGTCCGGGTCCCTGAGCAGTGCAGCACGCTCTGCTGCCCTCGACGTAGCTCGGCCGCGCTCATGGGACGTACCCTGGGGTCCGACAGAAGGGCAGATGGTACATCCTGATGTCTTCATCGATCCCTGCCTCGCCCAGGTGCCTCCTAGCCAACTTATACCCACCTGAGCACCACCTGGATGGGCGTTTCCGGCCCCTCTGGCCCTTGCTCCAGGCTTCGCGCGAGATCCCTGTGGGCAGCAATGCGAGTTACCATACCTGCACCCAGCGGCTGTTCAGGACTCCTCGAACCTCTCTGAAGATCTGCTTACCCGTCGGGTGACCCGCGTTCCTCCATGTCCTGCTCTGCACACGCAGTTAGCTCCGCCCGCGTCTCCTTTATTTACTCCCCCCAATACCCTCCCTTCTCCACAACACTGGGACTGTCTACACACTTCTTGCATTCCCACCCCATCCCCCATCCCAGGCAGCCATCCATCCGGAAAGGCTCCAGCCTGCCCAGGGCTGGCTCGTTAAAGATTTACCCTTCCTCACCCCTGCGGTGGAGAAAGTCTCTCCCAAGCGAGGGGACCCCTAGCTAGGGGGTTCTGGAGTCTGAGGATCCCTTGCTCTTGGCCAGTCCTCACAAGAGGGACCCGTGGGACCACTCGGACCCGCCTCCTTTGTGCCCAGATGGGGAAACCTAAGCAGGTAGGAAGAACTCAACCAAGGCCACAGAGCTAGCCTGCACAGGACCAGGCTCTACCCACTCTTTCCACACACCCACGCCCACCCCCAGCAGCGCAGCTCAGGGCCCAAGGAACCGCACAGGTCTCAGTCAGCTCTAGGGATGAGTCTCTGAGCTGACCTGAGAACAGGTTTCCAAGCACCTGGTAAAACACTGGGGCACCTGCCTCTCTAATGCCAAAGTTAATCCTAGGCCAGCATGATTGTTTAACCCTCTCCTGGTCTGGCTTATGAGAACAGCAGAGATGTCTGTGAGTGTGCAGGGATGGGGCAATCCCTTATTCTGTGCCAGTCTCCATGCTGGGCACCAGGGCAGAGGAGCCCCATGCAGCCTCTGACCCTTCCCAGCTCACAGTGTGTCTGGAGAGATGGATAAGTACAACCCAGCCGTGTGTAGGGCCTTTAGGGGGAGTACAGAGGCCTGTAGGAGCAGTGGGGGTGGGGAGGAGGTGAAGGTTTTTCAGGCAAAGCAAACAGAAGTCAGGATGGCCAGGGTGGGGTGGGGGAGATGAGTGTGGCACGGAGAAGTAGTTTGAGGCTGGACCTAGCTTATGGCGGGCACATCAAGGAGTCTGGACTCACTCTTCAGGGAACCAGGAAGCCATTAAAGGATTACAAACAGGGATGTGACACCATCAGATTGGCATTGTTATTATTATTGTCATCCTGGCTGTCTTTGTATGTTCTCTGAATATTTCTGCAAACTCTCTGGCCCCCAAACACACATTAGGGTGAAAGCCCTAAAAATCACTTTTTCTCAATGTAACACATTCTATACCACCACAAATGACAGCCAGCTATCAAAGCCACCCTACTGGAGAATGGGCTGTCTTGGATGGCAGTGAGCTCCCCAGGCAATGGAGATGTATAAGAAAGAGTCAGTTGACCTTTTGGTTTAGGACCCTCTAGCAGGGACTACAGGGAAAGTTCTGTAGAACAAAGAACCACTGCTCCCAGCTCTGACACTAACTTGCCACAGAGTCTTGGCCTCTCTTAACTTGTTTCCTTCCTGTAAAAAGGGATTAATGACTTCTCTCCTATTTGACATGGTTGTTCTGAGATTTCAATGAGACAGTGTTATTGAAAGTGAAAGTTGTAAAGAATTACCTAAAAACAAAAATAAAAATTCCTAGATGATCTCTAAGTTCCCTTTCAACTTTGAAGTTCCTTAATCTATTATATTTTTGAGTCCTTGAGGTGGATAAGACAAAAATTACTATCCCTGTTTTTCAGAGGAAAAAAAAAACTGAACAAAACAGTGAAAGGCAGGGAAGGTTACCTAAGGAGAAAGCAACAAATGGCAGAACTGAGAGTTTAAACCCAGAACTATGAGCTGTACATCCTGATGCTGCTTGCTATGGCAAGTTGCTTTTGTCAGGAGTAAACCCAGTAAATGAACAAGGTGCTCCTTTAAAAGTCCTTGAAAGTGTTGAGCCGGGCGCGGTGGCTCAAGCCTGTAATCCCAGCACTTTGGGAGGCCGAGACGGGCGGATCACAAGGTCAGGAGATCGAGACCATCCTGGCTAACACGGTGAAACCCCGTCTCTACTAAAAAATACAAAAAAAAAAAAAAACTAGCCGGGCGAGGTGGCGGGCGCCTGTAGTCCCAGCTACTCGGGAGGCTGAGGCAGGAGAATGGCGGGAACCCGGGAGGCGGAGCTTGCAGTGAGCTGAGATCCGGCCACAGCACTCCAGCCTGGGTGACAGAGCGAGACTCCGTCTCAAAAAAAAAAAAAAAAAAGAAAGTGTTGAAGACTATCAGTCACTAGCATCTTAGTGTGCATTGGTTTAGTCAGATTGTGTTCCCTCTTCAGGCTGGACTGAGATGAGCCACGCTGAAGGGATTTTTTTTTTTTTTTTTTTTTTTTTTTTTTTTTTTTTTTTGGAGATGCAGTTTATCTCTCATCACCCAGGCTTGAATGCAATGTTGTAATCCTGGCTCACTGCAACCTCCACCTTTGGGTTCAAGTGATTCTCCTGCCTCAGCCTCCCAAGTAGCTCAGATTACAGGTGCTCACCACCACGCCCAGCTAACTTTTGTATTTTTAGTAAAGATGGGGTTTCACCATGTTGGCCAGGCTGGTCTCAAACTCTTGATCTCAGGTGATCCACCCACCTCAGCCTCCCAAAGTGCTGGGATTACAAGCATGAGCCACCACGCCCAGCCTTGAAGGGATTCTGATAAAAGTGCAGAAACAGGGGATATGTTTCAAGCTGGTCAGTGGGGACTTGTGCACCAGGCTTCCCATCCTGGGTCAGAATGTGTACATGATTTGATGTCCTTTGAATCACAAATGCAGAAGCAAAGTCCAGGTTCTTTTCTCTAACAGTGAGTGCAAACATCTGCTACCCTTTAATTGAACAGTCATGAGCAAGCTTTTATTAAGCCTCCCCCAGGTGTCAGGCAGATTTCTAGGCACTTGAGATGCATACATTAGTGAACAAAACAGATAAAAATTCCTGCCCTTGTGGAACTTACCCTCTAGTGAGGTGGGAAAAGAAGATAATAAAAATAAGCATATAAATAACTTACATAGCATGTTAAAAGCTGAAAAGTGCTATGGAAATAATATCAGTCAGTGTTGGCGATGGGGAACAGGTTGTTGTTTATATAGTATAGTCATGGAATACCTCATTGAGAAGGTGACTTTTGAGGAAAGACTTCAAGGAGGAATGTGAGTTAGTCATGCAAATATTTGGGAGAAGATTATCCTAGGCAGAAGAAATGTCCAATGCAAAGGTCCTGAGGTGGAGTATGACCAGTGTGTGTTCAAGGAATGGAAGAAGGCCAGGGTGGTTGGAACACAGTAAGGGAAGAGTGGGAGACAAAAGATCATAAAGGTGGCTGGGTGCAGTAGCTCACCCCTATAATCCTAGCACTTTGGGAGGCCAAGGCGGGCAAATCACAAGGTCAGGAGTTTGAGACCAGCCTGACCAACATGGTGAAATCTTGTCTTTACTAAAAATACAAAATTAGCCAGGCATGGTGGCACAGGCTTGTAATCCCAGCTACTCAGGAGGCTGAGGAAGAATCACTTGAATCTGGGAGGCAGAGGTTGCAGTGAGCCAAGATGACACCACTGCACTCCAGCCTGGGTGACACAGCAAGACTCTGTCTCAAAAAAAAAAAAAAAAAAAAAAGATTATAAAGGTAATAGGAGCCTGGTTATGTGCAACCTTGTAGCCCACTTTAAAGATAAAGAAATATCTAGCACATCTGAAGCTGCTGAAAAACAAAGACAAAGAAGAAACCATAAAAGCAGCCCTAGGGAAAAATGCATAACCTTCAAAGTAGCAATAATAAGACTGACGACTACTTTTGAGTAGAAACTATGGATGCCAACAGACAATAGACAGTGCATCTTTAAAATGCTGGGATTAAAAAACAAAAATCAAACTGGAATTATATGCCTAGCAAAAGTATCCTTCACAAATGTAGGTAAAATAGACATTTTTAAACAAACAGAAGCTGAGAAATTCACCTCTGTTGATCATCACTACAAGAAACACTAAAGGAAACTTTTTACATGTTGAATGAGAACTAAAGGAAAAAATAAAGAGCACCAGAAAGAATAAATATGGGATGTATATAAACTCATTTTGAGGCCAGGCATGGTGGCTCAAGCCTGTAATCCCAGCACTTTGGGAGGCCCAGGTGAGTGGATCACCTGGTGTCAGGAGTTCAAGACCAGTCTGGCCAACATGGTGTCTCTACTAAAAATACAAAAATTAGCTGGGCATGGTGGTGGGTGCCTGTAATCCCAGCTACTCGGGAGGCTGAGGCAGGAGAATTGCTTGAACCCCGGAGGTGGAGGTTGCAGTTGGCTGAGATCGTGCCACTGCACTCCAGTCTGGGTGACAGAGTGAGACTTCATCTCAAAAAAAAAAAAAAAAAAAAGAGAATCATTTTGACTGTTTAAAAGAAAGTAGCACTAACTTTTTGCTACCATTATAATATATATAGAAGCAAACAGACATTACACTAGAATAAAGGATAAGTGGAGTGAATGGAGTTAAACCATAGAATTGTAGCGTTGGTTCTTCAATTGTTTGGGAAGTGATAAAAGTACTAACTTAAGGTAGACTGTAGTAGTTCAGGGATGTATAGTGACATCTTTAACATAACTACTGTAAAAATAAGAGTTAAAACTACGAAGCTAATAGAGAAAAATGAATTAAACTACTTGACTGATTCAAAAGAAGACAAAAAATGAGATATAAAGTCACAAAGATGTTGGGTGTGGTAGCTCACACCTATAATCCTAGCATTTTGGGAGGCTGAGGCAGCTGGATTGCTTGAGCCCAGGAGTTCAAGACCAGCCTGGGCAACATGGAAAAAAGCCATTTCTACAAAAAATACAAAAAGTAGCTGAGTATAGTGGCACATGCCTGTAGTCCCAGCTACTTGAGAGGCTGAGGTAGGAAGATTGCCTGAGCCCAGGTCAAGTCTGCAGTGTGCCATGATCATGCCACTGCACTCCAGCCTGAGCAACAGAGTAAGACCCCATCTCAAAAAAAGAAAGGAAGGAAGGAAGGAAGGAAGGAAGGAAGGAAGGAAGGGAGGGAGGGAGGGAGGGAGGGAGGGAGGGAGGGAGGGAGGAAGGGAGGAAGGAAGGAAGAAAGGGAAAGAAAGAAAGTCACAAAGAATAAATGGAACAAATAAGAAACAAATAACAAGATACAATTAAACCCAATTACATCAGCAAGTATATTAATTGTACATGGGCTGAACACTTCAAATAAAAGACAAACATTGTCAAACTGGATACAAAAATCAAAATGTTTCTATGTTGAAAAAAAGGAAAGGCAACTTCAAATTTAAGAAAAGAAATAACTGAAAATGAAAGAATTGAAAAAGTTGTATCACACCAGCCCTAACCAAAAGAAAGCAGTACAGCCATATTAACATCAGACAAAATGGACTCTAATGCAAGAAGCATCAACAGAGACAGTGAGAAGCATTTTATTATATTATATGATTCAACAGGAAGACATAATAATCTTAAATTGTATCCATCTAATAACAGAACTACAAAAAGGAATAGACAAATTCACCACCACAGATGCTAATCTTAACCCAACTTTCTCAGTAACTAAAGAACAACAGGTAGAAATTCAGTAAAAATATAGAAGATTTGAACAACACTGTTACCCAACTTGATCTAAATGACATATACAAAACACTATACCCAATAATGTGCAGAATACACATTATCTTCAAATGCACATGAAACATTTTCCAAAATAGAGGTTGGGCTGTAAAGCCAGCCTCAACAATTTTGAGTGATTAAAATAATATTGAGTGTGTTATCTGACCATAGAGGAATCAACCTAGAATCAGTAAGGGAAAGGTAACTAGAAAATCCGCCCTCCCTCCCCTGCTGCCAAATAATTGGAAATCACACGGAAATACTTCTAAATGACCTCTGGATCAAAGAATAAATAATGATGGTGATTAGAGAATATTTTGAAATTAACAATAAGGGAAGTAAACTATGTAGTTAGGCAATGCTGAGAAGAAATGTATAAGCTCTGCTCATATTAGAAAAGAAAAAACGATTGAAAAATCAGTCATTGAAGTTTTCATCTTAGGAAACCAGAAAAAGAATAGCACATTAAACTCAAACAAAGCGGGAAAGAAATTATGCAGCTAATAGCGGAAATCAGTGAAACCCGTAGCTGACATACAATAGCCAACACTTGTTTCTTTGATGAGATCAATAACTTGTATAAATGCTTAACAAACTAAGAAAGAAAATAAAAAGAGAAAATGCCAAGTACAAATATCAGAAATAAAAAAGGGAGTTTACTACAGATCCTACAGATATTAAAAGAGTAATAGAGGATATTATGAGTAACTTTATGTCAATAAATCTGAACGTGACCATATTTGTGAATTCATGAACAAATCACTTAAAAATCTCAATTTCCTAAAATGGATAAGAGAAAAGAGTAGGATATCTGAATCATTTTATATCTGTTCAACAAGTTGAATTTGTAATTAAAAACCTCCCCACAAAGGAAGCACTTAGCCTGGATGGCTTCACAGGGGAATCTTCCAAACACTTAAGGAAGTAATGAAATGAATCTTAGACAAAATGTCAGCAATAGAGCCAGAGGGAGAATTTCCAAATTCATTTTTTAAAAAATTCGACCAGCCTAACCCTGATATCTGATCCTTACAATGACATAAGAAGAAAAGAAAACTGCCAGCCTTTAGCTCTCATGAGCACAATTGTTAAGATTCCAAATAATTATTGGCCAATCAAACTCAGCAATATAGAAAATACATAATACGTGTGGATTTAGTCCAGTAACTCAAAAGTTGCTTGAACATTTGAAAGTCAATCAGTGTAATTCAACACATTGATAGAATAAAGGAGAAAATCGAATGGTCATCTCAATAAATACAGAAAAGACATTTGGTAAAATTTAACACTTGCTCACTATAAAAATAAAAGCTTTCAACAAACTAAAAATACGATCGAAATTTCTTAATTGAATAAAGGTTCTTTACCAGAAAAAGCCTACAGGTAATATCATATTTAATAATAAAAATAACTTCCGCTTCTCTTACCATCATCCTAGTATAGTAAGGCAGAAACGTATGTAGAAACTGGAAAGAAAGAATTAAGTTAATAAGACTGTCATTTTTCACAGTATACATAAATACACCGACATATGTGTATATAGAAAATTCTTAAGAATCTCCAAAGTCTCTGATACAATGTCAATATGCATATATTATATATACTTGTGAATTACATATAAACTACACAATTGGAAATTAAAATGTTAACATTTAGAGCAGCATCAAAAAACACAATGTCTTAGAAATAAATTTAATAAAAAGCATTTGAAATAAAATGTTGAAAAGAGCAAAACATTGCTGATATTTAGGAAGACCTAAATAAAAGGAGAGAATTACTATGTTTATGAATTAGAAGATAGAGCATTGTGAAGATGTTACTTTCCCGTAAACTGACATATGTAGATTCAATGCAATCCCAATCAATATCCCAGCAGGGACTTTTAAAAATGAAAATTGACAAGCTGACTCTAAAATTTATATGAAAATGCAAAAGACTACAACAGCCAAGATAATAATGGAGAAGAGCAAAGTTGGAGGACTTAATCTACCAGATCCCAAGACTTAATGTAAAGCTACAGTGATCAAGACAGTGTGGCATTGGTGCAAAGACCAGCGAATGAAATAGAACAGCCTCCAGCAACACATCTGTCCATAAGCATCACCTGATTTATGACAAAGGAAGCGCTGCCCTCAGTTGGGAGAATATTGTTCTTTTCAACAAATTGGGCTGGATTAATTGGATATCCATTTAGGGAAAGAAAAAAAAAATCCTTGATTTCATACTTTACATCATTCACAATATTAATTTAAAATTTATGGTGGATCTAAATTTAGAAGAAAATCTAGATGATATTTTCCTGACATTGAGAGTAAACAAAGGTTTCCTAAACAAGTCACAAAAAAGCACTAACCATAAAAAAAATTGATGTATTGGACCACATTGAAATGAAAAACTGTTCATCAGAAGATTGCATTTAAGAGGTAAAAAAGCAAACCGCAGACTGAGAAAAGTTATTTGCAATACGTATATCTGATAAAGGACTTCTATCCAGAATATATACAGAGCTTCTACAAGCCAGTAAGAAAAAGAATAACAACCCAACTTGAAACTGACCAAAAGGTTTGAACTGGCATTTTGCAAAATATGATATCCAAATATTTAATAAACATATGAAAATTGCCCAACATAATTAGTCACCAGGGAAATGAAATTAAAACCATAGTGAGATACAAGTACACACATAACAGAATGAATACAATTCAAACGAAAATGTTTGTGAACCATTTTCAGAAAACGATTTTGCAATATCTACTAAAGCTAAACATATCCCTATCCCATGATCTAGCAATTCCACTTAGGTCTCTGCCTAAGAGAAATGAGTGCAAATATCCAACAAAAGACCTATATGAGACTGGGCATGGTGCTTCTCACCTGTAATCCCGGCACTTTGGGAGGCTGAGGCAGGAGGATCGCTTGAGCCAGAAGTTCAAGACCAACCTGGGCAACACGGTGAAATCCCATCTCTACAAAAATTACAAAAATTAGCAGGGTGAAGAGGCTGAAGTGGGAGCATCACTTGAGCCCAGACGTTGAGGCTGTGAGCCGAGATCGTACCACTGCACTCCAGCAGAGGCAACAGAGTGAGACCCAGTCTAGAAAAAGAAAAACGAAAAGAAAAAAAGACACATATCAGACTGTTCATAGTAGCTGTTTAGCCACCTCCTCCATCACCACCACCACTATTTCTACTTCCATCATCGTCATCATTACCACCACTATCACCGTAACCCCATCACCACCATCACCAAAACTCAACCATCACCACCAACACCTACTTAACCAGCAGGCGCCATAGTCATTTAGTCACTGCAACCACCGTCACCACCATCATCAAAATCTCTACCGTGACCACCACCATCATCACTATTACTACGCTTCCATCCTTCGGAGTCTGGGCTTATTCATTCCAGGAAACTAAAGCTGCTAAGCTGGGCTCCCAGCCAGTGGCACCCCCATTGACCACGGTGCTCCCTGTTCCCACAGCTAGGGCTGAGTTCTTCTGTGTACCCCCTCTCCTCTTCACCCTGTTTTTGTCTGCAGACTGCATCCCTTCTTCAGGAGCAGTAAGTCTCGGCTTCCCCTGACGTGGTTGAGGATAGGACAGATGGAAGGCCTGCAGGGACCTTAGCAGCCGGCTGGGCACCCCGCAGGGCGCATCCCCAGCCCTCGCTAGAGGGCAGCAGAGCACCACGCCCCCACGGCCCGGGCGCCTCACAAAGGAAGCTTTGTGGAGCGCGGGCCTGCGCTTTGCAGCTCGCTCCTGAGCCAGTGCCCGGCGGAGGGGCTGACCAGCTGATGCGTGGTGAGAGACGAGCAGGCCCTCAAGATGCACTCTCCGAGAGAGTGAAGAAAGCAACACGAGTAATCAGGGGGCCTCCCACCAACCCCCTGCCCCCCGGTCCATCCTCTTCAATCCATTCTCCTCCAGTTAACCCAGGCATCCTTTCCTGGGAAAACCCTGCCCTGGCTCCCTCGGGCCTCTGAAGAGTGTCTGAGCTCCCAGCCTGGGACTCGAGGCCATTCGGGCTCTAGCTCCTGCTGATCCCTCCGGCTGTGGTCTCCACCACACTGCACCCTTGCCTCCTGCGCTCCACTCCCCAAAGCTTTGCTTCCGTCCTCTCCTTGGGCCGGTGGTTCTCCCTCTTTCAGGAGTGCTGTCTTCCACCGGGTGGACTCGCCCTGCAAGCTTTCCCTAGAATGCCTTCCCTGCCACTCCCTACCCGCCAGGACAGGTCAGAGCCCGCCTCTGAGTCCCCACAGTCTCCCGGCCTCCCCTCCGTTGCAGCGCTGATCACACTGAGCTTCTCTTCCTGTCTGCTGGGCAGCAGAGACTGCGGATGCTTCAGCCCTGAGCTCTATGAGCCAGCACAGGGCCCAGCACACACTGGGAGCTTAGCAAACATGGGTGGAAGGAAAGAAAGGAGCCCAGAAGGAGGCAGAGGGGCTGGTGAGAGGCCTGCCGGGTGCTTCTTTGTGTCCTTCCCCGGCCTCCATCTCTCTTCCCTCCCTTCCTCTGAGGGCTAACAAAAAACACTCAACTCCGTGATGCGAGGATTCATTTAGGGACTCATTTATCATGGAGATCATCAGCTGCTGTCACAAAGCTGCTCTCAAATGCACCCAGAAGCAGGGTGACATTCTCCTCGCCCGGGCCAAGCTGGCCTCTCAGACCAAACTGTCCGATGCAAATCTGGAATCCCCAGAGGGTGGAGGCCAGGCTGTACCAGGCCCAGGTGAGCCCCCGTGTCGCTGCTGTCTGCTCCTTCCAGCACCCCAGCAGCACATTACACAGGAGGGCTTATCGTCATTTTTCAGATACAGAGACCGAAGTCTTGGTGGGAAGAGGCCGAGCCCAGTCTGGGACTCACCCTGCCAGGCAGCGCGGCACAGTATTGAGGTGGAGCGGAGATGAGAAAGAAGGTCTGCGAGGAAGGAGGTTCTCCATGTATCACATGACAATCATCTATCATTGCTCCACTTGTACCCCCCGCAGAGGAAAAGCCAGATGGGTCCAGGGCCTGTTGTGAAATTTTTCCCAACAGAGCTTGCTGTCATCTTTAATTAAAACACGAGTGGAGGCCGTAGGACTCATTACGTTTCCCAAAATTCTCCATACAGAGATCATTGAATTCACTCCTATCTGGCTCCCTACTGCATTTTACAGATGGGAAAACAAAAGGAGGCCAGTACAGGCTGGGGCAGCAGTTGCATTCGTGGGAGAGCTGAGACTCTAGGGAGAGATGGAGAGCCATAGTAACCCATTGGTGCTCCTGGGCTGCCACTCTTTCCTCTAACTGCCTGCTCCCACCCCCAACCCAGAGGATACTAAAGTCAGGCTTTCCACTAGACAAGGAGCTTCTTTCTTTCATCCTTTCTTTTTCTTTCTTTCTTTCTTTGTTTTTCTCTTTCTTTTCCTTTCCTTTCTCTCCTTCCTTCCTTCCTTCCTTTCTTTCCCTCTTTCTTTCTTTCTTTCTTTTTCTCTTTCTTTTCCTTTCCTTTCTCTCCTTCCTTCCTTCCTTCCTCCTTCCTTCCTTTCTTTCTTTCTCTCTCTCTCTTTCTCTCCCTTCCTTCCTTCCTTCCTTCTTTCCTTTCTTTCTTTCTTTCTTTCTTTCTTTCTTTCTTTCTTTCTTTCTTTCTTTCTTTCTTTCTTTTTCTTTCTTTCTTTCTTTCCTTCTTTCTTTCTCTTTCTTTCTTTCAACAAAGTCTCACTCTATTGCCCAGGCTTGAGTGCAATGGCACGATCTTGGCTCACTGCAACCTCCGCCTCTTGGGTTCAAGTGATTCTCCTGCCTCAGCCTCCCAAGTAGCCAGGATTACAGGCATGCACCACCACGCCCCACTAATTTTTTGTATTTTTAGTAGAGACAGGGTTTCATCATGTTGGTCAGGCTGGTCTTGAACTCCTGACTTCAGGTGATCCACCCACCTCAGCCTCTTAAAATGCTGGGATTACAGGGGTGAGCCAATGAGCTTTTTGAGCATGAGGATCATATCCCAATGCCCAGAACAGGGCCTGATGCAGAGCCACATCCTCTAAATGTCTGTTTGATGATGGCATGATGGTCCAACAAGAGGAAACTAAACATCCTAAAGCCAGGTTTTGTCTTTTAGTAAAAACAAGCCTCTATGGTTGGTTGGGAAATCAAAGGACTCCAGGGTTGTTGAAACTCCCTGTCATTTCCAGGATCTGGCTCTTCTTCTAGGAATATACATAGCTTTTCCCTGAGTCAATGTCTGCCTACCATTCACCGGGGAATGACTTACCTATGAACTGGATATATTCCTCTAAAAATGGTAAGTCACTATGTAAAAATGTCAAGGGGCATTAAAGTCCATCTTTTGCACAATGGTGCCTTCATGTATCTGGAACCTTCTGGGTCAGAAGATGGGAATTAATATTTATTGAACAATGGGCACTTCTTTACTTCATTGTTACTAATAGTCAAAGTCTGGGCCTGACACCATGACTGTCCTCATTTTACAGATGAGGAAATCGGCTCAGAGATGTTCAATAACTTGCCCCAAGTCCAGCACCACTTTGGGCAGGTAGGCAAGTGGCAGAGTGGGGATCTTTCTCTTGCCAGTCCCTAGCTTCATCCTCTCCTTTCAGCAGCCTGCTTCCTTGAGCTGTTTTGCAGAGCTGAACTTCTTGGATAACTGAAGTTGAACTTTTAAATAGACAACTTGCCTTAGTTTAACCATCTCTGTTGAAACATGTTTCCATACCATCTTGCACACTGCCCTGCCTTCTTCTCTGGGAGATCCTGAGCGATGCTTTAAGCCAGTGGATCTCCACCCTGGCACCAGAATCTCCTGGATACCCTAGACCCCAGACACAGAGTCTCATTAATTGAGATGGGGTCGGGGCATCTGTATTTTTTAACCACTCCAGTTGATTCCCTCCCTGCCTCCCTCCCTCCTTCCTTCCTTCCTTCCTTCCTTCCTTCCTTCCTTCCTTCCTTCCTTCCTTCCTTCCTTCCTTCCTTCCTTCCTTTCTTCCTCCTTCCCTCCCTCCCTCCCTCTTTGTTTCTTCTTTCTTTCCCTTTTTATTTTTTTTTGATGGAGTCTCGCCCTGTCGCCCAGACTGGAGTGCAGTGACACGATCTCAGCTCACTGCAACCTCCACCTCCCGGGTTCAAGCGATTCTTCTGCCTCAGCCTCCCGAGTAGCCAGAACCACAGGTGCGTGCTACCACGCCTGGCTAATTTTTGTAGTTTTTGGTAGAGACGGGGTTTCACCATGTTGGCCAGGCTGATCTTTAACTCCTGACCTCATGATCTACCCGCCTCAGCCTCCCAAAGTGCTGGGATTACAGGCGTAAGCCACCACGCCCGCCTGCCTTCCTTCCTTCCTTCCTTCCTCCCTCTCTTTCTCTCTTCCTGTCTTTTCTCTTTTTCTCTCTTCTTTTTGACAGAGTCTCACTCTATTGCCCAGGCTGGAGTGCAACGGCACGATCTTGGCTTGCTGCAACCTCTGCCTCTTGGGTTCAAGTGATTCTCCTGCCTCAGCCTCCCAAGTAGCCAGGATTACAGGCATGCACCACCATGGCCCGCTAATTTTTTTGTATTTTTAGTAGGGATAGGGTTTCATCATGTTGGTCAGGCTGGTCTTGAACTCCTGACCTCAGGTGATCCACCCGCCTCAGCCTCTTAAAGTGCTGGGATTACAGGTGAGAGCCAATGAGCTTTTTGAGCGTGAGGATCACATCCCAATGACCAGAACAGGGCCTGATGCAGAGCCACATCCTCTAAATGTCTGTTTGATGATAGTATGATGGTCCAACAAGAGGAAATTAAACACCCTAAAGCCAGGTTTTGTCTTTTAGTAAAGACACTTTAGTAACCACTCCAGGTGATTCTTTTTTTTTGAGATGGAGTCTCACTCTATCGCCCAGGCTTGAGTGCAGTGGCATGATCTCGGCTCACTGCAACCTCCACCTCCCAGGTTCTCGCAATTCTCCTGCCTCAGCCTCCCGAGTAGCTGGGATTACAGGCATACACCGCCACACCCGGCTAATTTTTTTGTATTTTAGTAGAGACGGGGTTTCATCATGTTGCCCAGGCTGGTCTCGAACTCCTGAGCTCAGGCAATTCACCCGCCTCAGCCTCCCAAAGTGCTAGGATTACAACCTTGAGCCACCACACCCAGCCCACTCCAGGTGACTCTAATGCATAGCCAGGGTTGACAACCTTGGCTTTTTGCTTTTCTTGATGTCCAAAGTCATTAACCCCGCATATGTATTGGAATGGTTTCCGACAGAGTAATTTCCTGGGTCCTATGGGCTTTTAATTTTATTTATTTATTTTATTTTATTGTTTTGAGATAGGGTCTCGGTCTTATGCCCAGTCTAAAGTGCAGTGGTGCAATCATGGCGCATTACAGCCTCAATCTCCTGGGATCAAGTGATTCTCCCACCTCAGCCTCCCAAGTAGCTGGGACTACAGGCATGTGCCACCACGCCCAGCTAATTTTTGTATTTTTTGTAGAAACGGAGTTTTGCTGTCTTGCCCAGGCCAGTCTGCAACTCCTGGGCTCAAGTGATCTACCCACCTCGGCCCCCCAAAGTACTGGGATTACAGGCGCGAGCCTGTTCTGGCCTCGTGGTTATTTTGAGGATTGTGTGTGTCCTTCTAGGCTGTCCACCCTTCTCTTGGGACCAAACTTCCCGATGAGCCATTTCACTGAGGTTCCTGGAATCCCTCTTTTCATTGCTAGCTTGGAATTCACCAAGAAAGAATGAGCCAAATAGAGTAGAGCTGCCTACAAACCCTGCCTGAGGGGCCCTTGGGATCTTTAAGAGTTTTCCAGACCTTTTCTCTCTCCTAGGTTTTTCCACCCAGATGCTGACGACCCACTGTGTTGTCCGGTTGTGAACACAGATGGGTCCTCTTCCAAGAAGCCCTCCTGGATTGGGGCTGGGAGCCCTCCTCTGACAACCTGCAGCCTCCCGCACCAACCAGCCCTATGACTTTACCCATTTGGTGGTGGGGAGAAGGTGTCAACCTCTGTCTGCCTCACAGAACTCTAAGCTCTCTGAAGGCAGGGGCAAGATTATCTGATACACTGCATAGGTTTTCAGGGCATGTCCGTGACACTGAACAACAGCAGCAGCAGCTGGAACTGAATTTTCCTGGGAGCCCAGGAAAGGAACTAGACTTCTGAGCAGAGAGCAAGGGATGGAGAGTCCAGGAGAGCTTCCTGGAAGAGGTAGCATTGGCACAGGCTTGAAAAGATGGGCAGGAATTGGGACAGGCAGAGGAGAAGAAGGGAAGCATTTCAGGCAAAAGGGAACAGCAGAGGTGAGACAAGTGAAAGGGTGAAGTGTTGTTTAGTGGGATGAAAGGCTGGGAAGAATGGGGGAATCATAGTCCAAGCCTTCAGAGGACAGAAGCCCGGGAAACAGTCCTGGCTAAAAACTGATTTCCACTCCCTCTTCCGGATGAGCGGAACGTGGGGATGCTTCCTCCTTGAGGCTTTTCCTGGGAAGCCCCACCCGCCTTATCTGCCCGGAGGACACCGAGTTCCCAGGGCTGGATGGGTGCCAGCCCTGGCTGCTGACTTGCCGCTCTGGCAGCTAAGGAGTTGGAACGTGGAGCTGGGACTTCCACAGAAGTCCAGCATCCAAGTCCTCAAAGTTGGTCCCTCTGGAGCAGTGGGAAGCACGTCTCCCAAGCTGGAGTCACTATTCCTTGCTCTGTTGCCCAAGAGAACCCTGCAACATGCGCCCAGAGCCTCAGTGTCGCCATAGGTACATGGGGAGGAGCGTGGGCTAGAGGCGTCAAAAGCCCTGCCTGCTCCAGGGACCTGGGATTTCTGAGCGCAAATGCTGCCTTTGCCTCCCTAGGGGGAGACACAGCCCCCCACACACTAGATGAAACTCTCGTCAATCCCAAGACCGAGTCCTAGCCTCTCATCCAGCTTAGGTGGATTAATTAGCACCACTTTCTAGAGCTTTGTACCCTTCATTTCTTCTTGCCAGCTCCATCTACTTAGATCCCTCTCTTTTTCAGTTCTCATAAACTGGACCCTCTCTTTTCTCCCCAGAATTAAAGGGGTGCTGGATTCTCTTAGTCTTGCCTCCCTCCCTTGGCACATATGCCCACTTTGGTACTACTATTACTATGACTTCTACTAGTATTGCTGTCACTGTCTTCTCGTCGTCCTTCTAGTCCTTTACTACGATCCTGCCAATGCTTCTACTATTACTGCTAGCACTTCTTACTACGACCACCACAATCAGTACTTCTACTACTATTGCTTCTACTGCCTGTACTGCATCCCCACCCAAATCTCATCTTGAATTGTAATCCCCATGTGTTGAGAGAGGGACCTGGTGGGAGTCGATTGGATCATAGGGGCGGTTCCCCCAATGCTGTTCTCGTGAGAGTGAGTGAGTTCTCATGAGATTTGATGGTTTTAAAGTGTGGCACTTCCCCTTTGCTCACTCTTCCTCTCTCCTGCCGTCTTATGAAGATGGTGCTTGCTTTCCTTTCACCTTCCACATGATGGGAAGTTTCCTGAGTCCTCCCCAGCCATGAGGAACTGTGAGTCAATTAAACCTCTTTTGTTTATAAATTACCCAGTCCCAGGTAGTCTCTTTATAGCAGTGTGAAAATGGACTAGAACATAGTACTTCTTACTATACTACCACCAGTATTTCTACTGCAGTACACCCACCACGATTGCTTCTCTTGGTATTTATACTACTACCACTTTGCTACTACTATGATGATGTCTACATACTATTTGCAGCTACTCCTAATAGCAGCAAACATTATGAATCACACACAGTGGGCCAAAGACTGAGCTAAGCACCCTGTATCAATTGATACAATTTAAATCATAGCCACAGATGTCTGTGGCGTAATATTATTGACAAAAAGAGTCAAACTGTAAAATATTTATTTTATTATTAAAAATTATTATTAAATTGAAAATTATTATTAAAAAGAGATTTATTCCGAGCCAAATAGGAGTGACCATGGCCCATGACACAGCCCTCACTCAGAAGACCCTGAGAACTTGTGCCCAAAGTGGTTGAGTGCAGCTTAGTTTTATACATTTTAGGGAGACATGAGACATCAAACACATTAAGCTATGCATTGGTTCAGGCCAGAAAGGTGGGACAACTTGAAGCAGAGTGCAGGTGGGGACTCCTAGGTTATAGGCAGAGTAAAAAATGTTCTGATTGGTAATTGGTTGAAAGCTATTATCAATAGAAAGGAATGCCTGAGTTATGATAAAAGGTTGTGAAGACCAAAGTTTTATCATGCACATGAAGCCTCCAGGCAGCAGGCTTCAGAAATAATACATTGTAAGTGTTTCTTATCAGATCTGTGTTGATATTAAATGGGGATCGGCTTTTCCTGAATCCCAAAAGGAAGGAGGGCTACTGACACATGTCTGACCTCTGCTTCCCATAACTGAACCAATCTTTCAGGTGAACTTTGGAGTGCCTTGACTGAGAAAAGGGAGTCCAGCTGGTTGGAGGGCAAGGGGCTTAGAATTTTACTTTTGGTTGACAATATCCTCCCTCCTTTATTGATGGGGAAACTGAGGTTTGCAGAGGCTAAGTAACCTGCCCAAATTCATAGAGACAGTAAAAGACTGAACCAAGATCTCAACCAGCAACCTAACGACAGGGACCAAGTCTGAGATCTAGAACCTTTCTCCTTTGTCCTTTGTCTGCCTTCATGAGTGTATCCTTGTCTTATCTTCAGTCCTTTGGGAAGAATTATTTGAAGTCAAAGAAGGAAAGGGGGCCTACCTCTACAGATGTCTAGAATGCTGTGAGCAATGTACATAGTAGGTGATTAATACATATTGTTTGAATAAACTGGATTCTAATGATAACCTTTTGAGGTAGGAACAAGGATCTTGATGTTGCAGTTGGGGACAGTGAGATTTTCAGAAATGCTGTGGTCTATCTAAGAGGTGAAATTGGGACTAGATGCTAGAATTCAGTCCTTTCATGACCTCGAATGCAAAGTGAATTGTCCGACCTGACCACAAAGTCTTCTGTGTGCATTGTACGTCACAGTTTGCAAAGCTCACACATCTGTTATTTAATTCTCACAACAGCCCTCAGAGGGGGTGATCAGGTCAACTGTCATGATAAGGAAAACCAGATTCAGAATGCTAAGGCAGCTTTGGAAGGGCTCATGGAGAGACAGCAGCAAATCCAGGATTGAACCAGCTCCTCCCTACTAACCCGAGGATGGGAGCTTCCCGGTGAAGACTCCAAGAAGTCTCTCTTGGGACAGTCCCCCTGCCACTCCCGGTCCAGCCACCTCAGCCCCTAGGGTGGGCGAACCCATGGCCCCAAGGGAAGGAGAGAACCGGTTATTTCCAGCCTGGTACTTAAGGGCTGGCCAGGGAGGAGGAAGGAGGGTGTGGGCTGGCTGGCAGGCTCTGTGCTCCCAAGAGGGTCTGGCCTTTGGCTGCTGAGACCTGGGCAGGGGGTCAGGAACTCCTCTCCAAGCCACCCAGGCCAGCCGAAGCTGGGCGGGCGTCCCAGGAGAGGGCAGGCCACTCCCTCCCCAAAAAGGCAGGAGTACGAAGCCAATATGCACACAGGCGGCCCATTCAGCCCCTGCAGCTCCTTGGCCCCATCCTGGGCCGTGGCCCCCAGGCTGAGGCACTGCCCCTGCTGTTCTCGGGAGATGGAAACAGACAGCAGTTCTGATCAGGACCTGTGGGTCAGTGAAGAGCAAACACGTCCTGCTCTGAGCACCTATTGGGTGCCATCCATCCTCTGCAGCTCTGTAAGGTGGAAATTCCCGCCTCCCACGGGTTCCTCTCCCACTTGTGTGTGGAATGCGATCACCACGCTGCCTCCCTTTTGAAGCGCCCAGTGTTTCCTAACTCAGGACTTTTGCACATGCTGTCCCCATGCTGGGGGTGCCTTTCCTTTGGCTTCTCACGTGACTGGCTCCCCTGTCTTCAGGTCTGAATGTGAAAGGTCATCTTTCAGTGGCAGCTTCCCTGGCTCCCCTCCCTCATAGGTTCCCCCATCTCCCATGCGCACACCTTGTCTCTGTCACCTTCCTCTACTTTCTCCCAGGCATTCTTATTTATGTATTTATTTATTGAGATGGAGTTTCGCTCCGTCACCAGGCTGGAGTGCAGCAGTGTGATCTCAGCTCACTGCAACTTCCGCTTCCCAGGATCAAGTGATTCTCCCACCTCAGCCTCCTGAGTAGCTGGGATTACAGAGACACGCCACCACGCCCAGCTAATTTTTGTATTTTTAGTAGAGACGGGGTTTCACCGTGTTGGCCAGGATGGTCTCAATCTCTTGACCTTGTGATCTGCTGTCCTCGGCCTTCCCAAGTGCTGGGATTACAAGGCGTGAGCCACTGCGCCCTGCCCATATTTATTTTTTATTGATTTTTGTTTGTCTCTCTCCCCATAAAAATAGTCTATTTTATGAACTATCAGGTCCCCAAGGTCCATCAGAGGGCTCCACACCAGCTCAGTAGCCTGACGATGACTATGCCCCTAGAACCCTTTACAGTTTGTGAAGCATTCACCTACTTGCCATTAAAGCCTCCCAAGAATCCCATAAGGTGGTCATGGCAGCATTTACTACCTTATGGCGCTGTGACTGGGAATCAACATTTATCGAATAAATAGAATCAACATTTATTGAGTGAATAGATGGAAGGGAAGTGAAGGCTGTCGTCCACCTCGTCCATGTCCTCATTGTTAAAGAAGGCATCACCAATGTTGAAACTCTGGTCTGTCTGTCTCAAGGAGGCCCTCATTTCACCCGTGGGTGTGCTCAGTGAGGACACCATATTCCCTGCAGTGATTTTTTTTCTCAGCCCCAAAGGCACGTTCTTTATACATGGGGCATGGTGTCTCCTCCAACTTCCCGTCACAGGTCCTCCTACCTCTGTTTGCGTATCTCCAAAAGACAGGGAGCTCACCCCATCCGCCGCAATATTAGAAAGTCTCTTCCAATGCTCTACGACCTTCAGAACAATGGAACAGGCAGTCCTTCACAATGTTCTCAAATGCTGAAGAGGAAGAATTGCTGTCATTAGCACAAGGCTGTGGACTTGGACAATATACTTTTCTGTTTATTCATTGATTTTCTGAGCCCCAACCATGGGCCAGGCCTGTGGTGTCGAACTAGAGAGCAAAACAGCCTTGATGGCCGCCTTCTCGATGACGTGTCAGGTCCGTTGTGGCCTTTGGGCCCTAGAGTGGTGGTGGCAGGGGCGTGATGGAGGAGGCATGTGGAGTGGATCAGATGCTTCTGAAAGTTGATAGGGCACACATGTCACCCAGGGATCTTCCTAGGATGCAAATTCAGGGACAGCAAATCTGGGCAGAGGTTCTGTGTTTCTCCTAAGCTCTCGGGGGATGCTGATACCACTGATGCATGGACCATACTTTGAGTAGCAAGGTAGAGACCCGACTGACAAAATAAGACGTGAAGCCTAGAGCAAGTCAGGGACTTGCCTGGGTTCACTGGTCAGGCAGCAGGAGCTGAGAAGGGAAGGTCTACCTCCGCTGGGCAGGGCTCTGGAATTCACTGGGCAGGCTGGGCTGAGTGTGCCTTTGTGAGGCATGGCATACCTGGACTCACCCGAGCTGCCCGCCCCTGCCCATGAATAGCGGGCCTCTTTCCTTCCTGCATAAGGCCTGGCGGGCGCAAGCCCACGGCCGCCCCCTCCCCTGCACACACACTTACACACACTCACACACCCCTGCCGGCTCGGCTGCCCTCCCTGTTTGGGGAAAGTCAACAAGAGCATTTGAAAAGTCTTTCTGTGTGGAGAATCTGTTTGTATAGGGGGAGGAAACGGAGAGCTGGCCAATAGGTAGAAATATTAATGAAGCTTGTTATAAAGGGCCCATTCACGGCTCTCCGAGTAAATAGGGCTCTTGTCGGGCTGCCACGTTATCTGCCAAGTTCAAGAATGTGGTTTGAAAAAATAGAATTTAAAGGGGTGAGGTGGAGCCTTCAATGGCTGGCCTGCTGGAGCTGGAGCCAACTCCAGGAGGAGCCTCTGCTGTGGGGGGCTGTGGCTAGGGGCACTGGGGGTGCTGGGTCTTGGGGTGAAGGCTGCCTGGGAAGAGAGGCTGGGGAGGAGCCACTGGAGTTCCGACTCAGAGAGAATTCCTGTCCACCGGTGTGGAATGCCTCGTGCCATCCCTTCCTCCCCTTGGTGCCTGGCACAGGGCTTGCAACTCCTCTGCTCGGTCCCCCAACCCAGTCTACCTTAACTCTTCTGCCTGAGAATTTGCCTCTTGGGGTGCTGGTGGTGGGGGTCTCTGTATGGTAGGAGCAGGGCTTTGTAGTAATTCTTAGCTATAATGCTGTATTATTCTACAAACCTCAGCCATCTTCTCCCACCCCCTCATGAAGTTCTACTTTGTACATTCTTACCAGATGCTACATAAGAAAGAGCATAAAAGACTGAGATGTTCGACCCAGAGAAGGAAAGTGACCAGTTCAAGGTCACTCAGCAAGTGTGTAGCAGAACTAGGACTTGCTTCAACCAGTTTCTTGTTGGGTCATTGTTTCCGGCACTGAGGATAGTACCTGCCCTGAGGAGCTGTCTTGTCATTTCATATGTACAGTGTCTTACTTTTAGCCCTGGACTTAAAGCAACTTATAAGCAAGGGCCATGTCTTATGCTCAGTTTTACCCTGGCCAGCTGTGTGGTCTTGGACAGATGACTTTGCCTCTCTGAGCCTCAGCTTCACCATTTGTAAAATGGGGTCATTGAGACCAAGCCCTCCTTTCCAGAAGACTCAGTGAGAGGATGTTGGTGAAGTGCCCAGCGCTATGCCAGGCCCTCGGTGGGTGGCCCAGGAACAGTGGCTGAGGGCATTTCTTTTTCTGTCCCAGCCCACAGTGCAAGGGTAGAGACTCCAAGAAGACTGTCTCCTTTACGCTTGGACGCTAGAAGGCTGGTCTGTGCTGAGGGTCCTAAGAAGCTGGTAAATTGAGAGTCAGGGGTTTCTGCCACCCATGGCACTAGGCGGCAGAGACACATGTGTGTGTGAACTATCACGAGGGTCTGTCAAGCAGGCCCTGCAGGAAGCCCAGGCAAGCACAGGCGACCTTTCATCCTCTCTCCCAGAGAGCTGCAGAGAATCCACCTCTGTCAGACAAGGGTTAACCTGGGTGGGAGGGAATATTTACATTGGCTTTTCTTTGCAAATAAAAGGTGGTGGTGGGGCTAGGGGGTGTCCTATAAAACAAAAAGGAAACAGTCAATGCAAAAACTAAATGGAAATGCATTTTAAAAGACTCTGCCTGGAGCTTGCTGCGTGACCCTGAACAGTGGGGACTTAGGGAAAAATTGGCAGCATCCCCTTTAAGAAGTGGTGTAGCGTAGGTAGGACCATGAGCACAGGCTTTGGGGCTCACAGAATGAGGTTCAAATGTGGGCTCTGCTATTCTCTGGCTGTGTAACCTTGAGCAAATCGTGGACCTCTCTGGGCTTCCATTTCTTTGATTTGTACAAGAAAAGAGAAGAGAGGGTTAAAGTATGTGAAGGTCCCTGGCACATCATGGATGCTCATTAAATGTCAATTTCCTTTCCTTTCTGGGCCTCTTGGCAGGTCGAGGGGAAGTGTCTGACAGGTCTCACCAGCCAGACTGGAGAGAGACACAGCTCTGCAGGTCTCAGTGCCTGCACACCAGCTCAGTAGCCTGACGCTGACTATGCCCCTAGAGCCCTTTACAGTTTGTGAAGCATTCACCTACTTGCCATTAAAGCGTCCCAAGAATCCCATAAGGTGGTCACGGCAGCATTTACTACCTTATGGCGCTGTGACTGGGAAAGGGCAAGGGACAAGAATCCAGTGGTCTTGGGCGGGACCCAAGTCTGTCTTCATTCCTTCATTCTTTTAGTGAATATTGATCGAGGACTTGTTATGTCCAGGTACTATGCCAAGTATGGGAGATACACAGTGTTTAAAAATCGACACAGATGGATGGATGACGGATGGGTAGATGGATGGATGCTGGTCAGATGATGGGTGGGTAGATGGATAGAGAGATGGATGATGAATGGCTGGGTGGATGGATAGATGAATGGATGATGGCTGGCTGACTGGATAGACAGATGATGGATGGATGGGTTGATGGATGGATGGATGATGGATGGTAGATGGATAATGGATAGGTTGATGAATAGATGGGTGGATACATAGATAGATAGCTGGTTAGATGATGGATAGGCAGAAAAATACATGAATAGATGATGGATAGATGGGTAGGTGGGTAAATGGATGGATGGATGGATGGATGGATGGATGGATGGATGGTGGATGGGTGGCTAGGTAGATGCATAAGTGAGTGAAAAAAGGATGACAAGTTCCTTGAGGACAGAGTCCTGGTCTATTCTTTCCACCACTGGGTCCCCAATACTGAGGATGGTGCCTGGTACAGAGGGATTAATACTTGCCATATGAGTGTCTTCTTTGGTTGAGTAGACTCAAGAATCAGGCTGCCTGGGAGGCTGAGACCCAACTCTGCAACTTCATAGCTGTGTGATCAAGAGGAAGTTACTTAATCTTAAGGTTCCTCGGTCTCCTCATCTAAAAAATGAGGTTGACAATGCTTTATAGGTTGTTGTGAGGATTAAATGAGTTAATACATGGACATCCCTGAGATCAGAGCTGTGCCTGGTGCACACCAGGTCCCACGTACACATTGGCCACAATGATCATTTTTATGGTTTCATGTCTATGCTCCCTCCCGTCTCCTGAAAAAGATAATAAATCCTCTTAAGGCAGGGCTCTGGGCTCTGGGTGCCCTGCCTACTATGCCTTCTAGTAAAAGTATGTGTTGAGTCTGTGGTTTCAGTGAAAGGAAGATCTTAAATACAAATCGGGGCAAAGAACTCCAGGGTACACATTCCACTGGGGCCAAGGGCACAGTTGGCCCCTGACCGAGGGAGGCAGGATGGCAGGATGGTCAGAGCCTTGGGCTGGGAGAGGAAAGGTTGCATGTCCATGCTGGCGCTGGCATGGGCCTCCTCCTGGGGCCCACACTTCTTTGAGCTTGGGTCTCCGCAGCTCCACATTGACAGAGATAGTCTCCCACGAACCATTAAAGTTACAGACTGAGGAAACACGAATCAGGCTATCTTCGGCTCTTCATCCTCAATTTTCCCTTCTTTGAACGGATTTTTCCGGATCGGAAAAACTGAGCCTTTGCTAGCCTTGGAACACACATGCTCTCTCTCTCCAGGTCGAAATGCTGTGTCAGCGTCAGCTAGTGGTTGAGGATGGCACCAGATGGAGCGCTCATTAACGCCCCCGAGCAGCAGCCCAGGGTCCCCCCGGGTCACCTCCCCAGAGCACACAGGCTCAGCTTTCTCTCTGGGGCCGCCGACAGTCCCACCTTGTCCTACCCCTGCGATTTACAGGAGCCAGTGGTTGACAGAAGTTCCCGCCCAGCGTGGGCTCGTGGGCCCGTGGGCTTAGCTGGACGCCAAGAGCCACAGAAACAGCTCCCGCCCGCCTGCCCCTCACTCTGCAAGTGACTCACTGGGGTTTGGAGTGGGCCACCCTAGGGGTGGCTCCTTGTTGGAATAAGACAGTCACCCTCTAACAGAGCAGGCAAAGATGGCATGCCAAACCCCTTGCTTGGCAAGGCTTCTGACCAGAGGGCACCAAGGCATCTCCTTCCAGCCAAGGAATGGCAGGCACTCGATTGGGCATGGCCCTCTGGGAGCTTGGAGCCCAGATCCCCAGGTTCAGAGCAGGAGACAGAGACATAGCCAGAGAGGGAAGTTGATGAGGTCACAGTCACACAGCAAGTCAATAGCAGAGCTAGAACTCTGGAGACCAGGTTCATGGACATCTCATGCTCCCCCAAGGCTCTGCTGCTGAAGAAACCCAGGCTGGTCTCCTGGGTACCAGACAAAGTTCCTGGACATCTGGTCTTCAAGGCAGGTTGCTGGGCCTTCCAGGCTTCCAGGCAAGCCAATGAAGTCCCTTGTGTATGACAGAAAGAGAAAGGGATGTGGTGTAAGAGAAAGATTGGGCTTTACAGTTGGGCACAACTGGCTCTATAGTTGGACACAACAGGGTCTTGTCAGTTACTAACAGGATAAACACGGACAGGTTACTTTAATCTCCCTGAGCCTCAGCTTTCTCATCTGTACGATGGGGTAACTTATCACCTATACATGTTGGGTTGTTGGGAGGATTGCCTGATATCAAGTGTCTGAGGCAGAGTAGGCTCTTCATAATGGCAGCTACGGCAATGGCGAGGACTTCTGCTGTGACTGGCCAGAGCAGCCTGAGTGGAGGGCGTGGTTGGGACAGGATGCAGGCCTTTCAGGAGCTGGAGCACCATCCTGTAGGCACAGGCAGAAGAGCCCTAGGGCTGAAAAACAGGTGGCCTGCCCGGGTCATCAACTTGCTGGGGAATAACTGGGCAAGTCTTGCAGTTCTCCAGGACTCAGGTTCCCCATCTATACAATGGAGTGTCGGGACAGAGGAGCTTACCACTGCAAATTTCATGTTGGCCCAGCTGGTAGAATGAGGACAGCACCCGTGCTGGGGCTGCTCCCTGTCTAAACAGACATTGTTGGAGGAGGTGGAGACTCCAAGTGGGGCATACAGGCAGGAGGTGGTGGGAGGAAAGGAGCTGGCTCGGCTGGGATGGGCCTGGCAGAGCAGGGGCTACGGCCTCAGTCTTCTGGGCTGATTATCCAAAGTGAAGCTCCAGTACTTTCAGACAAGGCCCAGGTGCTCAGGACCAAGGCTCTTTTGCAGTAGCAAGGCGACCACTTGAGCGCCTCCCTGTAATACTGGGTGTCCTGGGCTGCCGCCACCCTGGTTTGGGGGTCAGACTTGCTCCTTTAGGTGAGGCCCAAGCAGCCCTGTCAGGTCTCCAGGAAGAAGGGAACACACAGAGAGGCCCTGGTTTTGTGGGCCAGGCTGTCACAGTCTCTCTGCCCAAAATTAAGCCTGCACCTCTGCATAAGCTCCTTCCTAAAGTGCAGCTCCACGTCTGCCATCTCCTCAGCCCTAAAACCTCTGATGGCTCCCCAGGGCCTGGAACCAACTTCATATCCTGGGTGTCTGTGACTTATGGAGGTGTTTCAGAGGGTCCCAGAAGCCTTGGGTGCCAATCATCAGGCATGCACGTTCGTCTGGGGCGAGTTATGTGGTTTCATCAGATTCACGTGAAAAACCTCCGTCCCATGGGCTGAAGTCCACACTCTTGATTGGCATTCAAGGCCCTCCCCAAGCGGGCCCCAGCCTGGACTCCTGGTCTCAGCACCTGCCTCTTCTCATGCCTCTCCCCACCCCACCCCATTGACAGACCTGGGATTCAGCCTAAATGATCCCCTTGTACTTCCTCACACTGATCCCCCTTCCCCTTCACTCCTCCAGGAAGTTTTCCCTGACTGCTTCTCCTTCTTCCAAGCACACATCATCATCCAGGCCCCCCGTTTGCAGTCTTTCTCACAAGCATCCTCCCTTTAGCATCCCATTGCTTTCACTGGGCACAGACCTTTCTATCTCTTGCCTGGACCCTCGAAGTAGCCTCATGTCCACTCACTCTGCTGCCCCCACCCCCACCCTACCCCTGGCTACTTGGCCAACCTCCCAGCCCTGTTTGTGTCACTCTCTTACCCTGGGGTCCCTTATCTCCTCCCAGGGAATCTGGGTGATAGGGCAGAGGAGAGGGAGGAGGAAGAGAAAGGGAGAGGACAAAAGACAGAAACAGGGAGGGCGAGAGGGACCTCAGAAAAGAGAGAAATAGAGTCAGAGCCACAGAGAGGCAGAAACAGAAAAAGATGCGTGGAAAGAGGATGAGAGGAGGAGGGAGAAACAGGGAGACAGGATATAGAGGCAAGGGGAACTAGGGAGGGGTGCGGACAGAAAAAGACAGCGAGATGCAGAGAAAGGCAGACAGGGAGAGGGCAGAGGGAGACCACCAGAGACGATCAGGATGCAAACACAGAGACCGCCAATGGAGAGGGCCAGAGCGGGCTTCGGGCAGAGCTAGAAAAGAAGACTGCGGCTGGGACAGCTTCCACCTCCCCCAGGGAAATTTCTCTCCAGTGCCTCCCATCCTGGGAGTGCCAGCCCTCCTCTCCTTCTCTGAGCAATAGATCCTCCGCAGGGCCCAGACCATGGGCAAGGAAGCAAGGCCTGGTACCCGATCCTGCTTCCTGGTGGCTCCCTGCCCTCCCCACTCTGGAGGCTCTGGCCTGGCTCCTTGTCCAAGACAAGGCTCCAGGAACCCCCATCAGTCTCCCCACCCCCTAAGAAGTGATTTGGATCAGGTCAATGGGGGCGAGGAGTCACAGAGATTTAGAATTACGAACCTTCAGGTTCAGAAAGTCCAAATGGCTGCCATATAAGGCCCAGGACCTTAACCTCTCTGAGTCTCTAAGGATGTGGAAGGCAGATTTGGTGTTGCCTGGGAGGGACATTGAGAAAGCTTGTGTTACACCCTCAACCTGCCCGCTCCCACCTCCCATACCTTCCCAATCCCAGTTGCGCTTGAAGCCGATCTCATTTCACCATATCAATGACCACTGCTCTGGAAAGCGGGAGAAGAAAGGGCCAGGGTGAAAGCTCTGGCCATTTAGCTAGGGCACACACGGCCCAGGGCCTATCTCGGGTTCCAGCTTCACCTCTGCATTGGCCTCTGCCTCTGCTTCTGGGAGATGGGAGTTAAGTTACCTGTCAACAGACGGAGCCTGGTTAACTGTTTTTCGCCTGGGAAGATGGCCTGGTCCTGCAAAGCCAGGGTCCTATTGAGAACCCTGGCTGGGGTACGGAAGAGCAACAGACATGGCCATGGTGATGATAACCATGGCTGGGCTCGTCCCGCTGTACTCTCCCCAAGCACTCTGCTTAGCGTTGCTCATCCTGATCTCAGTAACAGACTGTGTGAGATGGTACACGGATCCCCCTCCCCCAACCCACAGTTAGGGAACCTGAGGCTCAGGGCCAGTCAATGGTGGTGCCAGGATTCAATTCCAGGCAGCCTGACTTCAGAGCACTCATATCCCATTAAAGGATATAACAAGAGTGACACTGGTATTGGTGCCACCATTTCCTCTTGGCCTCCATTTCCTCATCTGTAAAATGCTTCCTAAAGTTGTCATGAGAATGAAATGCACTGACTCTTAGTGGTCTTAGAGCTATGCCTGGCCCATGCCAAGGGCTTAGGTGAGTCACCCACGGCGTCTTCATCAGCCCTTTTTGGAGATCTCTTTAATTCTCCTAGCAATTCTCTAAGGATGGTACAATAATCCCCATTTCACAGATGAGGAAACTGAGGCTCAGAAAGGTAAAATGACTTGAAAGTCAGGTAAAGTCAGAGCCAAGATTTGAACCCACGACCACAGAAGCAAGATCCTGTATTCTTAATGATTTTCATTGTGCACCAGAGAAAAAGCTTTTTCTTTCTTTCTTCCTTCTTTCTTTTTTCTTCTCCTTCCTTCCTTCCTTCCCCTCTCTTTCTTTTCCTTCCTTCGTTCCTTCGTTCCTTCCTTCGTTCCTGCCTTCCTTCCTTCCTTCTTCCTTCCTTCTCTTTCTGTCCTTCTTTGTCTCTCTCTTTTTCTTTTATTTCGCCCTCATTTTCTTTCTCTCTCTTCCTATAAATATTTATTGAGCATCTTCTACACACTAGGCCCTGTGCTGGGGCTGGAATCCGTGGCCTCCCCTAGAAGGACCTGAGTTCCCCGTACTGACTCTGAGGACCAGAGCAAGGTTTTCTCCTGCTCCTTCCTGACTGGCTGAACCTGGGGCTGCCTCCTCCCACTTCCTCAGCTGTAGCTGCGAAGGCAAGAAAGCTTTGATTGGGCCCCGAATGTTGGGCGGCTGGGCAGGTCTACGGGTATCCGGTTCCGGAGACAGGCGCCCCTGTGAACACTGCCTCCCTGTTCCCCACTGGCTCTATTTATCTTAATGCGAAAGTGCGCTGGTGGAGCCCTCGCGCAATTAGGTAAGACTTCATCTAGTGGAGCCAGTGAAAGAACATCTGTGAGGAAGGGCTGGTGACAGGGGATGCAGAAGGAGAGCCGACCCAATTCCCAGGAAGCAGAGGCCACCACCAAGGTCTGCCTGGGCCGTGGGCACCTGACTGGGACACAGGCATCCGGGCCCCAGACCTGGTGGGGCCAGAGTGAGAAGTGCTGTGGGCACCAGTCCTTGGGTGGTGGGGAGGGGAGTGGAGAGGGGTTGCCAAGTCCTCCAACGATCATCAGTCACCAGCCCTCTACTCAGACCCGCCTTCCTTCAGGAGCCCTCTCAGGCCATGTTCTGTGCCTTCAGCTGGGTTCCCATAGCCCCTAGAGCCTGCATCACTTGTCACAGGGATTGGAATTGCCTGGAATCTGCCTGCCCCCTTCTCACCTCTGGGCTCTGCTCTTGCTGTTTTCTCTCCGTGGGACTCTCTGCTTGCTTTCCCTCACTTTCCCCAGGCGCTCTTCAAATGTTACTTCCTCAGAGTCTTCCCTGACCACCCTAGCTAGATTAACCTCATGGTGACTTTTAAAACATGACTCTGAATTCTCTGACCTTCCTCCTGTCAAAAGGTGGGGTCTCTGTCCCTTCCCTTTGGATCTGTGTGGGCTGTGACTGTTCTGACAGTGTGCTATGGAAGGGACACTATGGGACTTCTGAGGCTGTGCCATAGAAGGCCATGGAACATCTGCAGTTTTGGCTGGGACACTTGTTCTCAGAGCTCTGAACCACCATGGCAAGTCTAACCACTCTGAAGCTGCCATGTTGTGAGGAAGCCCAAGCCACACAGAGAGGTCATGCGTAGGTGCTGTGGTCACTGTGCTGGCTGGGCTCATTTATCAGTTATCCCAGCCAACAGACTAGCATGCCATATTAGCGTCCCAGGGCTACTATAAAAAATTTCCACAACCTTAGTGACTTAAAACAACACAAACTTATTCTCAGACAGTTCTGAAAGTCGGAAGTCCAAAAGAAGTCTCACTGGGCTGAAATCAAGGAGCCAGCAGGGAGAATTTATTTCCTTGCCTATTCTAGCTCCTGCAGGCTTCCTGCATTCTTTGGCTCACAGCCTCTTCCTCCATCTTCAAAGCCAGGAGAGTGGCATCTCCTGATTTCTCTCTGTCTATGACCTCTGCTTCTGTCATCAGCTCTTTTTCTGCCTGTTTCTTTCCCTTGTAAGGACTCTCAGGATTACTTCAGCTCTATACAGGGGATCCAGGATAATCTCCCCACCTCAAAATCCTTAATTTAATCATATTGCAAATCCTTTGTGCTGCATAAGGTAGCATATTTCACGGGTTCCTGGGATTTGATTGTGGATATCTGTGTAGTGGGGAGGGCATTATTCTACTTACTGCATGTGAATGAAGACACCTCCAAGTGATTCTAGCCCCAGCTGTCCCAGTCATCCACAGCCATTTGAGTCTGCCCAATTGAGGCCCCATACATCATGGAGCTGAGACGAGCCCTTCCACTGTGCCCTGCCCAAATTCCTGACCCATAGAATCCATGAGCATAGAACTGGCTGTTGTGTTGTGCTCCTCAATTTACAATTTTTTTTTTTTAATATATAGCAATTGACAATGTTAACAAGCCCCATATTTCTCTTCATATTCAATCCACTTAGCCTGCTTTGTTTTTCTTCATGGTACTTATAAAATTACATTACACATTTATGGGGTTCCTTTATTTTCTGTCTCCCACTAGAATGTAAGGTCAGGGCAATCAATACTTGTTGCTGTATTCTTCTTCTTCTTCTTCTTCTCTTTTTTAGATGGAGTCACGCTCCATTGCCCAGGCTGGAGTACAGTGGTGCAATCTCGGCTCACTGCAACCTGTGCCTCCGGGGTTTAAGCAATTCTCCTGCCTCAGCCTCCCGAATAGCTGGGACTACAGGTGCAGGCCACCACGTCCTGCTAATGTTTTGTATTTTAGTAGAGATTGGGTTTCACTGTGTTGCCCTGGCTGGTCGAGAAATCCTGAGCTCAGGCAATCCACCTGCCTTGGCCTCCCAAAATGCTGGGATTACAGGTGTGAGCTACTGTGCCCAGCTACTTGTTGCTATATTTTAACCAGGTGTATTAGTCCATTTTTGCATTGCTATAAAGAACTACCTGAGACTGGGTAAAGAAAAGCCGTTTCATTCGCCCCTGGTTCTGCAGGTTGTACAGGAAGCACGGCTGGGGAGACCTCAGGAAACTTACAATCATGGTGGAAGGCGAAGAGGAAGGAGGCACATCTTACATGGCCGGAGCAAGAAAGAGAGCGAACAGGGAGGTGCTACGCACTTTTAAACAACCAGGTCCCATGAGAATTCACTATCACAAGAAACAGCAAGGGGGAAATCAATCCCCACGATCCAATCATCTCCCACCAGGCCCCTCCTCCAACATTGGGGATTTCAATTCGCTGTGAGATTTGAGCAGGGACACAAATCCAAACCCTATCACCAAGACTGGCAGATATTTGTTCAATGAATATACTCGTGTCTCCTCTATCAGGCTGTAAGCTCCCCAAGGTTAAAAACAGGTCTGTCTTAACAATCTCTGGGTCCCCAGAACACCGGCCAGGTCCCTACAACGAGCAGGGACTTAGTACATGTTAAACAAGTGACTCTCTTATCTTCATTTAAGCCTCACCTCCCTGAGAATCATGAATTCAGGGTGACTTGGAAGGTACATCTGAGTTCATCTTTCCAGGAGTCACAAACTTGAATGCCTCGGGGTCAGCTAGGAGCATAGGTACAAACTAGGTCGTGGCCTTGTAAGACACTTGGGAGTGCAGAGGCCTGTGGCCAACTAACTGGTGGATATGTTTGGATAATCAATTAAAACACATCTCTTTTGGTTATTCTTTTCTTCCTCTTTGGTCTCCCCATATTAGTTGGTGTTCTCCAGAGAGACAGAGCCAAAAGGATACGTATATCCTCTATGTGTGTATCTCACACAGACACATATATAGAGAGAGAAATTTAAGCAGCATTGGCTCACGCAATTAGGAGACCCAGGGGAGTTGATGATGTAAATCCCAGTTCAAAGGCAAAAAAGATGAGCAGCTTAAGTAGTGAGGGAGGGGAAAAGGTGGTGGGAGCACGGGTGGGAAATTCCTCCTTCCTACAGGTTTTGTTCTATTCAGATCCTCAACTGACTGAATGATGCCCACCTACACTGGGGAAGGTGATATACTTTATGGAATCCACTGATTCAAATGCTAATCTCACCTGGAAACACCCCAGAGACACACCCAGAAAGCAAGTTTAATCTGGGCACTCCATGGCCCAGTCAAGTGGGCACATACATTGAAACACCACACCCTCTATCCACCCTCTGCCCTTCCTCCGCTTCTCTGTGCCCCAGAAGGCTGTCCTCTCCAGGTGGTACTGCTGGACTTGGCTTCCTTGCCTCTGATTCCTGAATGGGTTTGGCTTATGGGAGACACTGACCAATCCAAAGGTAGGAAAGGAGCAAGGTCAGGGTATTTGCTTCCTCTCTTTCCTGCCGTGGCTTTGGTAATGACTGCTGTCCTGAGGCCACAGCTCCTGTCGGGCACCCCCTTCCATGACTCTTTCTCTTGCCTGGCCCCAGTATAACACATTTCCTTCCCTTGTCCCTCCACGCTACAGTCATTAGCTCCAGGGTGCTTTAGCAGCCCTGGTTGGTTCCCATAACCCCGCCCATTGTAGATGCCGTGACTTAAATATTTCCACTGAAAAGTTTTTATTATTATCAATAGTAGTAGCATCTTTATTTATAAGCTACTTGGTCATTTTTCCTGGAGCATTAAATGCTCTTTCAGCTGACCCCTTTGGAGTATGCTGTCTCCTGCCAGAATCCTGAGTGCGACAAACATTTGTAGACCTCATTTGGCCCTGGATTCTGGTCCAGTTCCCTAACCAGGCCAGAAGTTTCCCCTCCAGTCTCTGCCAGGGACATTGATTTCTGCTTGCCCCCTTCCCCCTCCAGTACTGGTTGTTTACCACCTCCCATTTTCACTCTTTCGTTGTTTGGCCCTTTTTCTCAGCATAAATGGAAATCTCCCTCCAGAGGTTCCTCTTAAGGCCCCCCAGATCCTGTGGACTATCTTATACAGGGGCGATGGTTAACGCTCCCCGACTGAGAGGATGGTTTCAGCTCAAATGCCCCTGGGACTTCACCTGGTCCTTGGACCTCCCATCTCTGCCAGTCCCAACTTCCTATCTAGACTTATAATAATTTGTCCATATCCACTGATTTTGTTCCTGGGCATTGGCATCCAAGGGTCCAGGCAGAGATCAAAAGCTGGATGACGGCTGGGCACGGTGGATCATACCTGTAATCCCAGCACTTTGGGAGGTTGAGGCAGGAGAATCGCTTGAGCCCTAGAGTTTAAGACAATACTGGACAACATAGTGAGATCCTGTATCTACAAAAAAAAAAAAAAGAAAAAAAAATTTAATTAGCCAGGCATGCACACCTATAGTCCCAACTACTCATGTGGCTGAGCTGGGAGGATTGTTTGAGCCCAGGAGGTAGAGACTGTGTGAGCTGTGGTCATGTCACTGCACTCCAGCCTGGCTATAAAGTAAGACCCTGGCTTAAAAAAAAAAAAAAAAATTGGTGGATGGGCTATAGTTTCTGGTAATAGTAACGAGTCAGGTTTCCATTAGACAGATTTCATGATCTTTGGCGACAACTTTCTCATGCACTTGACTTCAATCAATGTAATCAATGAGTTCCCCACACCAGATCTTCCTCACATATTCCCCCACCACCAGAATCCCATCACTGTCCGTGTTGCTCTGCCATGGACCAGTCAAAGGGAGTGGGTGCAGCTCTGGATCTGGTCCCCTTTCGGGGTTCTGGAGAGTCACTGTCATACCTATTTTTCTTCTTTTGAAAAAGTGAGACTTTTAGATTAGGTGGTTAAAAAAAAAAAAGCCAATGACTGACTAATATCCTCTATACCTGAGTCTTCTTTTCCATAGCACTTTATCAGCACTTGTAAGTTTCTATTTATATGTTGATTATCCCACAAAAGTCCCTCTTCCTACTGGGCCATGAGGCTCCACCAGGCTGGAAGCCTTGGTATCCTCGGGGTGTGGCACATCATCTGACAATGCTGGGTGCTCAGTAAATTTTGGTTGAGTGACTGCCTGGAGGAGTTAACCAACACCCTCCTCAGCTCAGCATTGAGTAGATAGCTCCCCAGATCACCAGGGGACTCTGTTCTGGCCCCCTGCCCAAACTGAGACACTCAAGAGCTTCCTTGGGGGAAAAAAGAGTATTTTTTTCCTGGTGGCCTGCCTAGCTGCCAGGCCCCCTTAAATGCCCCAAGAATATTCCTTCGAGGCTGTGCTGGTAGAACAGCCCAGAATTCTTTGAGGAGCTACATTGGGTTGCCTTTTTTTCCCTGCTGCCTCCTAATATTAACCTGGCGCTGAGCCCCTGGCCCCCACGCAGTGATGGGAGGCCCTGGATGGAGCCAGCTAACGGATCCATCTGGAAATAGAAAAATAATCCCAACACTAGCGGTTTTGTCTGGCTCCCCAGTGGGGTGTGGAGCAGGACTGTGAAAGGGGCTTTGAGGGCCGGCTGGGGAGAGCTGTGGACGCCTCTGCCCCCAGCACTGGCTGGGTACCTGTGCCCAGGCCCCCAGGACAAGGGGCAAATCTGCGGGGAGAGGGACCTGTGTCACAGCAAGATGGCTAGACTAGCCGGTGTTCTAACAGAGCCTTGAAGCTGCATGACCTTGAGTGAGTGGCTCAGCTTTTCTAGGCCACATTGTTGCCACATTGCCCCTACGTTCATAATGGGGGTTATAAGGCCTGTGCCTTGGAATTGATGTGACAGTTAAATAACATATCGTAGCTAAAAGAGCACCTAACATGGTGCCTGGAGCTAGAAAAAGGGCTAAGCAAATATACTATGGCAGTGACTAGTATCTCTGACTTCGGGAGGTGTGGCTGATAAACCACAGGGGGACCTTGAGCAAGCCCATTGGGCCTCCATCTTCACATATGGGTGACAGAAAGTGGCCCAGGTCCCTCCAGTCCTGAAAGCCAGTGAGGCAAGGTCAGCAGCTGCTTATCTGCCCCAAGGAGAGAAGGAGATACCTTATCCTCTGGGGAGCCTGCCGTGTGGCTAGTACCTGGACAGATCACTCAGAAGCGTGTGGAAGCTCCCAGAGGCCTATCGCCAGCACCTCAAAAGAGTCTCTGAGCGTCCTCGGGCCTCTCCTGGTGCTGCTCATTACTTCTGTATTTCCAGGGGGCCAAGTGGAGGAGGCGGGGCTGGGAGGAAGGTGTTCTTCCCAGAGACTCAAAGGGCCCAGGATGGAGGTCCTCTTTCCGGGTTCCGGAGAGTCACTGTCCGGAAAGGGGCCTCAGGCTGGCTCACCATGGCTCTGCTGCCTGCTCTATGCACAGAAACCTGCGAGGGGAGGAGCCCTGGGTCTGAGGTCCTGTATCCACCATGCTTTGTGTGTCTTTAGGCAAGTGATGTTCTTCCTTGTTGAGGCTTCTCATTCATCCATTCAGCAAATATGTCTTGAGTGTCACCTCTACTCCAGACTCTGTCCTTGTCATTACAAATGTAAACAAATGGCATAATATTTATTGTCCTTGGGGACAGGAAGATCACTGTGACTGGTAACTTTTCATGACAAAGGAGAACATCCAGGATGATTTCTAGATTTCTGTCTTGTAAAATGGTTATGCCAGAAGGTGGGAGGGACACCCTGGAGAGGGAGCAAGTTTAGGGTATGAGGACATGACAGTTTTAGTCTTAAACAGGTTGAGTTTGATGTATCCAGAGGACAGCTGTGGAGGACCAAGGGGAGTTGGATGGAGGGGCATGAAGCTCATGGGAGATGACTGTGCCAGAGATAGAGCATGGGACAGAAGAAGGGCCTGCCTGGGCTCACTATCCCGGCTTCCCCACGTCCCTCTGTGGTGGTGACAATGATGGTGATGATAAGAATGGTGATGAAGGCAATGGTGATGCTTGCTGATGGTGATAATGACAATGATGATGGTGATGACAACTGGCATGTATCGAGGGCTTCCTTGGTGCCAGACATGCCCCATATCAAGTGGTTTGCATGCCACCTTCCATTTAATGATCAAAACAGCCCTGAGGAGTCAGCCTTAGTACCCCTGTTTTCAGAAAGAACTGAAGCTGAGCGGTGGTCATCTTTGGCTGAGTTTCCTAGAAACAAAGCCGGCGGGTGGGGGAGGGGGGGAGAGAGAGAGAGAGAGAGAGAGAGATTCAGATGTGTGGGATTTAAGGTCTTGCTCTGTCGCCCAGGCTGGAGTGCAGTGGTGCAATCATGGCTCACTGCAGCCTCGACCTCCTGGGCTCAAGCAATCCTCCACCTTAGCCACCTGCGTAGCTGGGACTACAAGTGTGTGCCACCACACCCAGCTAATTTTTGTGTTTTTTGTAGAGATGGGGTTTTGCCATGTTGCCCAGGCTAATCTTGAACTCCTGGCCTCAAGCGATCCAAAGTGCTGGGATTACAGGCATGACCCACCACGTGTGGGATTTGTTGACAAAATCTGAGAGGGGTGAGGGCAGCAAAGGGGAGCAGGAGAGGGAAGGGGACAGGGGAGAGGTGAGTTTGTGGCATGAGCTGCACAGCAGGCACAGGCAGCCCTCTGATCCCCACCCCAGGCACTGGCCTCTCAAGGCATCACCTGGAGACTAGCAGCTGCACATTCGCTTTGGCACAGGTGCACGTAGGTATGGGGAGCAGCATCCTAGTGAGAGAATCTGCCCACATTCCCAAAGCTCTGGAGGGCTGAAGCCTAAATGACAGAGCTGGGGGTAGCCTTGCTCAGGCTGATCCTAGCATGTATTCAGGAGATGTTTGTTGAATGGAGCCTGGAACTTTCTAGGAGTCCTGACCTAAGGGGTCTTTTTGTCTTGCTTGTCCCAGAGCCGGGGACCTTCAGATCTCTGGCTGGGATGCACCCCAGAAAAAGCAATTCCAGTCTGCTGGGCCTCCAGCCTTTCTCCCTGTGTTGCCTGTGCCACAGCCCAGTCCTCTGTCACGGGAATCCTGAGGTGGGGCCGGGACACTGTGCCTGATGGGGAGGGGCTGTCAGACAAGAAGCCAGAGGCAGTGGCAGCTGGACAGACTCTTCCAAGGCCTGGGAACACCCTCACCCCTAGCTGCTGAAGGGAAAGAGTCTCATTCACAGGTGTGATGTCCAGGTTCCCCTGGCTGGTGAGAGCTAACCAGGCTCTCAGCGTCTGAGGGCCTCTGAGGGGCCGTGAGGGTCATGGCTGGTCTGGCTGAGTGTGAAGGGCACTCCTGGCTAGAGGAGTGTCTGCCATCTCCTCTCTGGGTCTGTGCTTGGAGTGTGTGAGTGTGTGTGAATGTGAGAATATGGGTGTTAGAGTGTGTGAGTGTGCATGTGTGTTTGAGAATGTATGTATGTGGGTGTGAGTGTGTGTGTATGAGAATGTGTGTGTATTAGAATGTATGTGTGTGTATGAGAATGTATGTGTGAGCGTGTGTGCGCACACACGCGTGTATTCTCTCTCTCCTTTGTCCATGCCTCTCTTCATTTCTCCTTCAGTCTCTTCTCCCTTTCAAAGCTATCTTTCTGCCAGTCCCATTCTGTATAACTCCTCTTTCTCTCTTTCTCCATCTTCCTCTTTTCTTCTCCATCATTCTGTCTCCTTATCTCTGTCTTCTCTCTCTCTCCTGGTTCCCTTTCTGCTTCCATCTCTCTCTCGAATTCTGTCTCTCTCTGTCTTTATCTCTCAGTCGCTCTGTCTCTTTCTTTCCTTCTTTCCCATTATTGCCCACAGCTGGGCCTGATGCTGTGTGACTGGGCAACTTGGGTTTCAGGCAGGGACTAGTGACATGAGTCATAGGGCTATAAAGGTCTGATAGGGCTGGACCACAGGGGCCTTTGTGGCTATGGGGTAACAAGAGGCCTTGAGAGCAGCCCTCCAGGCTCTGCAGCATTGGTTCCTTGGCTGCCCTCCTTGCCAGGCAATGCTGATTCTCCTCCAGAGGGCCAAGCTACGTTTGCATGTGTGTGTGCATGTCAGAGGCTTATGTGTGTGAGGGGAGAGGCTGGCCCCTGCAGCTGGGACAAAAAGAGCCAAGAGGTGCAGCCGCTTCCAATGGATGTGTGCTCCACCCCATCCCCAGCCATCTTGGAGCTGCGATTCCAGACCAAACTCCACTTAGACAACAGCCCTTGGTCGACTCTATTAAAGATGGCAGGAGGGACTCAACAAAGACCAAAGTCAAGGATGGTACCAGACAGCCAGTTGGAGATAGATATGCAGTAATGGGCATCAGGTATTCAGGACCCAACTGTACAGGAGGGGAAAGCCTGTGTACCATCCCGACCGATGCACTTATTCACAGATGGAGCCAAGCCCAGAGAGAGAACTTGCTCAAGGTTGCATAGTGAGTTATGGCAAACCCAGGGCCAGAAACCAGGGCTCCCAACTCTGTTTTGCACAGCTGGCAGACCCTGTCTCCCACCCCTCACCTCCCACTCCTCGGAAGGTGTGGCCTTCTCTCTCCCTAGCAGTTGTTGGGCCCTTTCCTAAGGCTGCAGGCAGAGCCCTGGGGATGGCTGAGCTAGTCAAGTCTAGTTATCTCCCCAAATGCCATCTTCTTTCCAGACCCCACCTTGCCAGTATTGCTACACCCAGCTATTTATTTATTTTTGGTGGGTCTCACTCTGTCACCCAGGCTGGAGTGTAGTGGTGCAATCATGGCTTACTGCAGCCTTGACCTCCCAGGATCAAGAAATCCTCCCACCTCAGCCTCCCAAGTAGCTGGGACTACAGACACGTGCCCACCATGCATTGCTAATTTCTAAATTTTTCTTTTAAGAGATGAAGGTCTCACTGTGTTGCCCAGGCTGGTCTCAAACTCCTGGGCTCAAGCAATCCTCCCACCTCGGCCTCCCAACGTGCTGGGATTACAGACATGAGCCACTGCACCTGGCTACACCCAACTTTAATTTCCCCAAGGGCCCCAGTACTCAGATCTTATTACCTCCTTCTTGACCCCACAACCTATCCCCCTGCTGATACAGTTTGGATGTCGCCTCCAAATCTCATAAATCTCATGTAATCCCCAGCATTGGAGGTGGGGCCTCGTGGGAGGTGTTTCGGTCGCAGGGGAAGATCTTTCATGGCTCAGTGTGTCCTCACGATAGTGAGTGAGTTCTCACAAGTTCTGGTTGTTTGTAAGTATGTGGCACCTCACCCCCCACTCTCTCTCTCGTCCCTGCTTTCGCCATGACATGTGCCTGCTCCGGGTTTGCCTTCTACCAGAGTAAAAGCTTCCTGAGGTCTCCCTGGAAGCCGAGCAGATGCCGGCATCATGATTCCTGTACAGCCTGCAGAACCGTGAGCCAATTAAGCCTCTGTTTTTTTTAGATGACCGGGTCTTCAGCATTTCTTTATAGCAATGCAAGAAGGGCATAACACACATGCCGTGCCCCATTCCTCCAGGGCCCAACTTGTGTCATTGTCAGCAGGGAGCCAGGCAGCTGCTCCAAGAACTCTCCCAAGATAATGTGCAAATCACTGTGTATGGGGTGATGACTGTGGGTGCTCATCTGTGTGCTGCTTCCTGCATCCCCAATGCAAGCAGGTGGTCAGCCCTTTAGATGTTCTGGTTGCTGGAGTTTGGAAAGAGCTGAAAGCCAAAGCTGTGTGATGTTAAGTCTTTTGTGAGCTCAGTGAGAGGATGAGGGTCCCAGAGGGGAAGAAGAGAGGCAGAAGCAAGGAGAAGAGGGAAGGTGGCAGGTCCTTAGATTCGTGGGGTTCAGATAAAACCTCGGGAGAGGAGGGGATGTTCCATGGCATTCCTAGGCAGGCTAGACCCAACATATTGACATTCTAGCTTCAGTAGAGCTTCCTATGTCTAAGACATGTCACCAGGTCACTGGACATAAAGGGACGTCTGGCCCAGTGAGCACCTCAGGGGCCACAGATGGGGACAGAAGGACAGAGAAACTTCTCAGAATGTGCTATGCTGCATAAGACCCCAGGACTTTTGCATAACCAGGGCAAGGGGCTGTAAGGGCGTCTCCATACTGACTAAGATGAATTTCCTCCAGCATGGTGATAAGTAAACTCAAAATGGCATTTCTAGTTTATCCGCAGGAAGTAAAGGAAGGTCATATTTCATGTACCTTGAGTTTTGGGCTGAGATTTAGCTCTCAGGCATGTTGAATATATGGATAAAATAATGAAAAAAGAATGGAGAGTCCCTGTCTGCCCTGCAGCACATTAGGGTCTTTCCAGAGACCTTCACCTAAAAGAACACCTCCTCTACATGGGATTTCCAACAGAGGTAGGCCATGGACTGACAATTTTGAGGCCGAAAGGGCCTCTGAATCACCCAGATATGGCTATTCTGGTGCTCACTGGGTCCATCAGGATGAAAGCAGTTAGGACTGGGTCCAGGGACAAGCCCACCTTCTCTGCTTTCTTGGATTCTGAGTCCCCTGGGGGGGACATTACAGCCCAAGGGGACATACTTACTGCCTCCTTTCTCCTGGCCCATAGGAGTGGACGCCGAGAGAGAGAGGCCAAGGCATTGGTGCCAGCTGCTGCAGCATCCTAGCCCACACCTGGTGATGCGGGCTGGGGGGAGCTGCTCAGGGCTAGGTGAGGGCCAAGTGAGTATCTGGCCAAAAAATGTCAGGAGGTGAGCTGGGCTCTGGGAGCCTTGGGCCATGGAATGCTGCCCATGATAGCTGGAGGAGCAGTCAGCTGGCCACACGGGGCTCCTCCACACGTAATCCCTGCCGGGAATGAACGCCCCCTTGTGCAAGATCCCTGTCTGCCTTGAAATAGGTCACAGAGTTGAAGGATCACAGAAATCCTAGCCTCAGAAGCACGGGATCATAGAAGCTGAAAATCAGTACCAGGCAGGATTCCAGGGTTTCTGAGCTTCTGAACTCTGGCATCAAAAGGCATTAGAAGTCTAGCACTTTTGGCATAAAATTTTATGGCTCAAGTGATCTAGGAACCACAGACTCCATAGAACCTTGTACTTGGATGACCCTTAAAGATTCTCAAGTCGGATCGACACCCTGATGCAACACTCCCTTTTAGAAATTTCCAGAAGGTAAAGCAAGGAGGTTATAGAAAGGAAAGACAGGACACAGGAGGTTTCTGTGTGGGATGATTTTAGGAGTTCTGGGTCAAGATTCCTGACCCCGAATGTCTTTGTCAGTGGCTATCACTGAAATTCCTCTGTTGGCTATTCTTCCTTTGGATCTTGCAAATCCATTAATCTCCAAGGATCTGCTGGGCCATAAACCCCTCCCCAGGTCAGCAGTGCTCTCGGGGCCTCTTCTGCGTGGCCTTGATGAGCAGAGCAACTCAAGATCCAGATGGCAACGCCAGGCCTCTTCCCAGCCCCCATCCTGAGACCCTCTCCCTGCCCCCAGTACAATCTTCCACCCCCAAAGGCCATCTCAGGGTCCTCCCTGCCTTTGCCTTGACCACCCAGCTCTGGGCAGGAAACCAGCTGCCTGGGAGAGGCTATTCCAGCAGTTCTGAGGCTGGCCGGGGTGGTACAGTGTGGTCCTACCTCTAATCCCACCACCGCCTGGGGGCAGGCGGCATGGGCAGCAGCCTATAATTTGGGGGTGAGAGATGGGACTCCCAGGTCAGCTTTGACCACAGGGTCCCCAGAGGAAGGGAGGGGTCCAGGGTCTTGGAGAATCAAAGCCTTCCTCTCAACTCCCTTGGTAATCATGAAGATGAAAATATTTATGGACAATTTTTCTCACTCTGGGGACAGGCTGAGCATAGAATGGGGCTTTTTTCCCTTGGCTATGGCTGACCTCTTAGGATGGCAGAAGCTGGGACAAACACAGGTTGTTTACCAGGTCTACAGAAGCCCCAGAGAGACACGGCCACGTACAGTTTCCCCTTTTTTAACACGGACGTGAGCCTCTGGAAAGATGCCCAGAGGAACAAGGGTGAGTTTCTACCCAATGTTAGCTTAATTCTTGATGGGACTGAAGGGATTTTTTTTTTTTCTCCCTGAGAGATGGGGCGAGTGTGTTTTGGTGAATAACATGTTTCCCATAATTTGTCTTTTGAAAACACAAGGAAATTTGCGTATGTGGCTGAAACAGCCTGGACAGAGAGCCTTCTGGAGAGGCCGGTCCTTCATTTCCCCACCGTGTCAAGCTGCTCGAACTCAATAAACACTTGTTGACCGAATGAATGGGTCATAGAAATGGTAAGCCGGAGCTGGAAGGAAGGCCCCATGGAGAGTCTCTGGGCCAAACTACTCAGGTTTCAGGCAGGGAAACTGAGGCCCAAAGAGGGGAAAAGGATGGAGACTGCATACAAGTACAGATATATGCAATTATGGATTACAGCTTAGAGTGAAGATGAGGGTGATAATGATAGTAGTGAAAGTCTTTTTCTGGGTATTGGGTGTTTTTTCAGTTTACCAAAAGCTTTTTCACCGGCTAGACTTCCAGTAAGACTGTGGAGGAGGCAAGAGAAAGATGAGAATTCTCTGCCTTGTGGACACGGAGAGAGAAGCTCAAGGATGTCAAGCAATCTGCCCTCTCAGCCAGAAAGGGGTGATGTGAGGTTCAGCAAACAAACCAGGCTGTTTTCCATCACTCGACAGACAGACACCCATCCTGTGAAATTCACTCCCCACCCTGAAAGGAGGGACCTACCTAAGCCTGAGTTTAAATCCCAGCTCTAACACATATGAGCTGTTGAAAGAGCTCACTGCACCCATTTAAGCCTCAGTTTTCCCAGCTGCCGTATGGGGCTTGTACTCCCCATCTATCCCTGTCGCCTCATGAACTGGCATGAGAATAGCATTCGAGAATGGATATGAACCCTCCTTGGAAATTGTCAAGCAAGCGTAGGGGCGCGTGGAGGGGGGGTCCTGGTGCTAGAATGATGATGTGTTAGTGGATCCCTCTGTCCATCCAAGGGAGACAGTGTTTCAATTCCAGCTCTTGAGATAAAAATAGCTTAAAGGGAGGAGGGGGGAAGCTCCCTAGGATATCTGGGCAGGATAAAAATAATCCTCAAGAACAGCTGGCTCCTTTCCTCCACTTTGGTATTCACCCGCAGTCTTCTGATCTCTTATTTGGTTTCCCAAGTCGACCTACCACCCCAGGCAAACAATCCTCCTTGTTCTGGGGCCAGGCGGTGGCAAATATATTCCAAGCTCTGGGAGTAGAGGCTTTGGAAGCAAGAAACATGAGTCCCATCCCAGGTCTGTGTACAACTCACTGTGTGGCTCTAGGCAAGTCATTCTGAGTCCTCTTCCCACAGTGCAGAGCTGGCCAGTAGAACTTTCTGCAAGGATGGAAAGGTTCTATATCTGTACTGTATGCACGGTAGCTACCAGGACTACTGAGTACTTATAATGTGGCTAGTGCAACTTGGAAACTTAATTTCTATTTTTTTTTTAATTTTCAGGAATTGAAATTTAAGTAGCTACATGTAGCTAGTGGCTGCTATATTGAACAATGCAAGCCTTTAAAATAAGGATGAGAAAAAGACCTGCCCCCTCATCCTGGGGTGAGAAGGACCCCTAATGTGTGCATAGAGCCTGGCAGATGAGAGATGCTCACTGCTTCTTCACTTCCTTCTCTCCTGACTCCTCCAAGAGTGTCTTTGAGTGGAAGAATTTCCCTTTAGAGACATTCAACTCCCCTGTGAACACTGGCTGGAGAAGTGGGTGGGTGGTGGGGGGAGAGAGACCCTGGGGGCTTCTGTGACGGACAAGGCCAGCTCAGAGAAGGACAAAAATGACTACATCTGCCAACTCCCACCTCTATTTTTGCTGTTTACAGACACCAGTGCTGGAAAGGGGCCCATCTTCGAAATTCCTTTTCATTGCGTAGAGTGGTTAAGCTCATGGGCTATAGAATCAGATGGTTCTAGGTTAGTGTTTCAGTTCCATCAGTTACCAGCTGTGAGACCTTGGGCAGGTTGCCAGTTTCTCTGTTTCTCATCTGTAAAAGGAGCAGAATAATGTCTACATCTGAGGATTTCGTGAGTAATCAATGAGCTAATATGTGCAAAGCTCTTTACAGGAGGCCCAACAGATATCAAGTGCTTAGAAAACAGATGTCATGGCCAATCTTATGTAAACAGAGCCTCTTAACGTCCACACCCACGCAGACCAGAGTCCAGTGAGATGTCTGCAAAGCCTATGATGCCATATCTCCAGACAACCTCTTTTTTGGTGGTCTTCAGAGTGAGGAAGTGACCACACACAGAAACAAGTCCTGGTACCCTCAGATGGCAGATGACCCATCAAATTTTACATTTGGAAGCCATCCTGAAGTTTCTAGTGCTTGGATCTCCTTTCTATTTCCCCTGCCAAATGAAAATCTCCTAAGACCCATCTAGAGACAGGAGCTCTGTCACCTCCTGAGGCCTGGGGGCTCAGGGATGGCTGCCTCTCTGTGACTTCCCACCCCTGGTCCTGGTGGAGTCTCCACTTTCCAGACTCAGTTTCGCTTCATTGTTTCCCCAGGCTGGAGGCATCTGCAGATCAGCCCTGGTCAAAATGCCCAGCACAGGAGCTGGCTTCCATGGGTCAGAAGCAGAGTAATCTTTGCTGAACTGGAAGAGCTAAACCTCAAAAACTAACACCTCTCCCTGGTTAATAGCCAAGGATGACTTTCATCAGTGTGTCTTATTTTGTGGGCAAAGAAACTGGGTGATTGATTCATCTATCTACTCATCCACTTCCTCACTGGACAATAGTTATTAAGCACCTACTGTGTGCCAAGTCCTAGGAACACAGAAATGGATTCCTGTCCTCAAATTTCACAAGCTGGTGGGGGAGATAGCTACACTGAAATTAATTGTAACAGAGTGATATGCGCTATTAGGTCAGGGCCAGGACAAGAAGAGGTGAATAAGATACTCGTCTCAGGGACAAATTCAGTATAGTGCCAAAATCTCAGTAAACAGGATAAATAATATTTTAATGGCTTTTTTTTTTTTTTTAGATGGAGTTTCACTTTTGTTTCCCAGACTGGAGTGCAATGGTGCGAGCTCGGATCACTGCAACCTCCGCCTCTCAGGTTCAAGCGATTCTCCTGCCTCAGCCTCACAAGGAGCCGGGATTACAGGTTCCTGCCACTACGCCCGGCTAATTTTTTGTATTTTCAGTAGAGACAGGGTTTCACCATGTTGGACAGGCTGGTCTCAAACTCCTGACCTCAATCGATCCACCCGCCTCGGCCTCCAAAAGTGCTGGGATTACAGGCATGAGCCACCGTGCCCGGCTGAGATCAAACTTTTAAATGAAGACAAGATCAGAGTTATTAATTTTTCCTTTTGCTTCAGGCTCCAACATGGCTTGGCATGGCACTGTATTATGGGGGCTGTATGGGGGTGTGGCTGCTGTGAGACAGAAAACACATCTGATCCAGTCAGTGATGTGCTGGAATTGGCCCAGACCAGCTGGCATGCCTCTTCCCAAATTTACACTCAAAAACTGCATGTTGTTAGCTCAAAATTGGCCACAATGGACATCTTTACACCATGGAAATTGGCAGATGCTAAAAATCAGGACTTTCCCCTCCGTTTTCAGAAAGTTGGCTGTTAAATATTTACCAACACATGGCTATACGCAGCCTGCAGTGGGGTGGGATGAGCCAGGTGTGGGGGATTTAAGAAAGGTTCCCCAGAGGAGATACTTTCTGACTCTTGCAGAATAAAGATCTAGAAAAGGAGAGAAAAAACATCCCCCCTACCCTGGCCAAAGAAGAAACTTAATATGCAAAGCACCAAAAGAATGGGAAAACCTGTATTTTATTTAAGAAACTGCAAGGAGCTGAGTGTAGCTGAAATGTGTGATTTTGAAGAAGAAGGAAGTTTTGAGGAGGCCACAGCACCAAATGATGACCCCAAATTGAGCAAGATCTGGGTCTATGCTCAAGGGATTCGACTGTAGATCCAGTGGAGAAGGAGGGAGGGAGCTGCTTCTGAATTGTCCATAGTACTGGGCTAGGTAAGAGACGGCAGCATGAGCTAATAAATGTTTTTAGATGGAGTTTCGCTCTTGTTGCCCAGGCTGGAGTGCAATGGCGCAATCTTGACTCACGGCAACCTTCACCTCCCAGGTTCAAGCGATTCTCCTGCCTCAGCCTCCCGCGTAGCTGGGACTACAGGCATGCGCCACCACGCCTGGCTAATTTTGTATTTTTGTTAGAGACGGGGATTCTCCATGTTGGCCAGGCTGGTCTCAAACTCCTGACCTCAGGTGATCCACCCACCTCGGCCTCCCAAAGTGCTAGGATTACAGGCGTGAGCTGTTGCACCCGGCTGCTAATAAATGTTTAATACCAGGGTCTCTGGGGGAAAAGAGCCCTAATTAATAGCATTTGCTAATTTCTGAGGTGTAAATACTCCCGTCACAGCCTGTTTGAAGCTACCTTGGTGATATCACTAAACACCAAGTTGAGAAGAGGTGCTTGGTAGCATATCATTATATTGAATTTCCACCCCCCACACTTACAATAGATGTAAATAACTTCAAGCGTATAGAAAACAGTAAAATAACTTGAAAGAGATGAGTTTGGGGTATTTTATCACTTTTAATGTAACTCACCTAATTGTAAGTTTATACAATTAAAGTTTTAATAATGGCTTGTTTAACAGCAGCTCACACGATTTTTGAAAATTCAGCCGTCTGTCCTCTTGAGCTTATTCCAGGTTTCTCCCACTGGAGAAGGCATTTTGGTCCATTTCTATGGAAGTGCTGGGGGCTCCCAGATGTCCTGGGCTTCATTTTCCTAACCTGTGGGACTAGAGCAGATTTACCATGAAGTCCCAAGGATCCCACACATCCAAGACTCTGGGTGGCTTCCTGGGATAAGGCAGCAGTCCCCAGGATACCAAAGTTAAGAGCAAATGATTCTCAGAGAGATTTTCATCCAGGAAAAAGAACAGTGCGATGCCAGCTTTGGCATAATATTTCACGTCCTCATCAGCTGTTCACTTCAAGAATGCTGTTTTATTCAGAAGCCACTGGCACCTAAACCATCTGAGAAAACAAAAATAACGATAGTAGTAATAAATACAACCTATATTTATTTTACTTTTTCCATGCACTAGATACTGTTCTAAGTGCTTTATATACATTAGCTTACTTAATCGTCAAATCCTAGGCACAAGGTAGATATTATTATTAAGATATCAGTGTAAAAGATGAGGATGCTATTATTATCACAATTCAAATGGTGGAGAAACATGGATACAAAGAGTTAAACAACACACCCAAGACCATAGAGCCAGAGATGGAAACTGGGATTTGCACCAGGTAGCCTGCTATTAGCTACTATCCACATTGACCACAAAGGCGGCAAGAGAGAAGGAAAGTGCTTTTGCAGTCCAAGGCAACTAGAAAAGATCTCATTAGCTTGAGGGGCATATTGTGCCAAGATCATCTGGATTTGACCTGATAGCTCACCTTCCAGGGACTGGTAAAGTTGGGAGAAATGAGTAATTACCACGGACGTGCATGTCAGTTTCTCCAATTTCATAGGTGAGGAAAAGGCTTAGAGAGGTAAAGGGAGTCTGTCTCTCCAGGTGCTATGGCTACTCTAAGGTGGCACTGTGTGTCAACTTGGCCGCACCCTGCAACCAGCCTCAGGCAACGGGCTTCATATGAAATCATAACTCTTTCTAGATATCTAGATAGGTGAGACACCAAATAAGAATCTGGTTGAAAAAAAATGCAGAAAAGATGGGGTGAAATACCCCTCAATGAATACATTACCCAATCTAAGAGCGAGAGGAGTGCTATCACCCATCTCTGATCACCTATTAGAGTATTTATTGTCATCTCCCTTTTAAAAAGTTTTTTAAAAAATATTTTGAGACAGAGTCTTGTGCTGTCACCCAAGCTGGAGTGCAGTGGCATGATCTTGGCTCACTGCAACCTCCGCCTCCCGGGTTCAAGAGATTCTCCTGCCTCAGCCTTCTAAGTAGCTGGGATTACAGGCATGCACCACCATTGCCCGGCTAATTTTTGTATTTTTAGTAGAGATGGGGTTTTGCCAGGTTAGCCAGGCTGGTCTCGAAATCCTGACCTCAAGTGATCCACCTGCCTCAGCCTCCCAAAGTGCTGGGATTACAGGCATGAGCCACTGCACTCAGCCTGTCATATCCATTTTGCTTGTGTAAACACCTGAGGCTGTGGTAGGATCCTGCCCTAAGGATAGCAATTAGGGCTCCATTGAAAGAAGACCGGTAGGACTCAAAACGACAATGTGTACACACCTACAGTTCTTTCAGGAAAAGGGCACAACATTCCAACTGCATTAACGTAAGAATCTGCTTCACAGCTAAAGACCATCTCTAGCAAGGGGTCTGGAGAGGCCAGGCATGAGCCCCCATTGTCCTTCCCTTGAAAGGCCATACCAATATGTACTTCTTCGCTCGGATCAGAAGCCACAGACGTGAGTATGGAATACCTACAACCCAGGAGTCCCAAATGGAGTCTCACCTGAAGTTTTTCATTCCCGTTTGGTCATTTTAGGTATATTCTTGCTATGAAACCAGCGCCAGTGGCAGTTCCCTCCATGGGTCTCATGAAAGCCAGGTACAAATTGTTAGTCCCTTGTTATTAGAAAACAATGCTGACAAGTTGGCACAAATCACCCTGAAACTCCTCAGAGCAACACTATTTATCAGCATGTTTCATGCCTTAACAAGGTCATGCAGTCACAGGCCCGTAAGCCACAAAGACAAGGGAAACATATTCAATAAGCATTAATCCAGATAGGCTAAAAGGATAGATGATACTTTCTTTTTTTTTTTGATGGAGTCTTGCTCTGTCGCCCAGGCTGGAGTGCAGTGGTGCAATCTCAGCTCACTGCAAGCCCCGCCTCCTGAGTTCATGCCATTCTCCTGCCTCAGCCTCCCGAGTAGCTGGGACTACAGGTGCCTGCCACCACGCCTGGCTAATTTTTTGTATTTTTAGTAGAGACGGGGTTTCACCGTGTTAGCCAGGATGGTCTCCATCTCCTGACCTCGTGATCTGCCCACTTCGGCCTCCCAAAGTGTTGGGATCACAGGCGTGAGCCACCATGCTCAGCCAAGCATAGATGATACTTAATAAGGGCTCCACTCAGGGGGACAAAACTTTACTGCACCAGAGGAGGGAGGCACATGAGAAAATCTTAGGGGTTTCTAATGGTCATCAGCTCAGTGTGAATGTTGTGGTGTGGCTGCCAAAAAAGTTAACATGCACGCAGGTTGCATTAACAGGAGCATAGATTATATATGGGAGAAGGTGATAGTCTTGCTCAACTCTGTGCTAGCCAGATGCCACCCAAACCCTTGAGCTTTGCTGTGGTCACTTGGCAGTAGTTGGGTACTGACTGCAATGCCCTTGGAGAAGACAATGATGGAAGATATGAAAGGGGTATCAGATGAGGAGTGATTGGAGGAAATGAGAATGCTGGGCCTGGAAAAAGGAGGGCCTGTGGGGAAGGCAGGGTTGTTACTTTCAGAGAGTGATTTGAGCCACACAGTCAGGCTTCAGCTGATTCAAGAGTTGCTGTTCTCAATAGTCACTGTAAAAGGAGCTCTAGCATGATGACACTTGGAAATGCATCTGAAAAGCTCTTTGCAGAAATGGCTTCTTGGATGGGAGGCATAGTGGGGGGTGTGTGTGTGTGCGCGCGCGCGCGTGTGCGTGTGTGCGCGTGTGTGGCTCCTCTGTCCTCATTTTGTGACAAGGAGAAGCATCCAACTTTTCCTGGAACTAGCCGCAAGCAGTAATGTATCACATTGCATGGTCTGGGCATGGGGTAATGAGGCAGCCAAGATCTTGGAGTGCAGATTGCAGCTGGAGGAGGGAGAATGAAGTCTCTCTAACACAATTGACTCTCCAATGTGGCTGACAGCAGATTTGCCACATAGGAGTTGACTGACCGCATCATGGAACCAACCAGGCACTGGACGAATTATCAACTCTGAAATTCACCAGGTGGTTCCATCACCGGCTGACGCTGACTGGCTACTCCTCGCATTGTGAAGGGAACTCATCCCCTGCACGCGCGCGCGCTCACACACACGCACACACGCACATGTGCACACACGCACATACACGAGTCTTGGTATATTGTAATGAACACTGGACTTAGGGCCACAGTTCTAGTCCCAGTTTTGTCACCTTGCTGCTGACTGAACTTGGGCAAGACTCTGATTTGGATTTGGTTTATTCATCTCTAAATCAGAGATGCAGATATCTGTCATGTCAACCTGATGAGGTTGTTGCATGAAAATCCAAAATGCTAAACGTGACATTGTTTCGGCCATGAATGGAGGAGGGGATTGTTATTGTCATTGTCATTGGGATCTCCTGGTCTATTTGGTACAGACCAAAGTTTTTGTTACATTGATATATAAGCTAGGATGCTTTCAGCTGCCAGTGGGGGAAACTCAACTAAAAGTGGTGTCAACAATGAGGGACACTTGTTTTGAGAAACGTCAGTCCAACCTGGCTAAAAATACAAAAAATTAACCAGGTGTGGTGGCGGGCGCCTGTAGTCCCAGCTACTCGGGAGACTGAGGCAGGAGAATGGCGTGAACCCGGGAGGCAGAGCTTGCAGTGAGCCGAGATCGCGCCACTGCACTCCAGCCTGGGCGACAGAACGAGACTCTGTCTCAAAAACTAAAAAAACTAAAAAAACAAACAAACAAAAAAGCGCATCCCCCCCGTTCTTTCTTTCCTTTTTTTTTTTTTTTTTTTTTTTTTTTTTTTGAGGCGGAGTCTCGCTCTGTCGCCCAGGCTGGAGTGCAGTGGCTGGATCTCAGCTCACTGCAAGCTCCGCCTCCCAGGTTCACGCCATTCTCCTGCCTCGGCCTCCCGAGTAGCTGGGACTACAGGCACCGGCCACCTCGCCCGGCTAGTTTTTTGTATCTTTTTAGTAGAGACGGGGTTTCACCGTGTTAGCCAGGATGGTCTCGATCTCCTGACCTCGTGATCCGCCCGTCTCGGCTTCCCAAAGTGCTGGGATTACAGGCCTGAGCCACTGCGCCTTTTTTTTTTTTTTTTTAGGACGGAGTCTCGCTCTGCTGCCCAGGCTGGAGCGCAATGGCGCAATCTCATCTCACTGCAACCTCTGCCTCCTGAGTTCAAGTGATTCTCCTGCCTAAGCCTCCCAGATAGCTAGGATTACAGGCATGCACCACCACGCCCAGCTAATTTTTGTATTTTTAGTAGAGATGGAGTTCACCATGTTGGCCAGGCTGGTATCGAACTTTTGACCTCAAGTGATCCCCCTGCCTCAGCCCCCCAAAGTGCTGGGATTATAGGTGGGAGCCACTGCACCCAGGATCCTGTTCTTTCTGCCTTCCTCTTGGCCACCCTCAGTCTGTTGGCCGTGGACCTAGGGCTTGTCACCTCACAGTGGCAAGATGACTGCAGCCTCTCCACACAGTACAATCTCATCCCACAAAGTCCAAAGGGCATAAAGGGACATGTCGCTGGTCTGTGTCCACTTGAAAAGGTGGGGAAAACTTTCTCAGAAGGCCCCAGCATATGCAATTCTTCTCATATTTCAGTGGTCCAACTGTATCTTATGTCCATGACCAAGCCACTCACTGGCCAGAGGAAGGAGGCCACCATGCTGGGCTTTGTTCAAATAGGGTTCAACCCTTGGGGTTTGGGAGGGACACAGTCTCCACTGAAGGACAAAGAGGTTGAATGAAGATGAAACTGTTAGCAAAGACACAACAACAGTGTCCGCCCCTGTTGCAGGGATGTCCTTGGATGATGGTCAACCCGCTCCCAGCTCTGCCTCTCTTCCCTCCCTCCCTCCTTCCCTGCTTCTTCCCTCCCTTCTTTCCTTTGTCCATCTAAGATTTACTGAGGGGTTCTATGGACATGACACAGCCATAGCCTTGCAGGGCTCCTTGTTGTATAGGTGTGTGGTGTAACAGGCAGGATGGGGGCTGGCATGGCAGAGCCGAGGGACAGGACTCCAGTGAAGAAGAGCAGGAAGGGCATTTCTAGGCAGAGGTGGCCACAGGAGCCAAGGCCTGAAATCATCTATTGCTTTCATCCCCACACTGGGCTGCTGGGGGTGACCCAGAACTCATCACTAAGGGCTTGTCTGGTATAGCCAATGGTTCCGGACACATTACCGGGCAGAGGCCAGAGACCTTAACTTGCCACAGTGCTCACATCTGGAAAATGGATCTAATTCTTCCAAGGATGACTAACTGTGCTGAAGGTTGTAGAGACAGGTTTGACCCTCTGCGGTTAGACACAAAGGTGGGGGGCCCTGCTTCTTCATACCAGCCCCGCCATTAACTTTGTGTGACTTTGAGAAAATTATGAACGCTGTCTCTGAGACTCAGTTTCCCCACCTGTAAAATGAGGAATTTGGGCTAGGCAGCTCCTTAGGTTCTTCCAGGTCTGAAATGTCTCATGGGGCCCCGCATCTGGGTCAGTGTTGGCCACCATAAGTGGGCTTTGGATCTCACAGCCCTTTGCCACTTGGCCTAGCCCTTGGGAAATAAACCCAGAGAGGGGAAGAGGCAGAAGGGCCCAGATGGTGGGACCATGTGCCTAGAAGGTGCTGCCCTCCCAGTGGTGGCCTGGGAGCTTCTTTGACCTCTGCCCTTATTCCTTCTGGAAGAGTGATGTAGTCCAGGCCAGAGTGACGTAGTCCTGCAGGCAGAGCCCAGGCCCTAAGAGAGCAGTGGGCCGTGAGGATAGCCAGCACTGGCTCCAGCCACCTGTCCTGGGGAGAGAAATGGGCCTGCATTGCCTGGAGTGGGTGAGGGAGACACTATTAGAATCTGCCTCACTCTCCAGCCTGGAATTCAGTTCAATTCATTTTACCAAAATGCTTTGTCCTGGGTGCTAGGAATACAGCCATGAGCAGGGCAGAGCAGCCCCTGCCCTCAGGGAATGTATGGTCTACATTTAACCGAGGAATTACAGGAATGAAAAGTCAGTGGGGACCCATTCCTGCTTTCCCCTGGTTCTTCCGCTGAACGTGACTCACTCACTCATTTCTTTCCCTCCATTCTTTCTTTCCTGCTTAAACATCACCTCTTCAGAGAAGGTGATATTTAAATAAAATAGCTCCTATTTAAATAAAATGGCCCCACTCATCATTCTCCCATTCCACTCCCTGCTTAGAGGCCTTCATAGCACTCATGACAACCTGACGTCATAGAAAAGATTTGTGTATTTCCTGTTCCTCTGTTAAGACAGGTGCTTTGTGTGTATGTTCTTCAGTATATCTATCTATAGCACCTAAAATCGGGTCTTCCGTATGCATTGGGTCTGCACGTACCCAACAAATATCTGTTGGTGGGTGAGGGTCATCATGGAGGAGAGGAAGGAGATGGCCGGGGGAGTTAACCTGGTCTAATCTGCTGAATTTACTTTCTTTCATGTTTTCATTGAGGCCTTCATTCCATCATTCGCTCGGCACTTGTGGAGAACTTCCTGTGTGCCAGGCATTGTGCTTTGTGTTGTTTTCAGAAGCTAAACATGGCAGCCCCATCCAGCAGGGACCACAGCTTGTATTTGCCAGTGGCCCGCTCAGGGCCTGAAGCATGACAGCATCTCCCTACCAGGAAAAGAATGACTCCATGGTTAGACATGTATTGTGTGCGTATCCTCTGCTACATGCAGGGTGGGGCCCCCAAATGAAAGAAAGACCCAGCCTGGTATGCCCACAGCAGTGCAGGGTATCGGAAAGACTGGAGGACTCCAGTTCTTCTCCTGGTGGGAGGACCCTAGTTCTCCTCCAAGCTCTGCAGTGTGACTTAAACAGGCTTGATTTGAGGCAGGACTTCCTGACCTGCATTTTTTTTTTTTCTTTCTCTTTGCTGGCCTCCTTCCTCAGACCATAGCACTTCTAGAGCAGAAAACCCAATCTGGTGCACAGTGGGTCTTCAGAAGCAGCTTGGTGGTTAAATGGATGTGGATTGATACTTGGGGCAGTATGCAACCTCTGTCCCGCAGGTTAAGACTTCCTCTAGGCCGGGCACGGTGGCTCAAGCCTGTAATCCCAGCACTTTGGGAGGCCGAGACGGGCAGATCACGAGGTCAGGAGATCGAGACCATCCTGGCTAACACGGTGAAACCCCGTCTCTACTAAAAAAATACAAAAAACTAGCCCGGCAAGGTGGTGGGCGCCTGTGGTCCCAGCTACTCGGGAGGCTGAGGCAGGAGAATGGTGTGAACCCAGGAGGCGGAGCTTGCAGTGAGCTGAGATCCGGCCACTGCACTCCAGCCTGGGTGACAGAGTGAGACTCCATCTTAAAAACAAACAAACAAAAAAAGACTTCCTCTTACGCCAGGTGTGGTGGCTCGTGCCTGTAATCCCAGCACTTTAGGAGGCTGAGGCTGGAGGATCGCATGAGCCCAGGAGTTCAAGACCAGCCTGGGCAACAAAGTAAGACCCTGACTCTACCAAAAAAAAAAAAAAAAAAAAAGACTTCATCTAGAGTGGTTCATTTATAAACATTTCATGAGCATCTACTCTGTGCCCACCATTAAAGTTATTGCAACCACAGCTTGTCCTAAGGCAGATGTGCCACAGAGACCGATGGGTCCATGGCTGAGCTCCTTGAGCAGGGAGCAAACTATCTAGTTCCTGAAAGTCCCCACCAGGCCAGGAATTCCCATCCTGAGGCATCTACAGAGGCCTGGCAGCCCCTGTCCACCTGGTTCCCAGGCTTACTGGCTTCTGCTCCATAGAAATGGGCCCCTTAGGGCTGTTTGTTGAGTGCCCTGTCCCCTTTGCGGGGTGTGTAATGGCTTGGTGTCTTCCAGATTCAACGTCCATCAGAACAGTTCATGCCCAGTCACTGGCTCTGTGCCAGGAACCTGCCTGGCAGGAAGACTGGGTGTGGGGAGACAGCAGAGGCAGGATACAAGTCCCTTCCTTGGAATTCTCCCCAGTGTCCATGCCTCCTCTTCCCAGCTGCCCATGAGCTCCTGGAAGGCCTTGAGCCTCATTTCCCTCCCCACCTAGCAAAATGCAATTAGCCCTCAATATTCACATACAGAATTGGATTTCTTGTTGAATAACAGTCTCATGGCTCCAAGCTCAAAGGGCCCACACAGATCATCATGTTTGATGCACCTATTTTACAGATGGGCAGAGTGAGGCTCTGAGAAGGGATGCCCTCAATCATTTTGGGTTCTCACGGCATTCTCACGGTCTTTTGGGCTGCCCTGGGTGAAGCAGGCAGTGTTCCCTGGCACTAAGCCTTGCCTATTCAGATTTGTGAGTGAAATTTGGAAAGGCCTTGGTGCTTAGCCACTGACCTGCTGCCTGCCTGACCTTTCAGGAAATGCAGCCTATTGCCTGGAAATGGCTTTGTGGACAGTGAGTTGTGTTGGCATCACCCACACAATACGGTGGGGAGAACTGGATAGTTTCCCTAGTTTCTCACTGAGCCCCACCTCATCAATCCTCCTTCAAAACCTGCCTGAAATCCACCTCTATCCTCCTGCCCTTTTTGTAATTATTTCACTGGAGATGTCCTTCTCCTCCGTGGCTGCACATTTATCCAACACGCCCTTTAGGATCCAAATGCCACCACCTCCTCCTGGGAGCCTTCCTATGTTTCTTTCCATCCCTTAATCAGCTTCACAATTCAATTGATCTACATCTCTTTGACAGCATTTATCACATTCTCCTTATATTATCTTATCTTTATGCAGTTGCAGGGGGTTCTCCATGACATAGTGATATCTGATGTCTCCCATCCAGACTCTCTTCCCTACCCCAAGTTGCTGTGCATGTCTCCTGCCCACATTACAAATGCGTGCATGACTGGAAGGCAGGACCATGTGGACATTTTTGTCCCTCACAGTGGCAGACCCTTTTCCCCCAGAGTCTTGTACAGGGGTTTGCATACTGTAGGAGTTAAAACAAATAACTTACTTAAATTACCAATGGTTTGAGCATCTATCGTATCCCAGGCTCCATGTGTCAGGCTGGGTGCGGGGACACAGAAATGGATCTGACAATGACAGCGCCATGTGATGTGTGCTGCAATCCCGGTGTAGGGCAGAGCAGCTCATCAGAGTCAGATGAGCTCTGGGCTGCACCTAGAAGAACAACGAGGTTGTGAACAGGCAGAAAAGGGGCAGAGGGAGAACCTGGGAGGAAACAGTATGGAGAAAGCATCGAAGTAGCCAAGCTTACCTGAGCCTGGGTGCAGGAATCAGAGACTGGAGCTCAGGAGGCCGGATCTGAAGCTGGGGAGGCTGGTGAGGATCTGCACAGAGCCCTTAAGGACTAAGATTTGGATCCTCGTGACAAGATGCAGAAGTTTGGAGTTAGGTTACCTGGGTTCAAATCCCACCTCCACCACCTACCAGTTTATGTCAGCTTTCCCATCTGTAAATGGAGAGAAAAAAGCAGGCCTCCCTTAAATCCCAGCACTGTGTGGGTCAGGGTCTGGACTAGGGCGTGGCACATGCAGAGACGCAGCATACCAGGAGATGCCAAGAAAACTCAGCAGTGGAGGTAAATTGCCCAAAGCAGCGCCCCTGAACCCCTAAGTATCAAGATAATATTTTAATGCAATACTTTTAAAAGCATCAAAATTAATTCAAAACCCCACAATGAACAAAATATCTAAAATGTAAATAAAGACAGGGTCTGCATGATGCCAAGTATGCAACTAAAAAAACATCAGTTATGATTGGAGAGGGAGTTCTCAACCTTAGGGGGCCGTGGACTTCTGAAAACCGGAGGAAAGTCCATGGCCCCTCTCCCCTGAAGAATGCACAAACATGCTCAATTTGTGCATAGTTTGGGGGTATTCCCGCACTCCCTGGGGTTCGTGCACATGGAAGTTAAGAACTCTGGTTCAACACTGGGGGTGTGGGGGTGGCGGGGGTGGCTCCACACGCCGGCCAGGAGCCTGCCAGTTCCCCAGTCCCACAACGGGCCTCCCTCCTGGCAGCCATGGGTGCTCTGCCCTCTGCAGGAAGCAGCGCACAGTTATGCAGCTCCCCCCACCCCCCTACCTTCCCTCTCTCGGCTTGGGACTTTTCCTAAAGTTTGTTGAAACCAGACACCTTGCTCGACGGAGCCCGCTTGCAGCCAGGGTTTAAAAGGCCGCCTTCAGCGCCCCCTCCCCGCCCCCAGCGGAGACTTCAAAAGGCCCGTCGGGCGCCGCGGCCCCAGCACCTATGAGCCGCCCCCAGCTCTCGGAGCCCGCGCTGGAGCCCGTGGACGCAGAGCGGCCGAAGTTCGAGCGCAGGCGGACCGGGCCGGCGGCGCAGTCCCGCGCGCCCATGCCCCTCCCGGTGCCGCTGCGCTCCGCGCGCCCGCGCCCCGTTTAGGGAAGGGGACCTCGCCCCCCCGCCCCCGCGCCCACGGCTGCGGGGACCCATGAATACAAATGCCGTTAGGCGCCGGAGGAAGGACCGACCGGCCAGGCTCGCACTTAGGAACCCAGTAAGTGCTTGGGGGCTCCTGGAGCGTTGGGAAGTGTTCTGTGCCTGTGTGTGTGCGCGCGCGTAAAGGTGTGCGCGTATGGGGAGGTGGGTACACGCGTGAGGAGTAAATGCGTGTGTGCACGTGTGCGGTGGGCACTCTCGGAGATCTGTGTGCAAGTGAGGGTGTGCGCGCGTGTGTGCACCTGGGGTGTGTACACGTGCGGGGACGATATGGCCAGGATAGTGTGCGTTTGTGCCTGTGTAAGCATCCATGTGCATGCGATTTCGAGTGTAGAGTATCAGCGTGCGCCTGAACCCAGATACCTGAGGATGCATTTCGTGTGAACCTAGGAAGGGTGCGTGGCTGTCCCTGCATGTGACCGGGTGTGAGCGTGTGTCTGAGTTTGGGGAAAGCGTGGATACGTGTGGAAGTGTGTGTGTGCACCGGCGTATAAGTGTAACTTTGCTCGTGAACGAGTGGCAAGAGGTGGTAGAGGCGGGGGGAGCTGTGGTCCCAGGGCTGGACTGGGGTTGTGGGCGTGAGAATTTGCTCGGGGGCCAAGGTGTGCAGCTCTTAGCTCCAGTATGGGATCCGAGGGAGTTTTTGTCGATTCTGTGGAGGTGCGTGAGGGGGCGGGGGTGCGGTTAGATTCCAATTTCTGACAGAAGGGAGAGAGAGGGTGGCAAACCTTTAACAAGCCCACTCTGTGTGTTCTCCAGGGCGCTCCGAGTCTGGAAGCGCAAACTTTTGGTGGGCGGTGGAGGTCAGGATACTGGTTGTCATGGGAGTCTGGACACCAAGTCCTGGTCCTAGCTCTGTCCCTGAAACTGTGGGTTTCTTCCAGGAGTAGAATTTGGCCCTTCTCCCTCTACCCCAACCCCCCATTGGAGGACCCCCAGCCTCACCAGTCAGAAGTTCCTAATCTCAGAACGGTGATCAAATCACCGTGAAGCCTTGGGCAGCCCCTGCCTCTCTGTGAATCTGTTTCCCCATCTATACAAGGGGGAGGGGGGCGGGTGTCCCAGCGGGGCTGTAGTGGGCCAGCTAAGGCTGTATCCTTAGCTGCTGCCGGCAGGGGGCAGCAGGGGGCAGCAGAGGGCGGCCCGGCGCGGGGAGGAGGGAAGGTGGAGAGACACCGCGGGCCGAGACTTTAAATCGCCTTCATTTCCCCCAAATCCTTCCTTTTCCTCTCCTCCCCCAGGCCGGCGGGGAGGCAGCTTCCACCGCCCTCCGCGCGCCCTCACCCGGCCTTGCTCTGCCTCCGGGGACCGCCAGCAGCCCGCCTCCAAAAGTTTGATCATCTCTCTCTCTCTTTTTCTTGCTTCTTCTTCCTTTTTGGTGGAAGCAGAAAAGGAGCGAGGCAGGGGCGAGCGCGGCGCCCGGACTCCTGGGACCATGGGCCTGGCGCGGGCGCCCGCGGGGCCCCAGCCGCGCTGCCTGCCTGCTCGGGCGCCCCTGGGCGCGGGGCTGCTCTGGGGGCGCGGGGGCCGCGCGCTCTGAGCCGGCCTGGCGCGGCGGGGCGGGGGGCTGGCGGCCCCATGGGGCGCGCCCACACTTGCCCCCCGGGCTCGGGAGCATGAAGTAGGGGCCTGCCATGGGAGCGGGATCGGCGCGGGGGGCCCGAGGCACAGCGACGGCGGCGGCGGCGCACGGGGGGTGAGTACGAGCTCGGGGACGCCCCCTCCCCAGCTTCCTGCTGCTCCAATCTCGGGGAGGGCCGGGGTTCCCCGCCACGCGGTCGCTTCCAGCGGAACGTCAGCTTCCTGTCCCTTCCTGCGCCCCCGCGAGGCGGGACGCCAAGGGTTAATAGGGGCTGCGCCCCCGGCCGGGCGAGAGTTGGCGAGCGCTGCCCGCCCTGCCGCGCCTGGCCCGGCTGCCCGATCCCGTTGGGGCGGGGGCAGAGCCAGCCCGGGGGTCGGGGGTGGGGGTGGGTGGTGGCGCCTGGAGCGGCCGGCGGGGTGCGGAGGGGGGCTTTTTGGATGCCTGGGGGAGGAGGGGGGGTCTCCGTTTGGGGCCGTGTCGGTGTGTTCCGGTGTCTCGATGTCTGCAGGTCCCAAGCCTGTACGTCTCCGTTTCTATCTGTTCTTGTGAAATTGTCCGCAAGTTTCTAGGTCACCAGGTCTCGGGTTCTGCTCCTGTCTCCGTGTCTGTGTGCCTCTGCACGTCCCCGCGTTTCTGGAAATCTCCGCGTGTATGTGTGAGTCGGCCTGAGTCTGTGTGTTTCCTGCTTCTCGGTTCCTGTCCCTTTCACGTGTGTAAGAGAGAAAAAGTGAGAGCCAGCATGTCAGAGCAGAAAGGGCCCTGGGCGATCACTGTGCGGAACCTCTCAGTGTACAGATGGGGAGACAGGGCCGGAGAGGGGCAGGGACCCTCCCAGGAGCGGCTGCGCGGAGCTGGGGCCCAGAGACTGGGATTCCCAGCGTGTGGAGTAGGATTTGTAAGAGAGAGTGAGCCTGTGCTAGAGCCGGCGCAGCGTGTGGGTGTGTGTGGGAGCCAGCAGCATGGAGTCCCTCGGGGCCTGTGGACGGCGCTCCTCTCTTTCCATCCTGCCCCCAGGACACCAGGACACTCCCCAGAGGCTGTCAGGGCTGTAGCTGGGCCCTGCCCCCTCTGGGCTGGAATCCGCAGGATGACACCCCCTCCTTTCTTCCCCATGTCTTGGAAAAAGCTGGCTGGTTGTGATTCCCCAGCCCTGCACCCCCTCACCACAACACACACACACACACACACACATACACGGCACCAGTTAGCACGCTGCTGACTCATTTTCTCCAGAAGACCCTGCGCCAGGGTAGATGCCAGCAGTTGGGCAGAAAAGTGGTGCCAGGCGAGCACCCCATGGTGGAGCTCCAGCTTTGGGCAAGTGGGCCGCCACACTGCTCAGAGGCCCAGTCTCTGCCTTCTCCTGCCTCCCTGCCTCCCTGCCTCCCTTGCCATCATGTCATCCTCCATCATGTGCGCTCTGGCTCCAGCATGCCTCTGCTCTCCATCATGCCTCTGCTTTCCAGCATGCCTCTGCCCCTGGACCCTTCTGGCCGGACCAAACTCCATGTCATGTCTATGGACACATCCCTGGCCTCTGCTTCTTTCTGTTTCCTCCCGGTACTCAGAAAATTCTCCCTCTCCTGTGCCTCCACCGGCCCTGCGGACCCCCAGCAGCCAGCAGCCTCCTGGTGGTCTCTGTCCCTTTCTGAGCACACTGCCCCTGTTCTTTGTTGGCATTTTCTCTCCTCCATCTCTGTCCAGGGACCCTCTTGACACCCACCTGTCTGGCTTGGCTATGCAGAGTACCATATCCACTGGTGGTAAGGGACAGCAGTGAGACACGGAATCATGTTCGTGGGAGGCAGGTGGCACCACAGGAGGGCCACGAGCCTTGCCATCAGGCAGGCTCGAGTTTGAATCCTAACTCTGCTACGCGAGCTTGGGTGAGCCACTCTGCTGCTTGTTCTTCTCCTCCACAAAACTGGCACCTTGTTCCCAGCTGGCTGAGTTTTGTGAAGATGAACAGGACCAGGCTTGTAAAGGGCTTAGAACAGGGCCTGGCATGTAATAAGTGTTCAATAAACAGCAGCTGGTATTTGTATTATTCCCTTCATGTTGAATGGGTGTGTGAGTCAATGGGAAAGTTCTGGGCTGCATCCTGTCCAGACGATGACCTGTCTCTGTTCCCATGGAGGACGTGGAAGCTGTGAAGAAAGCCCAGGCATAGCCGTTTGGGCACAGGGGGTCTGGCCAGTCCACGGAGGCAGGTGGGACAGGTCCATCCGACTTGCTGCGCTGTAGTTCCAGTTAGCTCCCTTTTAAGCTTTTACCCCATGTGTGAACAGCCAAGCCTAGTGTCCATAGGGCCACTTTCCCTGTGCATTTATTTCTGTGGCCTGGGTCTCAGCTCAGAGCCCTCAGTGACAGTTGAAGCTGGTGTGGGTTTCCAAGGTCCTGTGGGTTTCCAGGTAATAAGGATGGAAGAAAACTATCCAAGCAGGCTGCCGGTTCTGGCAATGTAGTTACCCAGGAGTAGTCCCATTTGGTGCACTGGCAGAGGGCCTTTTGCAGGGCATAGGAACACCTGGGTTTCCTGCTTGGAGGGCTGTGTGGCCAGACGATGTTTCCGTGCGATGTTTCCTCACAGCTCCCATTTCGGCTGCCTCCTGGCCACCCTGGCCTCTGTGCTCTGGTCTTCCCGACATTCTGGAGCCCTGGGTTCGCAAAGCCAAGGCCCACAAAGCAAGTGGTGAAAACAGAAGTCTGAAAGAGCAAAGCCCTGAGGCAGCACAGGCACTAAACATGATTAGCAGTAGCCTAAACAGGATTGGAACGGGAGCAAAAGAATCGGCAGGGCCTCCCTCTGAGAGCCAACTTTCCAGGCCTGGAGCTGACTTAGATGACTCGTTGGCTCCCTGGGTTGCATCTCTGTTCCTGCTGGTGAAGGCTGGGGCTCCGGTCTCTGGCAAGTAGGAAGTCCCTGGAAGTCTTCAATTTCTGCTTCAATTTCTTAACAGATAGTCCTTTTCATTTGACTTGTCAAATGAAATGACTTGTCAAATGAAAAGGACTATCTGTTAAGTCATAGACTTGAAGCACTGTGTGACTTTGGGCAAATAACTTTCCCTCTCTGGGCCTCAGTTACCCATCTTGGCAAAGAAGGGAGAGAGAGGACTAGAATGTGACCCCTAGATGATCTTAAATGGCCTTCTCCCACTCCGACATGCTCTATACTTGGCAAGTTTATGAGTCAAGTGCACAGAATCCATTTCCAAGAGGGTCAGCTGCATTTGTCAGGGAGAATGAATGGAGGCTGAACACTTTTGTAATAGGCCTTCAGGGCTAACGTCCTCAAGTTGGAAGCCACGGTGTTAGGAAGCTTAATTGAAAAGAAGATTCTGATTCCATGTCTCCTGTGAGACTTCTTTCTCTCGACTTTCAGGGATTACAAGGATGTATTCTCTAATTCTCTGCAGAGTAGTCACTTTGGTATAGCTGTAGCTAGGGAAATCGACCGAGAAGGACATGTATGGTTTTTGTACCTTCTCTTCCCCACCTTGCCTTTCTTTATCAGTTTGGGAAACTTCCTAACTTCCTAAGAAGTTTGGTATGCGACATAATCCGATGAAGGACTCAAGGAGTGAGGGCAGGTGCCAGACAAGGGCCAGGAAGAGAGGGGACTGGAAGGAGATGGAACAGAAATTAGTGGGGTTACAGGAACACAGGAAGGCAAGGGGCAGTCTCTTCTGAGAAGGCATTCACAGAAAAAATGAGTTTTCAGTTTGGGAACTGCTGAATGACAGAAAGTACAGGCAACTTGTTGATTGCAGGATTTCTCAGAGCCTTTGATATACAGGTGTGCTTTCCGGATTGTCAAGACTGGAATGCAGGGGACAGCTCTTCCCTAATGTATCTGGCCAATTTCCTAGAAAGCGTGTCTCTGGTGGGTGTGGGAAATACTACTGAAGAGTTATGAACCCAGACGCTGCCCAGGATGGAAGTACCTGCCTTCCCTGAGCCTCAGTATTCTCCATTTGTCTAATTAAACAAAGCTGCCTTTTATTTCTCTCCAGGGCTCATGCTATTGCCATTTGCCTCAAGGGAGCAAGTCATGCCAGAAAGGTTGGCCCTGCCTTCTCCCCAGGCAACCCCAGGGCAGCTTGACACTTTGACCTTTAGTCGTTGCCCATGGTGAGCTGGGGGCCTGGCCCCATGAAAAAGGCATTCTCCCAACAGTGGCAGCAGATTGGAGAGGATGAAGAGGAAGGACCAAGGATTATCTCGGAGCAATTCTGGAAAAAGTCAGAGCAGGGGAATTAAGGCTTTGGGAAGACATTTTTTAAAGTCCAGAGTCCTATAATACCAGGTAATATTAATTCATCTTATAAAAATATACTAGACACTTCCTATGTGCCTGCCAGGGGCTGGAAATGTAAGAGTGAATAAGCCCGGCATGGTGGCACATGCCTGTGATCTCAGCTACTCGGGAGGCTGAGGTGGGAGGAGAGCTTGAGCCCCGGAGTTCAAATCTAGCCTGGGCAACACTGTGAGACTCTGTCTCAAAAACAAAATGAAAAAAAAAAAAAACAAAACAGTGAATAAGACGGGTGTCCTTGCCCTTTAGAGACTTAGTCTAGACAGGGAAATAGGAGAGTAGACAATGACCACACATGTGAGAACCACCGTAGTGAGGCATGTGCAGTGAGCTGCGGGAGGCGACACCCATGCTGGGATCTAATGGATGTGCAGTAACTGACCAGTCAAAGGAGTAGTGTCTACATGATGGGAGTAGCATGTGCAAAGGCCCAGAGCTGGAGAAGGCGATCAGGGGACCATCATTGGCATCTGAGTGCTGTTTCAGCTGGTTTACGTTATGCTGCAAGTAACTGAAGACCCAACTCAAAATAGTTTAAAGGATAAGGGGGGTTATTCCCATATCAAGAGGCCTCAAGGAAGAGCAGTACTAGGGTTGGTGAATTTAACATCTCAACAGTGTCTTCAGACACCCACTATTTTTCTATTCTGCCATCCTCACGTGCTCTTGGGGCTTGTTACCTCATGTACCCAAAATGACTGCAGCAGCTCTGAGCAGTATGTCCTTACTCAACAGCATACGGAGGCTTGAAGAAAACCTTCTCTGCTTTCTCAGGGTCTCTAACAGGCATCCCTCACCTCTCACTGACCACATTTGGGTCTTACATGCATGCCTAAACCAGTCACTGGCATGGCAAATGAAATTCTCAGGATCAGCTTAGATTTATCCAGATTCACGTAGGATCCTGTAAGTCCATGCCTATGTGAGCAAGCAGGAAGGAGGGATGTCTGTGGGTATGTAATCACCAGTGTCTTCACCATGCCCACAATGACAGAAGCTGTCATCTACGGTGCGCAGGGAGTCTGGGAAGAACCTAGGGTTCCAGTTATCAACCCTGGCAAACGGGTTTCCTAGATTACGTGATTCCACAGAAGCACACCATCCTAGCTTTCCTCTTGGAAATGCATCCTGGGCCTGTCTGTCCCAGCCTTAGCCCTCATCACCCACCTGACACAGCTCTCTTGCTGTGCCCCGGCTGTCTCTGGCCACGTGCCGCCCTCCCCTCTACCTGCCTGGGGATCAGATACCCCAGGTGGCTTCGGGTGTCACTGGTGGCTGCTCCCACAGGAAGGTGAAATTGTATCATTGCCTTTGCCCATCTTGGCAAGAGCCACAGAGCAGAATTTTAACCCTTCCTGGCCCCAGAGTGTAGGGACAGCGGGGACCGTCTAGGGGAGTATTTTGCATGAGCTTATTGACTCCTCATGCCTGACCTGCGAGATAGGGAACATCAGCCCATGTTGTAGAAGACAAGACAGGCTCAGAGAGGCTGAGCGACTCATGCGGGTTCATACAGCTGAGAAGTGACAGGGCCAGGTTTGCAGCTGGCTTTGTCTAACTCCCCCTCATCCCCTCTGTTTTCTTTCTCCCACTTTCCATTAGGATAAAGCCAAGTCAGGAGCTGCCTTCACCCACACTGGTTCTGGTTAAGGGGTATCCTCTCTCCTGCCCTGTGTGGGGATTGGTCTTCCAAGCAGACCAGCCTGGTCTTCCCACTGACCTTTCACCCCTGGCTCTGCAGCCCATTGGCTGGGGTCTGGGGAAGGGTCTCAAGATCATGAGGCTGTAGTACAGATGGGGAGACTGAGGCTCGGAGAAAGGGAGGGGCTGGCCCCTGGTTGCCCATTGAGTCAGCATCAGATTTTGAGCTGGACCCTAGATGTTCCAATGACCAGGGCAGGGCTTCCTGTGCGCTGCTTCCTGCCCACTGACCTTGGCTAATCGATCTGTGAAAAGCAAGGCTGTGTTTGTGCATGTAACCAGGTCTTCACTGAGAGGCTGTGCCTGGAGGCCGGGAAGAGTGGGCTGCTGCTCTGATGGGGTCCTAGAGCCTGCACCTGGCCTCCTGCCTTCTGTGGGTAGGACTGGGGTGAGACTGGGACTGGTGTCCACTCCCAGCTTCCCCAGCCGGATCTGGGCGTGAGCGGGTGGAAGCTGATGCCGCCTCTGCTTGTGTCTCCTGGTCTCTAGGGGGTTTCTCTTCTCCTGGATCTTAGTCTCGTTTGCCTGTCACCTGGCCTCCACCCAAGGAGCTCCTGAAGGTAATTCTGTCTTCTCTTTGTCCAGGGGGAGACAAAGGAGAATGGAAGGGGCCTGAGAACTCAGGGGTAGGAGATAGCGGTGCCTGTAATCGGAACTCAGTGCCTCAGTTTTCCCATCAGCAGAATGGAGATGATAATTGGCAAATTCTCTTTAGGCTTGAAATAATCACATTTGAGGCCAGGCTCATGCCTGCAATCCCAGCACTTTGGGAGGCCAAGGTGGGTGGATCACGAGGTCAGGAGATTGAGACCATCCTGGCCAACATGGTGAAACCCCATCTCTACTACAAATACAAAAATTAGCTGGGTGTGGTGACACGCGCCTGTAGTCCCAGCTACTTGGGAGGCTGAGGCAGGAGAAACGCTTGAACCCAAGAGGCGGAGCTTGCAGTGAGCCAGATTGCGCCACTGCACTCCAGCCTGGCAACAGAGCGAGACTCCGTCTCAAAAAAAAACAAAATCACATTTGAAGTTTTTGTAAAGGGGTAGGAAAGACTCAGTGCAGAAATGCGGAAGGGGGATGCTTGTGTTGTTTCTGGGGCAGAATTTGAGTAAGTTACTCCGGTTTTAAGCCTCGGTTTTAAGTCCCTGTTTGTCCAATGAGTGCTGTTAAGAACTGCTTAAAAAAACAAAGCATTAAGCATTAACTGTCATGGCCCAAGCCTGGGATCCCATCTTCCCCTTCCCGTGAGATCCTGCTTTTCCCTCCTATCCCTAAGGGGCTGTCCAGGGGGCCGGGGCGGCGATGGACTGGCTCCACATCTGCCCAGGGAAACTGAAACCTCTCCCACATCTGTTTGTCAAGCAGCCGCGTGCCTCTGAAAATAGCCGCCCTTCCCCCGCCTTCACGCCCAGCCCTTGTGCTGGGGCAGGCAGCCTGGCACGCCGGGAGTCCCTGTGGCCTGACCTGGCCACTCGGCAGGGATTGGGCCCCTGGGAGGGCAGGGCTGTGCCCGGAAGAGACTTCTGCTGCCCAGCAACATTTTGTGCAAATGTCATATTTTCCAAGCTTGCTGTTTCCCCCACAAAGTAGGTGAACAGCTGTCCAGAGTCCTGAGTCAGGCACTGGGGCGGGGGGTTGGGGAGAGGCTGGAGCTGTGTGGAGCCAGGTTTATGTAATAAAGGGATATTGTGGGGGCCAGCTGGCAGGCTCCTTCTATCTTGGCGTTGGGCTGTATTTATTCCCCTGTCCCCCATCTCTTCACCGGTGATGGGATGCTGGATGTGTGTCCACCCTGCTTTCCAACAAGCCTGGGAGGCCCCCGGCAGAATAGCATCATGGCTAAGCACAAAGACCCCGGAGTCAGGTGGCCTGGGTTCAAACCTTGGCTGTGCCTTTTTTGAGCTGCAAGTTATTCCCTCTGACTCTTCCAAGCCCCCTCTGTAAAGTGAGGATAATAAAGAGTACCTGCTCCATAGATTGTTGAGAGGATCAAGTGAGATCATACCTGTAAAATACTTGGCATATAGTAAGTGCTCAACAAGTATTAGTTTTTCTTATTGGTGTTAATTAGTTACCTGAAAAATTCGGGCAAGAATAACCCTTTCCTATGCCCTGCGGTGCCCACAGTGGTCAGAGACTCACGGCAGCTCTGGGCTGGTCGCCTTTGCCAGGTGTCAGGGTTTGAGACTTTGCCCTTTAGCTGCAGATGGTCTTTGGGGGACACCTGGAGACTGGCTGGTTGTCAGCTTAGAAGTCCACCCAGTGGATAGGGGAAACCTCACCCGTGCTGCCTGGCCCAGCCAGTTGTGACTGTCTTTGGGTAAGTGCAGGTTGGCCCTAAATTCCATGTGTGGAGAGGGATGTGAGCAGGCCTGAGGAGCCCTCCAGGGGTTGTTGAGTGGGGACTAGAGGAAGGACCAGGTGGCTTCCTGCCCATACCTCTTGTCCAACCAAATGGCTCCTCCCATTCTAAGTCCCAGTTTATTGTGAATAATAGTGAATAGTATTTCATGATAATAAGAGGGTTTCAGTGATTAAAACAGATACCATTAAGAGAATCCTTAATCAGCAGTTTATTTTAGCTTAGAACCTGAGGGCAGACAGATGGGAGAAAGGATGGGAAGGAGGAGTTTGAAATGAAATGAAAGCCCCTTGGGTCCTAAGGAAGAATAAGGGTCTTAAACTCAAGCCAACCTGAACCAGCAACACAGAGCTATAGAATTCTTAGAACATGGCAACACCTGTGCTATCTCAAGGTCTGTTTCTCTTGTCTTACAGGCAGGGAATTGAGGTCCAAGTGTCAGTAAGAGACTCAAGCAGAGTTACTCAATGTGGGGCTTGGGTGAAGATGATGTGGAAGATGACCATATCATCCCCCTAACAACCCTATGGTGTAGGCGCTCTTTACAGCTCTGTTTCACAGTGGAAAGAACTGAGGCTCAGAGTCCAGGTTCACTGCTGGTCTTCTCAGGCTCTACATTTTGCCCTTCTGACTCCAGAGTCTGCTATAGAACCATTATAACATGCTGCCAGCACTCAGGTTCTCAGTTTCCCCCAGGAAACTGTCCTTCTATCCATTTATCCACCCATTCATCTGCCTATCCATTTACCTATCCATTTATCTATCCATCATCCATCCATCCATCCATTCATCCATCCATCCATCCGTCCATCCATCTATCCATCCATTCATCTACCCTTTCATCCACTCATCCATCCATTCATCCATTTATCTATCCATTCACCCATCCATCTTCTATCTACCAATTCATCTACCTATCCATCCATCCGTTAATCCACCCACCCACCCATCCATCCATCCAGCCAGCCATTATCCATCCATCTATTCATCCATCCATCCATCCATTCATCCATTTATCCATCCATCCACCCATCCATATGTCTATCTACCTATTCATCTATTATCCATTTATCCATTCATTTATCCATCCATCCATCCATCCATCCACCCATCCATTCATCTACCCTTTCATCCACCCATCCATCCATTCATCCATTTATTAATTCATCCATCATCCATCCATCCATCTACCAATTCATCTACCTATCCATCCATCCATTCATCCACCTACCCATTCCATCCATCCAGTCAGCCACTATCCATCCGTCCATCCATCCATCCATCCATCCATCCATACATACATACATCCACCCATCCATCCATCCACCAATTCATCTATCCATCCATCCATCCATGCATTCATCCATCCACCATCCAGCCAGCCAGCCATTATCCATCCATCCATCCCTTCATCTATTTATCCATCCATCCATCCATCCATCCATCCATCCACCAATTCATCTACCTATCCATCCATTCACTCATCCACCCACCCATCCAGCCAGCCAGCCAGCCAGCCATTATCCATCCATTCATCTATCCATCTGTCCATCCAACCATCCCTTCATCTATTCATTCATCCATCCATCCATTCATTTATCCATCCATCCATCCATTTATTCATCCATCCATCTATACATCCATCTACTCATCCATCCTTTCATCCATCCATTTATCCATCCATCCATCCATCCATCCATCCATCCATCCATCCATCTCCCAGTTGTCAACTGAGGAGCAAATGCCAAGTGTTGCATTCAACCCTCAGCACAACCTTTGCAGGGGATGATAGGGAAAGAGCATTCAGTACTCAGGGCCTATCTTGCTGAGCTCAGGGGAAGGGCCCTGAGGACCTGACCCAGACTCAGATTCCAGAGGCAGCTTTTCCTTCCCTGCTGAGTCAGAGCTCAGGAGCCTGCTTTGCTGACCCTGGCAGCTCAGCTGACTGAAGGGGTCTAATAATTTGGGAGGGGAAAGGTCAGGAAGCCTTTCCATAAACACTCTGGAAGCCCTCCTTTTGCTTTTGCTCTGGCAAGCCCTGCTGACATAATTATTGGGCGGATGTGACCTGGCCAGACCACAGTCAGATATCCATACACTTTGCCAGAGAACAGAGGTTGCAGGGATGCTTTGATTGCTTCCCCTTCTCTCCCCAGAGCCCTGCGGGCAGGAGGAGGAGTCAGCGGAAATGCCATCACCCTTCTGATAGCAGATAGCAGCCCCGTAGCCTGGTAGAGACACCTTGGGAGTGGGAAGTGGAATGGGTGGGTCCCTGAGGAGATGGTGGAACCTGTCAGACCCCTGGGACATCCTTTACCAAGCTCTGGTGACAGGTCTATTCTTGTCACCCTGGTCCCTCACTTATGGGACTGCTTCCTGGAGGAGATGGCTTTCCTGGTGGAGAAAAAGGAATATAACATGTCACTGTTGCGCAGCCTATAACACTCTCAGCAAGAGCATTTGGTGATTATCATTACTTTTAGTATTAGTTATTATTTGAAAGTGCTGCTTTTGTACCAGGCACTTAGAAAAATGTATTCACTCATGTAACGGTTACATCCTTCTGAGGTTGGGACTGTTACTATTCCATTTAATAGATGGGAAAACTGAGGCACTAAAGTCACAAGATTAGTGTTAGAGGTAGGATTTGAACTCAGGAAGTTTGGCTCCAGAGTCTGTTTTTTAACCCCAGTATGCAAGATTATGCAGCCAGATAAGGGGTCACAATCCCTGCTGGATGGTTCCAACGCTGCCCTCTCAGCCACCACCATGGGGCGGCATTATTTTTAGATGAATGAACAAAGGACCAGGTAGCTGTGGGTGGACTGTCCACATTGTCTGTGCCCCTTAGGGGGTGGGGGTGGGGCGGGCTGGAGCAGGTCCTGACTGTGTCCTCTCCCCTTTTCCCTCCCTCTCAGATGTGGACGTCCTCCAGCGGCTGGGCCTCAGCTGGACGAAGGCCGGGAGCCCTGCACCCCCGGGAGTCATTCCTTTCCAGTCTGGCTTCATCTTTACACAGCGGGCCCGGCTCCAGGCTCCCACGGGCTCCGTCATTCCTGCCTCCCTGGGCACAGAGCTGGCGCTGGTGCTGAGCCTCTGCTCCCACCGGGTGAACCATGCCTTCCTCTTCGCTGTCCGCAGCCAGAAACACAAGCTGCAGCTGGGCCTGCAGTTCCTCCCCGGCAAGACGGTCGTCCACCTGGGGTCCCGGCGTTCGGTGGCCTTCGACCTCGACATGCACGACGGGCGCTGGCACCACCTGGCCCTCGAGCTCCGAGGCCGCACAGTCACTCTGGTGACCGCCTGCGGGCAGCGCCGGGTGCCTGTCCTGCTGCCTTTCCACAGGGACCCTGCACTCGACCCCGGGGGCTCCTTCCTCTTTGGGAAGATGAACCCGCATGCAGTCCAGTTTGAAGGTGCTCTGTGCCAGTTCAGTATCTACCCTGTGACGCAGGTCGCTCACAATTACTGTACCCACCTGAGGAAGCAGTGTGGACAGGCTGACACGTACCAGTCCCCACTGGGGCCTCTCTTCTCCCAAGACTCTGGCAGACCTTTCACCTTCCAGTCTGACCTCGCCCTGCTAGGCCTGGAGAACTTGACCACTGCCACACCACTGGGGTCACAGCCAGCAGGCAGGGGACCCAAGGGGACTGTGGTGCCCGCCACTCCCACCAAGCCCCAAAGGACTAGCCCCACAAACCCTCACCAGCATATCGCGGTGCGAGGCCCAGCCCAAACCCCACTGCTACCTGCCAAGCTGTCAGCCAGTAACACACTTGATCCTGTGCTCCCAGCCTCTCTTGGCAGCTCTACCAGAACGCCTCGCCCTGCAGCCTCTCAACCATCACAGAAGATCACAGCCACCAAAATCCCCAAAAGCCTCCCTACCAAGCCTTCAGCCCCTTCTACTTCAATTGTCCCCGTCAAAAGCCCCCATCCTACCCAGAAAACAGCTGCACCTTCATTTACAAAGTCAGCCCCACCCACTCAGAAGCATGTACCACCTACTTCCCGTCCAGTTCCTGCCAAAGTATCCCGTCCCGCAGAGAAGCCCATCCAGAGGAACCAAGGAATGCCCAGGCCCCCACTGCCCAGCACCCAGCCCCTACCTCCTACCACCAGCTCCTCTAAAAAACCCATTCCCACACTAGCTCAGACTGAGGCCAAGGTGACTAACCATGCCAGTAAGCCGGCCTCTGCCCGCACCAGCACCCACAAACCTCCCCCATTTACTGCTTTATCCTCATCTCCTGCCCCTACTCCTGGTTCTACCAGGACGACTCGGCCACCAGCCACAATGGTGCCTCCAACCTCGGGCACCAGCGCTCCCAGAACAGCACCTGCCGTCCCCACTCCTGGCTCAGCTCCCACTGGAAACAAGAAGCCCACTGGATCGGAAGCCTCAAAGAAAGCCGGACCTGAGAGCAGCCCCCGGAAGCCCGTCCCCCTCAGACCTGGGAAGGCAGCCAGGGATGTCCCCTTGAGCGATCTGACAACCAGGCCTAGCCCCAGACAGTCCCAGCCCAGTCAGCAGACCACTTCAGCCCTGGTATTGGCCCCGGCTCAATTCCTGTCCTCCAGCCCCCGGCCCACGAGCAGTGGCTATTCGTTCTTCCACCTGGCAGGATCTACGCCTTTCCCTCTGCTGATGGGGCCTCCGGGGCCCAAGGGAGACTGTGGTTTGCCGGTAAGACTGAGTGGGGTCTGCATGCTGCGTGGAGCTCCAGTGGGGGACTGGGGCATTGGTCAAGTGGTTGCCCCTGGTAAAGAAGGAAAAGGAGCAGCTTAGAGCAGGGAGCTGGTTATGGGCACATCCTTGGCTCCAGCCAGGCCCCTGGCTCTGCTAAATGCATCATTGCTCACTCTGCTCCAGATTCATGATCCACTGGGACAGACTTAAGTCTGGTGGTTAACCCCAGGTGAAGAGCACCCCTGGGCTTTGGTTGGCCCAGGTCCAAGCCCATTCTTTGCTAACCCAGCTGCAAAGGTCGAACAGCTTAAGGAAAGCCCGTAGCTGTCTGGCCCCAGATCATGCAGTGAGTAAGCAGCTTCCAAAGCCCCACTCTCCCAGCTCATGGAGCAGGGGTCCTTCTGGCCATCAGCTTGTCTGAGAGTTGCAGACAAAGGTCACACATGGGGAGCTCTGGATATGTTTTGTTTGGCACGTGCAGTGTCCTTTTTTAAAAATCCAATAAGTTACTAACATTTGAAAAATGTGAGAGATTTCTTATAAAAAGACTCAGCAACCAGCTTCTCTTGGAAAGTGGGAGATGCAATGGCGCTTGAGCCACCCCGTTAGAACAAGTCTGTTCTTGTCTGTGCTGGTCCCCACTTCTCCTGACTGAGTCTTCCAATCAGTCCTTTCACCTGTTTATGTTACCTGCCTGCCCAGCGCCTGCAGGGGTTTGATTTGTAACCCCCGGTAGGAGTTTGGGATGCGGAAGATCAGCGTGGGCCAGAAGGAAGAGGAAGGGAGAAGAAAGAACACGACTTGCAGGATGGTCTCAGGGTCGATATCTCTGGCTTGCCTGGGACCGTCTCCAGGGGCAACGACCTTCCCACAGCTGGAGGCCAATTCCTCTGGGTGGGGAATGATGGGATGGCGTTTCCAGAAGCCTCAGGGCTCTGCTCTGTTCTCCCGCCTTGGAGACGACCACCGTGTGGTGGCCTCTCTCTCTCCTTCCTGAAGCCGGCTCTCCCACTGGGCTCTGTGTTTGAGGTTAGGGCTCCCTGCAATGCGGAGACAGTGGCAGATGCTGGGAATTCCCAGGCCTTCCAAACACACTTAATGAGTTTTAATAATCATTAGGAATAATATTTATCCAGCCTGTCTCCAAGGGGACTGAGAGTCCGCCTTTATTATAACCATATTGTCGAACTTATGGAAACTATGCATTGCTTTGCAATTATGTCAACGTTCTGCTCAAGTTCCGTGTTCTGAAATTGGCAGCGTAGAGAGTTGGGACCCACCACTTTCTTGTGGAAAGAACGAGGAACCCTTTTCACCTCTCCAGCCAACCCAGGCCAACTCTGGCACCAGGTGCCTTGGGGCCCTGACAGCTCAGCTTCCCACGCTGTGTGTGTGCTGGGCTCAATGGTGGTGAGGTCAAAAGGGGAATTGTTCCCTCCTGACAGGACATGGTGAGGTCCATGGTCTCAACTCTGGCCACACAGCACAACCCAGCCGTGAGGAGGAGGCTAGCCCTCCCTCCCAAGAATGTGTGTGGTGTGGAGAGAGGAGGGGAGCTGGCCCAGGGCAGATTCTATAGAATCTTGGGTCCTCTGTATGTCTGAGTCAAATACTTTTTCCTGGGGCTCGGGGCTCTGGGTTAGCAGGAAGTGAGGCCTCCTGCCAAATCTCTTTGAAAAAGAGGAGGCACTGAAGTGAACCTGGTCAGTCAGTGGATGCTTGGGGATGACTTAGTTCAACTTTCCTCATTGGACAGGTGAGAAAATTGTGCTCAGAGAGGGCCAGGACCTGCCCAAGGCCACGCAGCATGGAGGAGGCAGAGCTGAAGTTTACATTCCAGACTCTAGACTCCAAGACTAGCACATTCCATCCCACTGCCCTGAGTGTCCACTCTGAGGCTCTGGGACTCAGATCTGGGGGACTGGGGGCTTCAGACAAGAGTCACTACTGTCCCTGTCCCTGGTCTCAAAGGAAGGACTCAAAATCTAAAGAATCTCTTTCTTTTTTTTTTTTTTTTTTTTTTTTTTTTTTTTAGAGACAGGGTCTCACTCTGTCACCCAGGCTGGTGTGCAGTGGTGTGATCACAAGTGACTGCATTCTTAATCTCCCGGGCTCAATCCATCCTCCTGCCTCAGCCTCCCAGGTAGCTGGGACTACAGGCACATGCCACCATGTCCAGCTATTTTTGTCACTTTTTTGTAGAGTCTGGGTCTCACTATGTTGTCCAGGCTGGTCTTAAACTCCTGGCCTCAAAAGATCCTCCTGCCTCAGCCTCTGAGAGCACTAGAATGACAGGCTTAAGCCACTGTGCCTGGCCTAAAGAATCTTCTGATTCGATAACCCATCAAGTTTATGAGCTACTTCCACAGGCACGGTGTCTCCTTTAGGACCTCATGGAAACTGGTTGAGGAGGGCAGTCTGTGTGTGTTCAGCCCTGCCCCACAGATGATCCAACAGGGGTTAGAAAGAGATAAAGGGCCCGGCCAGAGGCACCCAGCATGTTCCCGAAGGAGCTGGGATGCGACTTGTGGTCCCTGACTTCTGGCCAGGGCCGAGGCTCTTTCTGCTCCTCCAGCCCTGACTTCTGAGGACAAGGGGAAGACACCAACCTGCCCAGGTGACATCCCTGCCTCAGGCCCCGTGCTATCCCCTGTCCCCACCTTCCCCCAGCTTGGAACATAGCTTACTCCAGGAGGAACCAGGAAGCTGGTAGAATCTTTGTCCACTGTGTAGCAGATGGCAACCTGGTCACTTCTTCACCAGATACCAGAATAATGTAATGGAAGAGGCGTCTTTGAATGTGATAAAATGAACTCCCATTCTTTCTGGCCTCTGCTGTCTTCCCTTGACCTCCATATACATCCAGGATCTAAGCCCAGCAGAGCAGAAGCTCCAGCTGCCCAGGAGAAGTCCTTCATTGTCCCCCATCTGGGGACATGCAGACTTGGGTTCAAATCCTGGCTCCACCCCTTTTAGCTCTGTGACTGATCCATGCTGAGCCTGTTTCTATAGAACATAAGATGATAATAGCTCCCACTTCTGGTGGGGATGGTGGCCTGAAAATGTGCGTAAATTTTATTTGCATATAAAGCTGTAGTAGAGGCTCAGCGTGGTGGCTTACACCTGTAATCCCAGCACTTTGGGAGGCCAAGGCAGGCGGATCACTTGAGGCCAGGAGTTCACCAACATGGTGAAACCCTATCTTTACCAAACATACAGAAATTAGCCAGGCATGGTGGCACACATCTGTAATCCTAGTTACTTGGGAGGCTGAGGTAGGAGAATCCCTTGAACTCGGGAAGTGAAGGTTGTAGTGAGCCGAGATCATGCCACTGCACTCCAGCCTGGGCAACAGTGAGACTCTGTCTCAAAAAAAAGCTGGAGTAGAAATGAAGTAAGTTGGGCCATCTTACCTAGGTTTGCTGAGTGAGTTTGGGGAAATTCTTCCCTCTCCCCAGTGCTCAGTCTCCTACTGAAATAAAGTGTTGGGACAGCTCTCCCCTTAGACATGACTGTGGGGCCTTTCAGTGTTTTAGAGAGGTGCAGTGGCTGTGTTTGCATGTGCAAACCTGTTCCTCGGGGTTCAGGGCACGAGAGCAACTGGCAGAGGCTGAGACAGAGTTCTGGGCCCAGGCCTGCCAGGAGTTGTAGCTGCTGAGTGAGGGAGCTCTGTGGGAGCCCCAAGAGGGGGGAGCATGGAAAAACTGAGCTTGGCCCTGGGTGAGTTGGGGCGGGGAGGCCGCGGTTCACAGCGCTGCACAGAAGCTGCACAGAAGCCCCACGCCTCAGAGGAGGCGAGTCAAGGCCTTATTTATTCACGATCAGGCCACTGGCATTTGCCCACGCTTGCACTTTTTGCAAATGTCCCATCGGGAAGACCCAGCTAAGGGCCTGGCCCACAGCACGTGCTCTGTGACTATCTATCTGTGAAATGAACGAAAGAATTTGATCCTTATGAAATGCAGGTCGTCCTGACTCCCAGACGGGGCTCCTTGAGGTTACCCAGAACTCTGCTGTCAGGGAGATGAGGAGGCCATGTGGACTGCAAAAGCACGTAGTCTTAGGATTTGGGATGACCTGGGTTTGAACCATTCCCTTATCCAGCCATCCATTCATTCTTTGCACAATTGTTAGCTGAATGTCCTCTAGATGCCTGGTGCTGTGTGACCTTTGACAAATCACTTAACCTCTCTAAGCCTCAGTTTGTGCCTCTATAAAATGGGGATACGGTGCCACCTACCTTTCCAGGGTCGTTACATGGATTCAGTGAGATGCGGGAGGTAAAGCACATATGAAACCTGGGTCCTGGTAGATTGTCGTGGCTGTGATTGTGGACTGATGGTGGGTGTCGAGGTGGGGACTTTGGTGCACTGAGAGAACTGGGAGGGTCTGGACATAGTCTCACATTTGCTTGGAGAACTGTGCTATGAAAATATTAACCTGGGGCTAGTCGGTGGAGCAGGGACAGCTTGGGAGCCTGAATGGATAAGGGTGTCATGACACATGTCAGCTAGACAGGAGGGGGGTTAGGGGAGGACTGCCCCCATTTTTTTTTAAGCCAGACCAGAAGGTCCCAGGGAAAGGTGTTCCCAGAACCTAGTGAGAATGAAAACCTTGAGCAGGGGTCTCCCCACAGAAGCAGGGGCCATGGGAGAACACAGCTGCAGCCAAATTATAGCACAGCAGAGAGAGCACAGGGAGAGAAATAGCCTGTCCTCCCTTCTGTGCACTCTCTTTCTGGGGTCTCCCATTGGCCAAACCCAGCTGGAAGCTAGAGGTCAAGGAAGGCCAGGGTACAATCTGTAGAAGTCAGCTTCCCAGGGCACAGCATGGATCTGGGGAGTAAATGGAGAAGAACCAGCATGCACATGCCATCTCAGAATATGGGTATTATATTCCCATTTCACAGCTGGACAAACTGAGGCCTGGAGGCCCAGGGAGATGAAGTAACTCACTCAAGGCCATACAGAGCTGTATTGATGCCGAGAAGCTCTGTTCCAGCAGGTCCTTCCTAGGACAGAGGCTGGGGAAGTCTGGGTGCCCTGTGGGAATTCTTAGGAATAATCATGAGCTCAGATAATCAGAGATGGAAGAGCCCTTTGAGGCTCCCTAACTACCCCCAACAGGTTACAGACACAGAGTCCAGGTGTAGAGATCAAAAGGACATTGCTCAGGGTCACACGGTAGTTAGCTGCACACCTACGTTCGGACTTTGGTCTCCTAAACCCCAGGCCTGTAAAACCTCTCATTGCTTACTGCCAGGGGCCATGCCAGCTAGCGCTGGTTTCTTTCTGCAGGGCTTGGCAGGCAGAGGCTCTTGTAGCTGGACACAAGGGTGGACTTGTTCCGTAGGATGGGGTTCCCCTAGATCTGGCTGTCAGAGGCCAGGACCCTTGGGGGAAGCCCCGAGGGGTCTGCTTGGCTGTTTCCATGGCTCTGTTTGCGTGTGCCTGGAGCCCAGGCCTCCTCCGCCTCCCCCAGGCAGGCCTGAGCCCCCGCTCTGCTCCCCCTCAGCTCCGGGCCCTCTCAGAGGCCCCGTTGTTTGCAGCGTGAAGTGGAAAATCCCACCCCGGCCTCGTGAATCATCCCAGAGTCACCCGCTCAGGCTTCAGGCCCTGGAAAGAAATGGCAGCGTTTTTCCACTGCAGAGAGAACAGGCAGGGTCTCGGATCAGGGGAGAGGGGCCAGGGGGCACCCACCCATGCTTGCCACGAACAAAGTGGGCACTGAGTAGGGGAGGGTCCAGCCCATGGCTAGCACTGGGCAGCTGGCAGTCCCCACCCAGGTTGAAGGTCTGGAGTGAAGGGATTGGCCAGGCCAGAAGCTGGGGCCGGCCTGTCAAGGAGTCGGCCTGTGGGCTGACATCACCACGCTGGACCCTGGGTCCTGAGTGGCACTCAGAGTCTGCTCTGCAGATGTGGTGGATGAGGTCAGACTCTATCCTGGATGCCCCTATTTCTGGGGCAGAAGACATGCCAAGAGGGAGTGTCCAGGCCTCTGCAGCTGCAGCCCCACCAGGGTCCGTGAAGGAGCTGCACCCACGGAACCTGTTCCTCCCCAGAGTCCTGGACAAGCCCTTCACCCCGCTGGGCCTTGGCCTTCTCCTCTGTGACATGGGAAGAATCTTGCTTTTCCTCTTGACCTGATAACGTAGCAGAGGAAATTACCCCCACCTTGGCCCTCCGCAATTCAGGAAATGCCAGTGCCAAGAAGGTTCCAGGATCTTTACTTCACAGATGCCCATAGAAGGGAAGGGACTTACTCAAGGCCACATACCTAGTTAGAGTCACACTTGACCAAGATTGTGTGGCAGCTGCGCAGGGTAGGAGAACAGTTCCAGCGGTCCTGGGTTTGAATCCAGGCTCTGCTTCTTGTTAGCTGTGTGGTACTGGGCAAGTCACTTTACCTCTCTGAACCTCCCTCTGGCTTCTTATCTGTTGAAATGGTATGGTATACCTACAGTGTGCTTCATCTCAGCCCCCTGCTTTTTCTTTAATTCTGGGTCCACTTGGGACAGTTGGGTCAAGGAGGGCCTCCTAAGAAGGGACATCTCTTACTGTCCCCTAGAAACAGATGTGAAGGAGGGTGGCTTAAAATTTTGAGTTGAGGACGTTCCAGAAGCTTGCTTAACAGAAATAACAGCTAACATTTTTTTGAGCATTAACTGGGTGCCAGACACCAGGATTAGCACTTGTTATAGATTATATGTCGGCTAGGTGCTATTATTAACCTCATTTTACAGCAATAGAAACAAAGGCTTGGAGCCTGGAAATAGCTTTGCTCAAAGCCACCCAGCTAGTAAGTGGGGGGGTGGGGGTGCCCTATGTGAACCCAGGCCCTTGGCGTTACACCATACTCTATTGCCCAGAGACAGCTGGAGAGGGGAAGTAGGTAAGACTGGCACCCAGAGTCCAGAACCTGCAAAACCAGACAACTCCTGTACCCAGCCATTGAGCTCTGCCGACAATTTGGCCAGAGGTCCCCAGATGCTCAGAGGTAGCTGGGACTTACCCGAGGTCACAAAACAGTCCCTCCTCTTTCTGCTCAGGGCTGTTGCCCAGTGACCTTGGTACCCATATCTGCCTGTCTGGATCTCTCCTCTGATTTTTATTCATGGAGGAGCAAGCACGTGGTGTTCACAGGCCAGAACTGTGAGCCGAGGCTGCCCAGCGTGAGATCTGGATTAATTACCAGCCAAACCGGACTGGGTTTTCAACACCGATTTTAACTCTGGGCAGGAAACCTGGAATCTCATTGATGGTTATTTGAAACAAATGAATTCCCCAGGCCTCACACATCCTCGAAAGCCTGGCTTCCTTTGAAGGCTTCAGGCACAGTTCTTCACATCAGGCGCTTAGTTAATCCTCATTTACTCCTTCGAGGTAGATGCAGCAGTAGTTGTTGGACTCATCTTAACAGGGAGCATCTGAGACTCAGATAAGTGGGAGGAACTGCAGGAAGTCTGCCGTTATTAAGTGGTAAAGACAGGATTTGAACAAAGACCAGCTCATGGTTTAGTAAGTCTGCTCGGCTGCCTCCCTTCCTGTGTAAAGAGAAAAGAGATGAGGATACACAGATGTTCCTTAAATGCTGAGCTTCAGCGTTAGGTCTTTCACTTGCGGGAAATGGGGAGCTCTTCAATGTTGTTGAGCAGGGGAGGGCTTTTGGAAGGTGAATGAGGCTGTGTAGAGGAGGACTGCAGAAGGGAGGGAGTGGAGGAGAGAGTAGAGGCGGGGAGACCACTGAGGGGGCTGCTGCAGGTTCTTGGGGAGCGGTGATGAAGGCTGGACCATGCTGTGGCCATGGGAACAGATAGCACATTTGAGTGCCGGTTACGTACCAGGCACTGTGCTACACATTTATCATCTCTCATGTCATCCTTGGAATCCCATGGGGAGTGTTTTATTGCCTCCGTTTGTATGGGCATAAGCTGGCTAAAGACTTGCGCATTTTGTCAGTGACAGGCAGGGATCTGAACCCAGGCGCGTCTGATTCAAAAACCCGCGCCGTGCTCTGTGTGCTGTGCTGCCTCTTTGTGGGGCAGAGACACTTGGTGTGACCTTGGCCAAGTCCCTTCTCTGTTCTGATTCTGCAGAGAATTTGGCTGAGCTCTGAGATTTCTGGCTGTTTTATTTTATCAAATGTTTGACTGAGCCCTGGGGATAGAAATATGACTCATATCCCCTTAGTTCCTTTGAGGAGACCATCATCTGATGGGAGAGACAGGCTTCTAAGCAGATAATTCCCCAAGTAAGATAGTGGTCTTTAAAATAGAGGAAAAGAAGGGACTTTGTCCAACTTGGGGAAGGCTTTCTGGAGGAGGTGACACCCTAAGTTAGCTGGGTGATAAATGATGAGGGCTTCAGTGACTGACTAGTAGCTACCAAAGCCCAGAAGCTCCAAAGAGCATGAGTTTCTCAGGGAAGGGACCTCAGGGGACTCCTCCTCTGAGCCGTGGACTATCCATGCCCACAGCTGCAGGCGGGATTGTTGAATGACTGCTTGAGCCCATTCTCTGCTGCCAATGAGCACTGTCTAATGCTGTCTGTCTTGTTTTTTCCTTAGGGTCCCCCTGGGCTGCCTGGGCTACCTGGAATCCCTGGTGCACGTGGGCCTCGGGTGAGTTATCTCACGCTGTCCTTTGGAACTCTTGTTGGCTCTTTTGGCCTGCGTCTCACTGCCCCCGAGGTCTCACGTTTGCTGTGTGTCCTCAGGTTCTTCCCTCCCCATCTCTGGCACCCATATTTTGCTTTATCCATTTGGAGTGGACTTAGGGCTCTCAGGCATGCTATATGGACAGATATGGCATGGAACAGCAATGACCTCTTGTAGGTCTCGGTTGTCCATTGGGGATATCACCCTTTGTAGCCTGGGGTGGGGAAGGTGGGGAAGCCTGAAGATCACATCCCCTCGGTTGATGGACTTCAGTGTTTGTCCAGGATAAAAGCTGACTTGGGGAATATATGGCCCTTGCATCCCTCTTCCTGTTTCTGCAGGGCTCTCCTGGGGTAGGGATGTGGACATAGGTACCTGGAGGGGCCGTGCCAGGGAGCAGTTGAGTTCCTCCTGCTGGAGAGAGGCCGGGCTTGGCAGGCTGCAGTGGCTCGCTGAGCTAGCCCGAGCCCCAGAGGGAAAATAAAATAGCTCCTATGTGATGTCCTGGCACCTTCTTTTATGCTGCCTTATTTGACCTCTCACGCCCACCCCAAGCTCCCATGGGACAGTGTGATCATTCTCATTTTAGAGATGAGGAAACTGAGTAGGAAATGGCAAAACCAGGACTGGAACCCAGGCTCTTACCCATATGCTGGAACCCTTGGAGATCCCCTTAGAGGGAGACCTACCTGCTTCCCTTAGAGGGCTGAGACCAACAGCACCCGGCATCTGTGCCCAGGCTGAATCAGCCTTTCCCACGCTGGGTGCCTGGTGAGGCCCTGGCAGAGATAGCTGCCTGGGGCATATTTTTAGCTCTGAGCCCAGCGAATGGTTCTGGTTATGCAATTACCCAAGCCTTAGTTCCCTCCAGACCTGGCCCTCTGCTCCCTGGGCCCAGGGCTCTGGAATCTGCCATCTGAAGCGGCATTTCTTCCTGGCTTCAGAGCCTTCATGAAGCACGTGCCCCCTGGGGACCACACAGATATCACAGAGGCTGCTAGCCCATGGGACCGTGCAGCCTGGGACCAGGATGAGGCCGTTGACCTAGGCAGCCTACTCCCTTCCCCAACCTCCTGAGCCCCCCAGCCTCTGCAGTTTTGCTCTGGCTGTCCTCCTTTGTAAACTTCTCCTCCATTCATGTCTAAGAGCAAACATCACCTTTATTTCTGGTGACCACTCCCTTCTTGGAACTCCCGCAGTGGTTCCCCTGTTCCCTCTGGATGGCGTGTCCCATTTTCTCAAAGCTCTCATTGACCACTGAACTCTGTTTGCTGAGCCACATGTGCAGGATCTCATTCCACCTTTCCAGCCATCCTGAGAAATAGGTTTCAATCTATTCCCATTTTACAGATGAGGAAACCGAGGCTCAGAAAGGTTTAGTTACTTCAGATAAAGTTAAAGAGAGTAAATGGCAGAGCCAGGATTGAACCCGGGTAGTCTGCCTCCAGAGCCTACCAATTTTTTTTTTTTTTTTTGCCAGAGTCTTGCTCTGTCTCCCAGGCTGGAGTGCAATGGAGCAATGTGGGCTCACTGCAACCTCCACCTCCCAGGCTCAAGTGATTCTCCTGCCTCAGCCTCGCAAGTGGCTGGGATTACAAGCACATGTCCCCACACCCAGCTAATTTTTCGTATATTTAGTAGAGATGGGGTTTCACCATGTTGGCCAAGCTGGTCTCAAACTCCTGACCTCAAGTGATCCACCTACCTCAGCTTCCCAAAGTGCTGGGATTACAAGTGTGAGCCACTGCACCTGGCCCAGAGCCTACCATCTTAAGCATCTATTGTGCTTATTTTTCTGGGTAGTCACCTGAGCCCCTTCAGAGATAGGCCTTGGTTACCTCTCTGTCCTACATGATGCCTAGCAGAGTGCCCTGCGTGCAGCAGGTGCTGGGCAAATGACTGGTGAAGAGTTTTAATCTAAGAGTCAAGAATATTTCCACCAAGAAGTTGTGGAATCTTAGGCAAGTCCCTTCCCTCCTCCTAGCCTCAGTTTCCCCATCTGTAAAGCCTGGGGTCATGGTAAGGCGTTTCTAAGTTTCCACCTAGCTCTGGGTGAATGACTTTCCTGACACACTTCTAGGCTCTTTCCCTGCAAGCCACCCCAGCCCCGCCGCCCGCCACCGTACCATCATCCTGTTTCTAGACTGGAAATTCCATGTATTATAAAATTCCAAAGATAGTAGAATGCTGGATTAAACAATCCCAGCTCCTCTCTGCACAGATGGGGGCTCTGGAGGGGCTTAAGGAGGGGCATTCTTACCTGAGGTCGCCCAAAACTCTGTGTCTTGCCCCTTCCTACCTCCACATATTCCCCCAGCCCATGGAGGGATGTCGGGGAATCCCAGAGCCTCCCCCACCTGGCTTTCTAGGCTGCGGCATTTATAGAATCAGTCTGCTTGGCTTTCAGTCAACTATGTGCCTCGTTTCTCTGCAAGGCTGGAGAGGGGTGGGGACGGTGGGGGGGCAGGGAAACAGGAAGCCCCCACCTTCAGAAGCTGCAGATGGGGGAGCTGAGTGCTCTGGCCCACCATCTATGGGGCAGCTGGGGGCATGACTGGGGAGAGGCAGCCACCCCTGACCTTGTGCAGCCCACGCCTGGCTCTGGTGGAACTGGGTGTCACGAACCCCTCCTTCAACACCCCCTCCCAAACTCTGTCCAGTTCCCACTGAGCTTGTGGTTAGACCTGGTTAGACCCTACGAGCCTGGGCTGGGGTGAACATCAGGGGGTGTTCCAGATTCCTTAGAGACTGCTGGGTCCCAGTCATTTACAGAACAGAGGGCGAGACCGAGGCTGGGGATTGCGAAGTGGGGCTCAGAACTGGGACCCAGTCTCGATGCTTCCAGGTTCTGTCGCGTGCCAGGAGACAGTGTTTGGTGGACTGCAGGGGAGGGCAGGAGGGCTGATTATTTTGGAAGGAGGGTCACAAGTGGCACTGAGAAACTCCCCAGGCTCAGTGTGCTCTGGACACTGTTCCTTCCCGGTGCATTCAGAGAAGGGGAGGGTCCCAGTTCAGGCATCAGGGAAGAGAGGAAGAGGGAGGTGCCTTGGTTGGAATGTGACAGGCTGCAGCTGGGAAGCTGGCCTCAGAGCACAGGGAAGAAGAAAGCAGTT